>NW_025335759.1:4564831-4708992 GCF_004798865.1 Varanus komodoensis
GATCTGATTGATTTGCCTTTTTGTCCCAGACCAGACCTCCAGGAGCTTATAGACAGACTGAAGTCCCTTGGAGCAGACTATATCATCACAGAAGAGACATTGAGAAAACCAGAAATGAAAGAATTATTCAAGGTATAGGTGAGAATCCAACTTCCAGAAATCAGAGATGGTGAGGAGAAATGCAGCTTCTGCAGTGAACTGGATTATTCTGTTAAATGGCTGCTCTTCATTCATGACCATACCTCCTAGATGAGAGATGTAGCAGATGATAAGAGTTGACTGCTGAATGGCTTCTGTATTCAGCTCAGTGACATGGCTAAAGATCTCCCTTGCCACATTTAACATCTTAATTTAATCTGATCCATGTCATGTAACAGGAAGCTGGTGAAAGGGGTGTTTTAATGGGGAAGTGCTTAACACTTGTTTTTCTGTGAAACTGAAGACCCAGGCCAAACTCTGTCATCTTTTTACAAATTAATGAGATGAGGAGCTTTGGATGAGGATAGTCAGGGTCCTTGGGCACCAAGGATTTGCTGCAAAGGAGCAAAGAAAAAGTCATAGGGCTGCTTAATATCACCATGAAAATATATATACCAAGGGTGACCAGACTTATTCAATAGAAAAACCATATACAGTAAATGTCCTATGTTAGAGAGTTGCAAGCAGGCGCCCACAGGCAGTACCAGCAAGCCACAAAATAAACTCAAAGAGCCGCATGCAGGTCATCACAAGCCCTGGTTTGGCCACTCCTAATCTATCTGCTTGCTATAAGCAATAGGGGACCAATATAGCAATGTGCTTCCCTGCCCAAATAAACATCAAAGGAGATTATTATTCTTTATGGGCTACATTTTTATGCCCCCTTTCTGCCAAAACACTAAAAACTTTGCAGCTTAAAATTATAGTTTTAATTTCAGATGAGATACAAAATGACTCTGAAGGAAAGAAGAAAGTGAATATATTCAGGTGCCAGTTCGTTGATATTGTTGCATAGCGATGCTTCAACTTTTGCTATGGACTATAACACCCTTTTCTTTTATGAGACACACTGGTGGAGAGTAAAGGGAAAAATATAATTATGTTTGTCCTCCCTTCTTCCTCCACTCCACCCGCAACCCCCGCATTGCCTCTTACTGCTCTGTGTTAATGTTCCCTCTGCAGAGAAACGATTTAATGAGTCCTGGTAAAAGTTCTCAGTCCATGTAGATTCCAGTTATTCATATAGTCCCAACAAATTTCAAAAGCCTTATAGAATGAGGTGGTTTTGTCCCCATCTGTCCTGAGACTGTCTTGACAACTATTGGTTGAAAGTATGAATACTTGGACAATTCTGTGATTCTACTTGGCTGTGAATGAAGTAAAACTAATGGGGTTCAGATATGTTCATCTCCTTTTCATGTTACAAGAATCCAAAGCCTGAATGGCAGAGGTCTCTGAATAAAGCAAGACTTCTAAGCATTTTCTCATGAACAGAATGTGGATGAGGCAATGGAAGAGGCAACTTACTTCTATCAAATCTTGTGTTCTGCAGAAAATTCCTCAGCCTGTGTTAGCTTTGAATGGCGTAGGAGGGAAAAGTGCTACCGAGTTACTGCGTCATTTGCAGTAAGTTCAGCTGTTTGTTGGTTATTTGAATTGTGGGTGTCTAACAATAATAGCTTATTGTTTCATTGGATTGAATCCAGACTTAGTTATGCTTAGAGTTGACACTACAAAGTGAGGGCTGCAGGAAAGCCACGGCTCACTTCAGTCCCGTTGATTTCAATGGGTCTTTTCTAAGCATGACTATTTCTGTTGTGTATCTGTGTGTTTTGTATATTTGTATTGTGAATTGTCCTGGAATGTTTATGAAGGGAGGTAAAGAGTGCTTCCAGTAAATATAGTTAAATAAATACTATTGATTACTTACCGCTGGGGTTCAGCATGGTAGATTTGCAAAATTGTGCTTTGTGTTAGCATGTTTATATTTGCTGTTGAAAGAATAAGGTGGTGGGTGAATGGTGAATGTCAAAACTAGCTTCCCAGATTCCACCTCTTAGCATTACTGGTTGCATTTCAGTCACACACTGTGCCAAAGATTCAGCTGCGAAGAAATGAGGGCTGGAGAAGTTAGCCAAATGACCTAAAAAAGGAGGAAATTGGCCAATAAGGAAAGCTGTCTGAATTAAGAAAATAAGCTTGCCCTCCTGAACTGAGGAAGCCTGATAACTGTTTTAGCATTCTAACCTCATAGCTGACTCTCTTCGCTTAGGCATAAAGGGACTATGGTTACCTATGGTGGGATGTCAAAGCAGCCAGTCACAATCCCTGTGGTGAGTAGCCATGAAATTCCATCTTAATTTTCTTTCCACAGCCTGTGTTTGCACTTCTAGCTGTTTTTCCTGTCGAATTTGTCCACCAGCTCCCCCTTGTAACGAGCTGTCCTTCCTCTCATGCTGGTCTATGATGTGACCCAAAAGATCCTCTGAAAGAAAGTACATTGCAACCGTTGTGAATTGTCCTCTTCCTACCTATTTCTGCAGAGTGCACTGATCTTCAAGGATGTGAAGCTCCGTGGCTTTTGGATGACCCGTTGGAAGAAGGACAACAGCCACAGTAAGTGATGGTGTGTGCAGGGTTTTGGCATGGGCTGTGCATGTGGAAGTTCCAGGCTCAGCCCCTGGCATCACCACTTGCAGGCAATGTGGAAAACCTCAGCCTGACACCCTGGCGAGTCAGAGGCATTGATCAGCTTCCGCCAGACCTTCATGCATCTCTCGTGGCCATGTTCAGAGTCTTCTGTTACTGTCCAGATCATCAGTAACTCGAATAGAAATGTGTGTTTGTACATACAGTTATCCCAATGTGCATCTCACAAGATGCATTATCTAACTGGCTCTGCCTGCCCCTCAGCCAGCATTCAGCCTCCATTGCACCCAGTCGCCCCCCACCTTGCCCAACTCCAGTTACTTCAGGAAATGGGCCAACAGAGTGAACGGTCTCAAACTGGGAAAAATGCAAACAGTCTTTTGCAGAATTGCATAGCTGGCATTCTTCTTACAGACATAAAGGGGCTATGTTTTCCTGTAAGGAGATGGCAAATTCAAAAAGTGGAGCTGAAAGCCTGCCATGTGCCCTGCCTGCCCAGCGCAGTGCACAAAAGACGCAACTCAAGCGACTCTGAAAGGATAGTCAGAGTTCTTGTGTGTTGCTTGGACTGTGATAACACTCTTGAGCTGCCTATTTCTAGATAGAACCTATTTTAAAATAATGATTCTCTTATACAATTGTAGTTCAATCATTCTGAAAGAGAAGAGTTACTATCTATTCTTCTTCGGTCTCTGTGCGAGGGGCCTGTTGTTGGGAAGATGTTCATAGCTAAACCTATTCTGTTGGAGTTTTTTTTCCTTCTTTGTTTTTTTAATTATTTTCTTTTAATTGGTTTTTTCTTTTAATTTTTTATTTTCTTAAGATGAACAAATAGAAAATCATAAAACAAAACAACAATCACGAACAAAACAGCTAAAATAGACAAGTTTGCTAAGGGAATTCTATACAAATCCAACCAATACAATCAGCCCTCCAAATCAATCTATTCTCCTGTCTTTCTATGCTCCATGAGAGTTTAACAAAAAGGAAATAATTAATCTATACCACAACAGAGCCTTCAGTCAGGTCAAATCCTCTACTGCTTCCTTTCCTTTTCTAAACTCCTCAAATCCCACTAAACATACCAAGTACAGTAAAATTCTATTTCTCCTCTGACAATCTTCTGTCTGCACAATCTTCTGTCAACGTGGCCATCACAACATACTCCGCCAATCCGTTTCTCCATTCTTCCATTGTTGGGGACTCCGACGATATCCATCCAGAAGCAACTGCAATTCTTGTCATGATTTTCATATACCCAAATAACTCTAACATATTCTGTGAAAGGCTCCCTGAGACTATATTCAAAAAGCATATTCATTTTGACTCTAATATTCAGTCTAAGGAGCTTAAACAATTTCAGAAGCTAAACTCATTCTGGTAGAAGCCCCGCTGCTCCTTCAGTTTACTATATATAGGATGGACTCCTGCCATTTCCCCCAGTTCTTTTCTGACTGTTTTTTTGGGTGCCTATTCTGACTAACCACTGGGTGAACTCCTGTCCTTATGCCAGAGATTGACCTGGCAGGCTCAGAAAGACTGAATGGGCCAACCCCGATTGGAAATGTGGCACCTCGCCCTTACGGCCATTCAGCCGGTCACAGCGGCCCTGCCAGAGTACCCTTCAACTTCACAGGCAACTCCTGCTTCTCATCCTCCATCAGCCGCAGCTGGAGCTCCAACAAGTCCTTGTCTCCAGGTCCTGTGTCCCAGCCACCAGTTCCTGTCCTCCAGCCCCCCCCTGCCCACACCCATCCTGCTTCACCTTGGCCATCCAACTGGTCCTCATCCTTGGATCTGGCCAATTATGCATCTGCTATATCTTCATTCCCAGAAGACATCATTTTGGTACAGGGTCTGAATCACCCTCCAAAGACCTGGGAAGGGTCTCCAAACAGGCCCTCTGAATGATACACAGCAGCTCACCGAACTGCCAGTGGACCCAGTCTGTGACATCATCCGTATGTAGGACTCAGTGCTAGTGGCTGTGTTGTTCCTTTCCACATTCCTCCACTCCGTGAAGGAACCATGGAAGACACCAGCACAGCTGTAGTCGACATCGTGCCCTTTGGAGAACCTGTACCAGGTCCAGGAGAAGACACATTCCTGGTGTTTCATCTGCAGCTGAACTCGGTTATTGTTGGGTTGGCACGGGGTCAGGCACAGAAGAAACACACCATCCTGGTTGAGATGAAGACCATGGCAAGGAGGGTCTACACAGCAATGGAACTGGACCGCCACATGTCCAGCTACGAGGCAACCATGGTGTCTTCCTGGAGGAGGATTCCTCAGATGAAGAGAGACAGCACAGTGGGCCCCAGACACAGGGACTGTGGCTGCAGATGACTTCCCTGCTCTAAGGGAGCAGCCACATCCCTCTTGGGCAGTCCCTGGGGTTCCTCAAGAGCAAGAGCCAGGGCAGAGAGAAGTCACCCATTAGAAAGGAGGAGTGCATGGCTTCAACAAAAGTCCAGACAGGCTGAATGGGGAGTTTTCCGTGAAACACCACACTGACTTAATTAGTCAGCTTTGCTGACTTAGAGCTGACTATAAATGAGAGCAGACAGAACCTGTCCTTCATGGCAGATAGCAAGCATTGTTCTCCACATTCTCTCATTTTGTTAAAATTAATTGGTATCTGGATTTCTGGCCTGTTTACTGGACATTCTTTCAGAAACTCTGCCTGACTTGAAACTCCGGACACACACAAGAGCCATGGCTCTTGACCTGAACTGACAATTCTTAAGGTAACTCAGACACTGGGCATTTGTGGGGAGGGGCTCCAATTAAAACCAGTTTATCTAGGAAAACCTTCCTGATGACAGGCCCCACCTGGATGCAGAACCCATGTGTATGAAAGCATAGATGACCACTTGAAGAAATCAGTTACAGGTAAGCAAGCTGACCTTACGTGCTTTCTTCCATGCTTACAGATAAAGAGAAGCTAAAAGACATGATCGCAGATCTGTGCACCCTCGCTCGCAAGGGTCAACTCACTGCTCCAGCCTGCCAGGAGGTGCCTCTGATCGATTACCAAATTGCTGTGAAGGCTTCGATGAAGCCATTTGTGTCAGCTAAGCAGATCCTCCGCATGTAGAAGGTGTCCCATGGGAAAAGTGTATGCAGCTCGTTAAGGTGGATTTCCATTCCTGCTGTGGCTCGATTGCTTCCAGGACTAGAGAACCGAATTGCTACAAAGTCCCCTTCCCTGTGGCTCAGCAGATTGACTTCAGAAGGAAAACTGTGGTGGGGGACCGGGGGGGGGGGGGCAGCTGCAGACACTGAATGTACAAATAGGATCACAGTCAAATGATAATGATGTTGTGGGAGATTAAGAACTTTGTTTCTGCACAACCAGGGAATGCTTGTGAGTTTCAGTGCAAAAGGTGAGATGACAGACCACCTTTCACGACCTGCCTTGAGCCGTTCTGCATCCTGGCCACCTTTTCAGTAGAGAAGCTGCAGAAATGGTGCTCTGTGTGTGCACTCCGAATGCCCAGCGCCAACGCTCCCGTGACCTCCTCACCTCTTTTCTGATAATTTATTTATTTTATTTATTAAAACATTTTTATGCCGCCCCATTCGCCGAAGCCTCGGGGCGGCTTACAACAAAAAAATAAAATAACATTTTAAAATACATACAATAAAATACAAATATATAATATAAAACATACACTATAAAACAAGCCGCCCTGGCCAAATAAAATTCAATAATATTAACATTTAAAATACTGCTTAAATAAAAAGGTCTTCGCCTGGCGCCGAAAAACAAATAACGACGGCGCCAGGCGGACCTCTCTGGGGAGCGCATTCCATAACTTAGGCGCCACCGCAGAGAAAGCCCTCCTCCGAGTAACCACCCTCCTAACTTCTTCCATGGAGGGCTCCCGGAGAAGGGCCTCTCCCGCCGATCTCAGGGGGCGGCTGGGCATATAAGGATGTAAGCGCTCCTTCAGGTAACCAGGACCCAAGCCGTTTAGGGCTTTATAGGTCATAACCAACACCTTGAATTGGGCCCGGACTTCAATGGGAAGCCAGTGAAGCTGACGGAGAACTGGAGTCATGTGAACATAACGTCCAGTCCCCGTCAGCAGCCTGGCAGCTCTATTTTGGACCAATTGAAGTATCCGGACCGTCTTCAAGGGTAGCCCCACGTAGAGCGCGTTACAGAAGTCCAAACGGGAAGTCACCAACGCATGTGTCACTGTCGCAAGGCAGTCATTCTCCAGATAGGGGCGCAGCTGATGAATTAGCCGAAGCTGGAGGAAAGCGCTCCTCGCCACTGCTGTTACCTGAGCTTCCAGTGAAAGCTCTGGGTCGAGGAGCACTCCCAAGCTGCGGACCTTGTCCCTAAGAGGGAGTGCAACCCCATTCAGGACAAGGTTCAATTCACCCTCTCCGAAGCCCGATCCGCCAACCAACAGGACCTCCGTCTTGTCTGGATTGAGCTTCAGTTTATTGGCCCTCATCCAGCCCATTACCTCGGCCAGGCACCGGTTCAGCACAGCCACTGCCTCACCTGGATTGGTGGAAAACGAGAGGTAGAGCTGGGTATCATCAGCGTACTGATGGTTCCGCAGCCCACACCTCCTGATGACCTCTCCCAGCGGTTTCATGTATATGTTGAACAGCAAAGGGGACAAAATGGACCCCTGCGGTACTCCATGGCATAGCTGCCATGGTGCAGAGCCATAGTCCCCCAGCACCACCTTCTGGAACCGGCCATTGAGATAGGAGCGGAACCACTGCAAAGCAGTGCCTCCAACCCCCAATCCCGCAAGCCTATCCAGAAGGATACCATGGTCGATGGTATCGAAAGCCGCTGAGAGGTCCAGCAGAACCAACAGGGACGCACTCCCCCTGTCCTTCTCCCTGCACAGGTCATCATACAGGGCGACCAAGGCAGATTCAGTACCGTACCCGGGTCTGAAGCCGGACTGCAATGGGTCCAGATAATCAGTTTCATCCAAGAGTGCTTGGAGTTGTCCCGCCACCACTCGTTCTAACACCTTGCCCAGAAACGGTATGTTGGCCACTGGTCTATAATTAGTGGCCATCTCTGGATCCAGTGACGCCTTCTTCAGGACCGGTCGGACTACCGCCTCCTTCAAAGGGGCAGGCACCCGACCCTCCCTCAGAGAAGCGTTAACCACTTCCAAGATCCAGGTTCCAATCCCGCGCTTGGAATCATTTATTAACCAAGACGGGCAAGGGTCCAAAAAGCAAGTGGTTGGACGTACTCGCCCAAGCACCTTGTCCACATCATCGGGCCGCAATAACTGAAATTCATCCAATAAATCTGGACCAGACGGCAGCGTTGGTGTCTCCTTTGAAACCTCTGAATCAATAGTGGTGTCCAGCTCGTGACGAATCTGAGCGATTTTCTCCCTGAAATGCCTGGCAAAGTCGTCACAGCGGGCCTTTGAGGGTGGAATCAGGTCTTCCTTTGGACCTGGACGGACCAGGCCTTGCACCACTCGAAAGAGCTCCGCCGGACGGCATTGTGAGGAGGCAATGGAAGCGGAAAAGAATCTCTTTTTTGCCGCCCTCACCGCCACAGCATAGGCCCGATAGTGGGCTCGTAAGTGTGTTCGGTCAGATTCATCTCGTGATTTCCTCCACCTACGCTCTAGTCGTCTCCCAACCTGCTTCATCGCCCTCAATTCAGGAGTATACCAAGGGGAAGAGCGGGCTCTGCCCGGTGGGAGAGGACGCTTAGGAGCGATCGTGTCTACAGCCCTGGTCATCTCCCCATTCCACAGTTCGACCAGAGCCTCGACAGGAGCACCCATCTTGTCAGCCGGAAACTCCCCCAGGGCCTTCAGGAATCCTTCTGGATCCATCCGGCTCCGGGGGCGGACCCACATAATCGGGTCCGCACCCTTACAGAGGGAGAAGTCGCTCTCGAGCATAAACCTCACCAGGAAGTGGTGAGCATAAACCTCACCAGGATAATAGAGGGCTTCCACATGGGGTGGAGGTATTTGGTGCTGGACATGGAAGTGGATCACTTTCCTAGCAGGCTTTCCCTCTTGTGCACAACTAATTTATATGTAGCAGCCTTCCCTGACCTGGTGCCCTCCAGTTGCTTTGGACTTCATCTTTCATTAGCTTTAGCTAGCATATCCAGGTTAGGAATCCAGGGAGTGCCAGGGTGGGGAAGGTGCTATCAGAAATCTGCATTTGGCTTTTTATTTTAATTTTTTGTAAAATTTAACAAAACAAATCTGCTTTTGCTATAAATTGGAGGGTTAAGGTACTACTATGTAATATTTCCCTCATGTTAGGCTTTTGATGTACAGACTATAAAAACATGTGAATTTTCTACGGGTCCTTCCCCTCCCATTAAACTCAAGGCCACTTCCTGCCCTACAAGAGTACTCTGACCAATCAGAGTCACTATTGTGACTGTAAATCATCATACTGTACGCGTTCAGTTCACATAACCTGCTCCCGAATAGATACTCAGGCATTCCTCCGCATGCTTCAAGCATGCATCTGTCACAGCAATGCTTGCTGTCAAGCAAGATATGCCTAAATAAACTGGATGTAATTAAAATGGAGATGATTTAATGCCATAAGCTGTCATGTGCAGGGCAGATCTGGCAGGCGCTCCCAGGGACCGTGAGGCTCATCTGGTCGGCCACTTACTGGCTTATCACACCTTTTAATGTAGAATATTTGTCTGTTAGGAGTGGGTTACCTACCATGATGAAGCTGTATTCAGCCCAGGGTTTTTCCCTGAAGTAGCCAGCTTTCAGGTGAGTTTCCAGGTGGCTGTTGTGGGGAGTTCTGTGGGTTGAGGGAGAACCTTGCCAGACCAGATGCAGCCTGCGGGCCTCCAGAGCCCTCTTTCCATTCTGTGTATAATGCACAGAAAGGAAGGGTTTCGAATTGGTTATTCATACAAGATGGCTGTAACTGAAATAAGGGCAAATTGTATTTGACTGCAGACCTGTTCTCGCAGAACCATGTAATGGCCATTGAAATGCCAATAATTTTCATTTCCAATAAAAATTCTCTGGCTCTGATCAGTGATGGTGTTTTTGCTTGGGCTTAGTAATAAGATACGGCACTCTTGAAGCCATTCGGTTCCATAGTGTTGCTGTATGAGCCTCGAATACATTTCATGGTTCTGCTTTCATCATTTGTGTGGTGCTTTTAGGCATTGGATGCAAATCGTGTGACGAGTGGGGGCACATGCACACAATGTAACCTGCTGTACTCATCCTTGACAAAGATACCGGCGCATGAGTTCATTGTAATGAGAGGGTCGATCAATCCCACGCAGATTGGATTCCACATTCAGGCCCACAGAGAAATTTGGCCTTTAATTGAGTGACAAATTAATTTAATTGTCCTAGAAAAATTAGCTATAATTTCTGTAACCCAACAAGTATTCATTGATGGATCAGTCAATTTCATCATCCTACAGTACTTAGAGGCTTGTCTAGCTGTAAATATAAGAACAAGAAAGGGAGGCATGTTCACCTCTGTCATCTCTGAGCCCTCTGTCTTTTGAGCCACCATCTCTTAAGACGGTGAAGTATATCAAGTATGATTCCTTGAAGTATTTTTGTTCTGCTCATCAGCCAAAAAGACTCCCAGAGCAGCTTACATACAACCAGTACAACAGGACAGTCCCTGCCAGCAGGCTTACAATCTAAAACTCAGAGTGTAAGAAAAGAGGGGTGGAGGAAGGAAGAGGGAGGAAGTAAGTCTTTCAATAAAGCTGATGGAATGGGGCTGCTTCTCCCTCTCCTCTCCCTCAGGAAGGCCCCCTGGAATAGGAGGTACCCAGGCTGTAGCAGGCAACACCCTAGCTGCATCCTTCCTTTTCTCACACTGGAAAGAGGGACTGTTCCAGGATGGTGTTTGCTATATGGGGTGAGGGTGCAGCGTCATAATGAGTGCTGAATACTATAAATACTTTTGAAAATCTGCCTGCTGAATCAGTAGATCTAACAAACCAGTTCAAGGCAGCAGTCACAATCTCACGTGCAGATAGAAACCAATCCAACAGCAACGCTTAGAGTTGTAGGACTTTGGTCTAAAGATGCATAGGACTGTGACCTCAATCCTGCAGCTGTAATTTGTCTACTATGCACTCTTCCATCCTTTCTCTTTCAAATTTGCAATGTATGGCTGTGAAAGTTGGACCATAAGGAAGGCTGAGCAGCAAAGAATTGAGGCCTTTGAATTGCGGTGCTGGAGGAGACTCCTGCGAGTCCCTTGGACCGCAAGGCGATCAAACCGGTCAGTCCTAGAGGAGACCAACCCTGACTGCTCTTTAGAAGGCCAGATACTGAAGATGAAACTCAAATACTTTGGCCACCTAATGAGAAGGAAGGACTCCCTGGAGAAAAGCCTAATGCTGGGAACAATAGATGGCAAAAGAAGGAGGGGACGGCAGAGGATGAGGTGGCTGGATGGAGTCACTGAAGCAGTTGGTGTGAGCTTGGATGGACTCCGGGGGATGGGGGAGGACAGGAGAGCCTGGAGGAATGTTGTCCGTGGGGTCATGATGGGTTGGGCACAACTTTGTGACTAAAACTCTTTCAAGTAGAATGTAAGATACTGCCTTTTATCTATACAACAATCTTAGCCAACTAACTCGGGATTGCCTGCTTTGACCGGGGGGGGGGGGGGGGGGTCTTCAGCAAAGTAGTGTCCTGTCCAATCCTTTTAGCTACCAAGCCCAAGAATTGATGCCTGGGAGCCCACACACAGACCCACTACTCTACCACTGAAGTTCGGCTTCTTTCTCAAGAGGAGAGATTACCAATACCAGGTTGTCCAGTATACATGATGAGCTGGAAGTAGCACTTTACTTAAAAGGATAGTGCGTGCCTCAATTTTTTTCCTGCCTGGAGAGTTTGCAGTCTGCTTTCTCTTACTGCTGATAATGGAAGAACTTTCCTCTGTCAATTCAGCAGGTGAGCTGAGGTGCTTGTGCTCTCATTCTGAGCTAAGGCTCAGCATACGCTCGAAAAAACTGCTCCTGCTAAGATAGTTGGCATCATGGCATGCAAGGTAAGTTAGAAGTTCTCCACTGCAGGTCATAAAAAAGAGACCACCAGCTGCAAAAAAGAAGACAAGTTAGTACACAAGTCTTAAGGCTAGCCTCCCCCTATCAGCCATCTTGGCTGGGGATGAAGGGACTTGCAGTCCAACACAGCTGGAGGGTGTGAGGTTGAGCAAAGCCTTTTTCCCTGGAAAAAAAGAAGCAGTTCTGCCCTTTCTTTTATTTAGACTCGTTTGCTCCTGGGGAGGAAAGCTATGGCAAATCTAGACAAGATACTAAAAAGCAGAGACATCAACCTTCTGACAAAACTGCATATAGTCAAGGCCATGGTTTTCCCAGTTGCAATGTATGGCTGCGAAAGTGAGACCATGAGGAAGGCTGAGCACCGAAGAATTGGGGCCTTTGAATTGTGGTGCTGGAGGAGACTCCTGCAAGTCCCTTGGACCGCAAGGCAATCAAGCCGGTCAGTCCCAGAGGAGACCAACCCTGACTGCTCTTTAGAAGGCCAGTTACTGAAGATGAAACTCAAGTACTTTGGCCACCTAATGAGAAGGAAGGACTCCCTGGAGAAGAGTCTAATGCTGGGAACAATGGATGGCAAAAGAAGAAGGGGACGGCAGAGAATGAGGTGGCTGGATGGAGTCACTGAAGCAGTCAGTGTGAGCTTAAGTGGACTCGGGATGGTGGAGGATAGGAACGCCTGGAGGAATGTTGTCCATGGGGTTGTGATGGGTCGGGCACGACTTCTCGACTAACAACAACAAATTATCACAAAGCGATCGCTCTTTGGCTTGCTTCATGGCGGCATCAAGAGGCCAAATCAGAGGGGTTGCAACAAACACTTCAGGCTCTCTCCAGAAAATGAAGAGAAGTGGTAGGCCCCGCAAGTGTCCTTCCTGTACCAGTAGCCTGGACTGTGAGTTTCCAGTGATGCAAATTGGGATGACGTGGAATATTCCAGTAATCGTGCCACTCTTCTTAATAAGAGTGATTTTGTTTTTGCTGACCTTGCCGAAAAAAAGAAAAACTTACCAAGTGCCAACCACCATTGCCAAACCAGAGGAAATTCTTTCATCACTGGGGGAAAAAAATCAGAAAAGTTTGAAATAGCACAGCTATGCTGCAAGGGTTACTTGTTAATAAGGAAGCTCCACGAGCGGACTGGCACATGTGAGTGTTTCATCGTCTTTTCTGCTCGTGTATTAGAGGACCCAAGGCACACTCTGGAACTGTGCTTTGCTCTGCTGGCAAAAATGGCCATCTTTGAGATGGGCGGTGGGAGGAATTGCACGGTTGTGTGATGACCACACAATGTACTTCTAAGCAGCAGAGCTGAACATTGTATGGAGAAGGGCAGAAGATCTTGCAAGGGATCTGATCCAATTCTAATTTAGACCAGGACCACCTGAATTACTTGCCAAAAGAAAAGAAAACCTCCCCCACAAGCGTGTTTTTGGCAGACTCAACACTGTGGCTTGGTTTTTAGTTAGGCCTCCTGTACCTGATGGTGGAGCTTTTGGATGTATGGGACGTGAACATAAGAATAGTCCCACTGGATCAGACCGAAGGTCCATTTAGGGAGGTTCCTCTTTCCCCCAGTAGCTAATTGGCTTCCTCCTTCACAAGTCCATGCACCCTTTCATCCCTGTGGGGGGTTTTCATCAAAAAATCTATTCCCCAGTGTTGCAATTTGCTCCCAAAGGTGCTGTTTCCTGCCGTGGGGGGGTGTTATATGGGGCAATTAGGCACAGCGGGGAGGAAGAACTCTGAATCAGGTAATACTGGGAGCAGGGCAAAGGGACCGTTCCAATTCCTGGTTTAGTGGAGCCCTTGGGCAAGATGATTGTGATAGCCCCATTTTTTTCCTCAGCACTATTAATGTTGCCTCTCCGTCTGGCTCCAGTGCACAACAGCTCCCATAAAGAGAGGAAGAGGCAGGGCCCGGTAGCTCCATGGATTGGCAGTGGGGGCCTTGGCAGATACCCAAAGGTGCTGACCTCCAGCATTTACCCTGCAGCCACCAAGGATTGGCGTCCACTGGCTCCAGCTTCTCTCCTTGCCTTCCAGGGGGGCCGAAATCCTTTCACATGCTGACTGGGCTACTGAAGCGAGTGGCTAGTGCACTGTTCAGGCATGGCAGATCCAATCAGCCTGGCTCATCTTATCATGTGCAAGTCCATCCATCTTCCTGCAACTGCCCCCCATTCCTTGCTTGACTCATCAATCATCTCTTAATTTGCCCATCTTCTTGTACCCATTCACCTCAATCTTGGAGCACAGAGGATCGCCTCCCTTTAAATTGTGAGCCGAAGGGAGGGAGGGAGGGAGGGAGGGAGAGCAAGCAGTGCTTTTGCAACTGAAGCAGCTGCCATTTATCATGCTCCAGCCAGTGCAAACACAAATCATGCCCATGTTGGAGACTGATACCAGGTCCCTAATCAGAAACTACACGGCAAGTGGGCTTGGAAAAAACACGGTCCTTTCCACTCAAGCCCGAGTGTTGGCCACCTCAGCCCCATTTAGCAGAATTGCTTCGTTTATGAATAAGCAATTAGTCTTTCCACAACCCCCCACCTGCCAGCAACCTGAAGGAGGGGCGACTGTAGCTCTCAAAGGGGGGGTGGGGGGGGGCAACGACATAAGTGATGGGTCTCTCTTGTTCTGGTCCATTAGCACCAGTGGGCTGCAGATGGCGATGCCTGTCTTTGCAGCAGTGGCATTACAAGAGAGATGGAAACGGCTTTCCTGTTATCATTGGTTCCAAGATGGGCAGAAAGGAAGAATGGTTCCACATGGCCCTGGGATTAATGGGACAGAACAACAGCGGAGGCAGAGGGAGCAGAAGCAGCTGCAAAAGCAATTGAAAGCTGTTTCAGAGCAACTTTTTCTTCCATGGTAATGTTCATATTTGCTTTAAAGCTGTTTCTGATTTTGAGCTGTCTGGATCATTAGGTTGTGTTCTGGAGTGGGGGAGGTGGTGGCATTCAGTGGCTGTGGGGAGAAGGGGCAGGGCTGGTTGAATCGTCCTGGTGGATCATTCCCTAGCTGTGCCACATCAGCAAAGGCAGGCAGTGTTAAATACTTCCCTAGAGGAGAGGAGCAAAACCTCAGCCAAATCTAGCTTATCTGGGTCCTAATCAGCTACTCCCACACTTCCCAAAGACCTGATCCCTATCCCTGATCATTGATTGCTTGGTATTTTCACATTTTTTGTTCCATGTTCACAAAGGATGAAGAAATGCCTCTTTGTTACTGGCAGTTTTAATCCAAAGGAAGCTGGGTTTTGGCCCTGTCGTCTTTGCCTTTGTTCCCACCCAGCACTGGTCTAGTGTGCATACTTGGTTTAGCATTGTTTGTCCATCTATGGGAGAATGCATTCCTGGTTTTGTGCCAGCCTGTGGCCAAGGAATTCAGCTAATATGTCAAGAGTTCAGCTTTCTCCAGAGGGTGGGTTCTCAGCACTCATGGAAACCATGCTGGAGGGGTGCTGTGTATACCTGGAGCTCTCTGGGACGCATCGGCAGGCATGTCTGTGTGCACAGCTGATGAACCTTGAATAAAATAATTCATGTAGCAATCCTGTACCTAAAATAGCCGGCACCTGTGTATTCTGTTGCCCACTCTGCCACCCCCTTTCGGGGTAGGAAGGCATCTTGTTTACGACTTCATAGATCTGAGCGCATCCACTTCCAGTGTCTCCAAGTTCTTGTGCACCTTCAGGGACAAATACTGCCCTGCTTCTGCACAGCATCAGACAATGGGAAGATACTCGCTGTGTAGCCAGCAAGGTATGTCCAGGATATGCAGAAAGCAGAGCTCCAGATGTTTTGGACTTCAGTTCCTAGAAGTCTCTGCCAAAATGGGCAAAGTTCAGAAATGCTGGGAGTTAAAATCCAAAACATGTAGGGCTCTACCTTCTGACCACCTGGGGTTCAAGAAATCAGTTTTTGTTTCCTAAATTCATTCATTTTCAGTGCTACAGAACAACATTCACTTTGGTGCTTCTGAGTAGCTGCTGTCTTCATTTCCCAAACACTGGATTTTTCCAGGGCATTTCATACATCAAAAGCAGCACCCTGCACCCCGGAATATTGCAGTATGCAGGGGATTCTAGGAAAAGAAAATCTGGACTGCCAGTGCAAGTCACCAGTGAATTCTACGCTTGCTCTGCTGGCAAGGAATTCATCACCAAATGACTCGTAATGGTGGTTTTTCTCACAAAATAAATACATGCCTTAATGATCATACAGGTTGGCCACTTGCCGAGAGTCCGAGACATGGGCCGCAGAATAATAGGCATGAGCACTAGGACCCGGGCACCTAAGCCAGGGTCCAAACATCAGTCCTAGCCAAGTCCAGTAACCCAACATCAGAGCCAGGAGTAGCAGAGGCACAAGACAAAGTACAGTCCACAAGCCACTCATGTAGTCAACGCAAGCAGGAGCAGGAGACTGGGGCAGGAACTTAGCAACAACCAGGAAGCAAGACACACCACAGCAAGTCAGGGAAGCCCCATTGCTGCTGCAGCTTCTGGAGGGAAGAGCCAGTTCCGACATCGCTCTTCCTCCAGAGAGGGTGTGCATGATGGTCCTGGCAGCTGCAATAGACTGTGGGAATATGCCTAACTACCAGGGCCGTTATTCCTGCACTCATCCAGCAGGTGGAGCCCTGAGGCTGCCTCAGATCCTGACACCACCATGAGAAGTGCAGGATCTTGCTGTTAACCTATAAAGTCCCAGCTTCTTGGGACCAGGATAACAAGCAGATAGCATTCCAGACTTGCATGTTAATTAAGAGGAGGTCCTGCTGGTGGTGCTGTGGCCAGCAGACTGCCATCTCACAGCGGTCAGGAAGCAGGCCTTCTTTGTGGTGGCACCCAATTTATGAAATAGTTTCCCCATTTCCATTAGGGGGCACCAACTGAATTGTACTCCAAGCATCAAAGACCCATTTCTTTACCCAGGCCTTCTCTGACAGAATGTGCCCCCAATCTTTCTGTTATTATGGTGTGCTTTGAATTGGTTTGAATGCTTTTATTCACATTTTAGACTAATGCCTTAGCAATGTGTGGGCTTTAATTGTAGCTTAACATATACTACAACTCGTTTTGTTGACTCCTTGAGAGATATGCTCAAATATCTTAGCTGTATGTAAATCAGTCAAATCGTAAATCAATATGTACATAAGGAATTTGTTTTGTAGCCGATGAAAACTGAGTGGTGCGGAGGATGGAACGATGGTACGGCAGCAAATGATGGGCTTACGGTGAAAACACATCACAGGAGGCGAGGACAACCGGGGAGCTAATGCATGGTTGTTCCTGCTTTTTGTTCAGCCGGAGTCTGTGCTGCAGTGCCCAGAGGCGCCCGTGTGCCAGAGACACGCTTCTCGGCCCCCAGCACGCTCCCTGTTTTTTTTTCCATCCTTGCACAGTTTGCTCTGCTACAAATCAAGGGCTGCCCTCCAAAGCCATCTTTCTCCTTAGGAGCAACATTCCCAGGTACTTAGCTTCTTGGGCAAGCTGCTTTCTTTTCATCTCACTGTTCCCCTTCTGGGAAATGAATGTTTCGCGACCGAAATAGCTCCTAAAGGGTAGCTGTTTTGTGAGGGCATCCTTTGCTTCGATGTTGGGAGATTGCACCCTCCCGAATCAGACACCCTTCTGTGTAAACAAGCATTTAAATTGGGGGCCTTTCTACAAAGCTTTCTCAGGCTGTGCCCGCTCTCTCCCCAGCGTGTTGCTTTCAAAAATTCCCTGATGCTTCTCAGCAAGCACAACTCATTCAGCTGAATCCAGGAGTTCCTTCATGTTGTTGTGTCCATGATGCTCTATTGAGCTTCCAGAATTTTGCCCAAACCCAAAAATGTGGGGGAGGGCTTCCCGCCTAAAGTCCTCAACTGCAGAAGTTTCTGGAACTGCGTGTGACGTGCAAGGACCACAAAGAAAAATGTCAAGAGAGTATTTGGCTGTGAGGCGCTTTTACCAGACTTCTGCCAAGCAGCAATGCAGTTGACCCATGGATACTGGTCAGGCACTACAAACTGGATGTCCGGACCTGAGAAGATCACACTGTTGCCCAAGCAGCCCTTCAAAGCTGCAGTGATGACACTTCACCCTCCTCCAGAAAGTCGGTTTCTGACGCGTGTGTACGAGTATGTGTGATGCACAGGGACCACAAAGAAGAAAGACAGGTGGCTTAGCTAGATTGTGGCTCAAGTGGTCATCAGCGCATTGAGTCTGTGCGCTCGAGTTCCATGTTGGTACCGATGTCATCTGTGGCACCGGTGTTGAGGTCTGCCACAACTTTGACACCAAGGCTTCCTCTTGGTTCCAAGGCCACCCCAGGTGGTCTTGGGGGAATGGGTGGGAACTTGCTATGGTCCTATATGCCAGGATGGTGAAAGAGCCACAATTTCTCAGCTATAGGTGCTTCCCAGGTTGAGGTTCCATGTGGGTGCAAAGCCCAGACGTGTGAAGCCTCAGATGAAAACTTGAGGAACTACATTATAAATAAGCAATCTGTCTTTGCAGGGCAGGTTACAATAGAGCAGGGCAATGAGGGGACTGTTTGTTCCGTATAAAAGCCACCTGTCGGCATCATGGTCTCTGGGCAGCCATTACAATATTGCAGCCCACATTACAACCTTTTCTGGGTGGACATTGCTCCAATGAGCAAGTATTTCAGCCTGTTAAAATCTAAACTGGAGATTAGCCTGTCCATGAAGATGGCTGTTGGGAGCATTTGCCTTTTCTGGCTTAAAGATCCCTCCCATTTGGTGTGACTGGCTTGAACTCACCTGCACAGGTCAGCAGGACATGGGCCAAGGTGACGGTGATGGCGTAATCCCAGATCCACCATCTCAACAGCAGGGCAAAGAGGAGGCCACTAATGAAAAAGGTGATCTCCATGGCAAGTACATTTGCTAGGGAAGTGGGAGAAGGAACGAATGTTTAAATGAGGCAGAGTCAAGAAAGAGCGTATATGCAATATATATACAAATTAGAGTATTAGATCTCATTAGTCCCCGCCCCCCCCCATCTGTGAAAGACTGGCGCATGCATGCCCTTAGGAAACAGGGCAGTGGGCAAATTGAACTTCCAGGAGATTATATAATTAGGTAACATTTCTGTCTCTGACAATCCATTAACAATCTTGGCTGCTCCGCTGGGACATTTAGCTTGACATTTTCTGCACCAGGATGGGAAGTTGTTGTTTTTTTTCCGTCAAGAGCATTTGAGGGGCAGAGCCCAAGTGTCCAGGGGTGGGGCCACTATTGCTGCCTTCCCCTTTTGGCTTTCTTCCCAAGCAGTGGGCTGCTAGAAAGAGGACAAGTTTGTGCGACCAGCTGCTTTTTATGGCTCGAAAAGGGCTTTTGGAATTGGGCTAGGAGGTTCCAGAGGTTCCTCCCGCAACCCCCAACCCCCATCACCGCCCCATCTTTGCTGGCTAGGAGGAGCTATCCAGGACATTGAATGAGAGTGATTTTAGGGTTCCACATCTGCCTGCAAAGCAAGCGCTGTATCGCTCCGCCATGGCTCTTCCTCCATATCTGGTTGGAAATAGTGTAAAGTGTACTTTCGACTTATAAGCTACCCCAATGTGGAGGCCGCTAGACTTCAGCTCCCATCAGCCCCAGTCCTTGGCTGGGGGTGGTAGGAATTATAGTCCAAAACATGCGGAAGACACCAAACTGGGGAGGCTGCTCTAGGCAGCATTCACTCCTTTTTAGTTTAGCAGATTTTTCATTCCTCTGTGCCTCCCAAACCTCCTCAGCCAAGAAAAGGGCAGCTTTTTCTTTATGAGCTTTAAAAAAATTCTCTCCGGAAAGTCTGCTCACCCAGATAGCTGGAATTTGAGAAAGATGGCTCTGTTTTAAATCCAAAAGGGATCAGCATGCCAAAGGAATTGATCCTAGAAAGAAGAGAGTAGAACCTGACGTTAAAATGACCACAGAGGTCCCACTCATGGGTTTCTCCACCCGGATTCCCGTTCCCCTTCCAGTGAGCTTCCAGGATGCTTGACAACCCCGTCTTGGTGCATCCGTGCAAAGGCCTGTGTAGGACGGCTGTCTCCCAATCCACTTGCTTCGCATCACGCACAATTTGGGGCACCAGGAGCAGGCCTCCCCTGATTTGCCCTTTCTAAACGGAAAGGGTCCAACGTTGCAAGCCTTCCTCACAGCAGAGGAATCCTCTGCTTAAACTTAAACAGGGAAGAGGGCTGCCACTCTCCATAAGCTCCAGCAGTCACCTCATCTTCTGCTTAAGCTTGCACAGATCTTCCCCTGGGTGCTCTTTTCTGCATCTTCTCCAGCTCTACCATATCTATCTGGAATTGCAGAGACCAGAACTGTATACAAAGCATAGACAACCTGCCTGCGGGCCAAAATCTGCCCCTACACACCTTCTCCTAATTTTTATTTTTTAAAACAGTTTTCTATTCTTTAACCAGCAACTCCAGTTGCGCCAAAGCCAGCAGAGAACCTCTGATTGTTGGCCTCTAATTCTCCCTCATTCTCCCTCTGGACAGGTCCCTTGTTCATTTGATGAGCCATGCCTACCCGTGGTGTCGATTTAATGTTCATGCCCTAAACAGTTTTCCAAATGTTGCCCACAGACCCCAAAGGTCGCTGGCCCCCGTTGCAGACACACTTCTTGGTATGGTTGCACCTTAAATTTATACAAAGGCATAATGGTATTGGCAGTTTCATCGTTCAATTCTTTTCCTAATGATCCCTAACATGCAATTTGCCTTTTGTACTGCTGCAGAGCACTGGTTCATTGTGCATTTAATGTGTCATATAGTTTGGCCCTTTGCAGGTGGCCTTAGGAAAGTCTCTCTCTTAGCTTCTGCAAATCCACTGGCAGGAGTGGAAATTTGCAGTGACTTATGCTAGCAGGTTTTGTAAACAAAGAAGGTAATCTAGTGAAACACACTAAATACTTCAGTGCCCTGATCATTTCCATGTTTACTCAAAAATAAGTCCCACTACTAAACTCACCAGTAGTTGCATATGAAGGATTACTTATTTTAGGATTGTCTGTTGTTTTGATTGATTTTATTCATATCCCTTCCTTTTATCAGCATTTATTTCATTGCTGTGCTGCCCAATGGCTGAACCTCGGAGTGGTTTACAAACATTCACAAAAGCAATACAAAAATGCCATAAAATCTTATCCAAAATGCAAACTTTTTCAGCCAAAAAAAAAGCTTAGAATGCAGTGAAACACTTCCAGGATGGGCCATCTCCTTGAGGCCCTGAATATCCCTCTATGTCTTTAAAGGCCTGGTATGAAGAGCTGTCTTAACCTGGTGCCAAAAAGATGAAAAGATGGAGATGGGTGGACCTCAGTGTGGAGATCATTTTATAAATGAGGGGCCACTACAGAGAAACCCCTCCCTCTTCTCACCCTGCAGGCTTTCCATTAAGTTGGCACTCAGAGAAGGACCCTGAATGTTGAATGTAATTCCCAGGTAGATTGTAGTGGGGAGAGGAGCTCCATCAGGTACTGTAGACCTAAACCATATAAGCCTTTATTGGCTAAAACCAGCACTTTGAATTGAGCTCAGAAGCTACTGTATACATTAGCAAACTTTCACAGAATCTGCACAGCTTGAAAAATGTTGGCCTGCTCCAGCACCCATACTCGGATTTATCTGAATCCATTGTGAATTCCTCTGACATCCCTACTCCAAACTGCAACATTTTGTTATAGGCACCATTTGTTTCATGCTATTGTGATTTATCATCATTTCAGCCCATGTACACAGTCTGTGTATTGCATTTCTTTCCTTGCCACCAAGTTTGTCAGGCAGAGCAACCCTGTAACCTTGAAAATTTAGTCTGCTCCTCCCTGGACAGTCCGAATGTGCAAAATTATTACAGATCACTGCTGCCTTGCCAGACTAGGCAGTTAACCAAGAGCAGGGCTCCAGCTGGGGAATCATAAATCCATCTATCATGGGTGGATTATTGTTCCAATCCTAAATATATTTACTTGAGAGTTAGTCTCATTCATCTCAGTGGCCTTGCATTTCCGAGTTCAGGGGTTTAGGAACACATTCTTAAAAGGTGAAAGTCTCATGAGATTTTCTGGATTGCCCCACTTCAGATTGTGGAGAGGAAGGCATGGCTTTTTCAAACACAGCCTGTAAGCTAGAGTTTGCATGAGTCAGGCAGTGGTCCTGCTTACAAAGGAATAATTGAAGGGATGGGGCAGAGGCAGGGCAGATTCCACTTGCTGCTTCATTGGTTGACTGAATATCATTTTTTTAAACATCTGGAAAAATGGCTTTTGTTAAGAGGTCTTCAGAACAGATCCCAGGAACAGGCTGTCAGGGGTACCTTGTAATAGCAGAGAAGTAAGAAGAAATTAAAATAAATGGCCAACATTGCAATTAGCTACCATGCCGGAACCATTGCTGCACAGTAGAGTGGAAAAGGACATTCCCCGTGGGAACTCAAGTGGGAAGGCGGAACGCTCCTGGGAAACGCGCGCTGCAGCAGCTGCGGATAACATCTATGGTTCAAGGCAAGCGGCCTCACCTGAACGCTCCATAGCAAATGCTCCCGGTCATGTAATACACTGTGTAGAAAATGAGGAGACCCAGCAATGTATGAAGAATGATGACCTGGCAATAGAAGCAAGAGAAAGGAATGAAATGCCCCCCGAGGATCAGCACAGATCTGACATCTGCTGCATTGGTGTTTTCCATTTCTGCTGAGAAAGTTCGGCAATGCCTACCTCAGGGATGAGCGCTGGCCATTGTTTCCAGAAAACTTGGTACCGTGGTAGCTGGCAAAAAGAGTGAAGGGGAGATGGGCTGGAGGTGCCCATTAAGTACATCCTGACAGTTAGGACCCCTAGGCATGGAATGGGCTTCCACAGGAGGTGGTTGAAGCCCCATCAGTGAGGGTGTTCAAGGATAGGCTGGCCATGCATGTGGTACGCATGTCAGGAGCAGGAGCCAGCTGGAGCCGGGGGTCAGACTAGATGGCCTGGGAGACCCTGTCTGACTCACTCAGTTTCTATGTTTCTATTAAGACTGTTCCCAACCCTACAGAACTTAGGGGGTTTCTTGGACATGCAGACAGTTAGAAGTGGCCGTGTGCCCTCTTTTGCAGATGACAGCCCTGTATTTGGAGGGCTGCCAGAAGCCCTTCTTCTGCTTGAAGTGTCCACTGCTTTATGGGCTTTCTGCCTTTCAGAGAAGCAGATAATAAATAAATACATTGCAGCTTAAACATAGGAGACCCTAAGAACTGTTTCCAGCTGAAAAATAAGAGCCCCTACGTACTGTTGGCCTTCAGCACTTACTGTCCGAAGAGGCATGCACATGGGTCATCTGGCCAGGCCCTGTCTGTCAAGATGATGATGATGATGATGATGATGATGATGATGATGATGATAACATTTCTATTTCTATATTTCTAAGATGTACAGGCATTTCTCAATGTGCAGCTCAACATAGCCTAGGCACACGTATGCACACCCTTTCCCTCGTTTTGCAGTGGAGCATTTCCTCTGCTTTGGGAAATGGACCTGCAAGGGAGGAGGAGGTCGGGCTCTGATATGGGGAAGGCTGGAGATGGGGGCTTGCTTGGCATTTGCCAGGAGCGGGACACAGGTAACTTTTAGGAGAACTGGAGGGGTACCAGGTTAGGGAACTATAGTTTCCATGCTGCTTCCAAGGGAGCAATGCTCCGAGGCATTGTAGGGAAATTAAGTGGGCTTGTTGCAAGAGCCTAATGTGGCTTGGTGCCCTGCCGGCGGGTGGAACACGTGGTGGGCAGGACAGGCATCTGGGAGAGGCTTTGCCAGCTGCCCAGACAGCACCAGTCACAGCGGATTGGCTCCCTTTCCAGCACCTCTGTCTATAAAAGTTCACATCTACTTCCGAGAATCCACAGACTGGGGCGTCTAACACAAAACAGTTTTGTTGCTATAATTCACAGTTGTGGCACCCCATCTATGGAAATGACTTCCCAGAGAGATTCATCAAGTGCCATCCTTGTACATATCCCGGTATCAGGATAAGATGTTTTTATTTAAGGAGCATTTTAATTGTTGATTATTTTAATTGTAATTTGATTTTCATTATATTTTAATGTAAATTTTAGTTTTCTTAATTATGACATTTGAGATAATTCCAATCTGTTGTTAAACTATTATTTGGTGTTCCTGCTATGGTGCTATGTTATATTATTTGGTTTTAACTGTCTAAATTGTGCTTAACTGTGTTATATATGATGTTTTATGTTGTTGTTTTATTATGTAAGCCACCTCTATTATGTAGAGAGCCATGTGGTTACAAGACGGTACACAAAGTGTCATATAAATATTTTCTTTAAACTCTTTAAAAAAAAACAACCCTGCCTACAGAGGTGCAGAAAAAATTGATCAAAGTCAACCAGTAAATACACATACTCGTATTTTGTCCAGTGAAAAGCACCGAGGCTGAAGGAGAAGCAATTGGCACGCAGCCAGCTAAGGCAAAATTATTCTCCCACTGTGCTGGAGAATCCACATTTTAGCACCAGCAATCCTTCTACAAGCCCCCAAGGAGCAGGTGGCACGCTGGCTCTCTGCTTGACTGCCAAGTCCGCCTGCCACTGGTTTCATCCCTGACTCGGCTTTGCTTCCCATCCACAGAGGATGTCTAACCCCTGAGGACTTTACCTTGACGGTTGATGCATGGTTGCCTTGCAAGATCATGGGTAGGTAAGCTTCATAACAGCGAAGGAAATATTTCATGGAGCGCAGTCAAAGCCTGCACAAGACAGCTAGAGATTAAGACATCAGCTGCCTGCCAGAGGCCAAGATAAGGGTCAGCAAAGGAGAGCGTGGGGGAAGGGAGAAGGGAAGACGCCTGCGTCAGTTCCTCGACTGGCAAAGCCGGGTGGAATATCAGCTTTTGAAGGGGTAGATGGTGGCATCCCAGCAGTGATTCGCACAGGCTCCTGCAGCTGTCGCCAGATGCAGCTGGTGCTATTTCAACAGCTTTGACAAAATTCTTCTAAATTGGCTAAACCTGCTTCTTGGCTATCCAGTGTTACAGATCACATCCCACTATGGGGGGGATGGCTAAAATGCCTGGAATAACATTCGAAACAACCTTATGGAATGGAAGTGTAGCCTGAATTGTTGAAAATGAAATCATCCCACAGAGATAAATGCAAGGTAAGGTTCTCCTTGGAAGCGCGTGCAAAATCAAAGGTGCAGGCAACCGGTGGCTTGGAAGCAGCACCTGTGAAAAAGATCTCAGGACTGCCATCGCTTATGAGCAGAATACAAGTCTGCAGCATGATGCTCCCGGAAAAATGCAAAATGCAATTGTAGGTTGCACTACTAGAACTATTTCCCCCAAATGCCAAGAAATAGCTCCACTTTATTCTATCCTAAATAAACCTCATCTGGAAAACTGTCCAGATCTAAGCAATTCAGTTTAAGGAGGACAGCAACTGAAGATATTAAAAACAAGCACTATAAGGAAAGATTGTAGGAATTGGATGCATGGGGCATGAAGAAGAAAAGATTGAAGTGGACATGGCTGCATTCTTTGAATACGTGAAGGGTCGCCACATAGAAGAGGGCAAAGCTTCTTCTCCGTGGCCCCAAAAGGCAGAACTGAATGTTCTATAAACTTCCTGGCAATAAGAGTTGTTTGGCAGCTGGACCTGTTGCCTGAAAGTGGATGTTTCTCCTTTGCTGAAGGGCCACAAGCAGTAACCGGTCAGGCCGCCCCCACGTCTGTGGTTCTTTGAGCCTGCTCTGGAATAGGCCTGCTTCAGTCACTCAGGTTTTGAAGGCAACCATGCAACACCTTCATCAAATTGTTGTCGTCCTGTGTTTCCCCCCTGCTGCTTCTGTGCTTTCTCAGGCCATAGAAAATCTGAATTTACAATGAAAAAAAGAAAATCCACCTGGTACATTGCTACCAGGTGGATATCACATTAGTACTATTTGCCCTTTTTGGCAGGAGAATGTGGCTTTAATGTGTAGAATCATGCTTCTATCACATGCTGCCCTTCTAGGTTGTTTCTTCCTCTTCCTCTGGTCAGTGCCCTTTTACTCCTATTTCTACTGAAAACAAAACTAGAGGGTTTTTTTAACATGAAGTAATAGTCTAATAATATTGAATTTGTTTTTTAAAAGCACTGGGGTTCAATTTTTATATGATTTTAAAAACTGGTCACCAAAATGATTCAATTTCCTCCCGTTCACAACTATGTCATGGCCACTGGTGCACACAGAACCTAAAGGATTATATAATGTCAAATGTCACTTGCAGTGTCCCTTAATGATGCATGTCACTTACAAGGAAAGAACAAGGACTAAGTGGCCTTGTGGACTGGAAGGATGGAAGTGGGTTATTCCATGCATTTGAGGACACGGCCACCCAGGGCACTGCTGTCCTTTCCCAGATCCTTCAGCCTGCTGTGAGCTGAGCTTCCTCCTTTGAGCATTCTACTGACCCAAAAGCATAAATCAACCAGGACAGTTCTCTGAGCATGCACAGAGCAATTTGTTGAACCCAATCTAGTAATCACCTCCAGGAACCCTCCTCATGAGCATGCCTGAGCCCCATCCGTTTCTGAGGGGTCTTCTGAAAGTGAGGGTCCTCTCCATGCACCGATCCTCTAATTGGGTGATGCCTTATCATGGGGTCAAAAGCCGCAGCTGCCTGGTCTGCTTCTGAGAAACTCCCATGTCTATGCTCTCCTCCCACCTGCTGTATATTTTGAATATCCCCTGCCTGCCTGCCGGGTCTGGCCTTGAGATAAGCATGTCCACCTCTTCCATCTCCGTGTGATGGCATGGCCCATCTTCCCCAGCTCCCCTTTGATCTGCTTTACATTCCAATTCTGATGAATCCCAGCCAGCAGTCGTTGAGAACAAGTGCCCAAAGCAGCCAGCCTGCACACTCCAAGGTGTGCGGCCAAGGTGTCAGGGTGATGCTCACGAAACTACGAAACACAGCTGCGCATGGATAGCCAGCTGCCCCGAGTCCCTCCCAGCGGGCAGCCACTTTCCCCCTGCCCTAAAGGCTGTGGCTGAGATCACTGCAGCCTCTCCTTCTCCAGCCCTTCTTGGAGGCCAGCTAAGGTCACATAGCGTTTGCAGTGCAGCATAAAATCCGCTGCCTACATTTTGACTTTTGCCTTTTGCCAGTCATTTCTTTACTTGATGGGGAAAGGAATAAAATGGAGGAAACATCATTAGTTAGAAAAATAGGTCCCTGGCTTTGTAGTTAATGAAACTTGGTAGCCTGCAGCCTTATAGAAGATAGAATCTTCCTACCATAGGAAGAAAACAGTTATTCCACCAGGTCTGTCATTTTTTTTGAATACACGGCATTGCTTCTCCCGCCACTTGCAAAATGCACACTGTTTCAAGCACATCAGCAAAGAGCACAGCAGTCAGTGTTTGGTCAGGATCCTGCACTGTGAATGCGTACGTTTCATTGGAGAAGGAAAGGTTAGCTCCTGTGGCTTATTTTCCCAGCCATAGTCATGGGCTGCATAATTATGCTCACTGGGTGTGGCTTCTTGTATCACCCAAATTATATGTATTAGATTTATATTCCTCTTTTTATTTTTTGAAAGAACTTAGAGTGGCTTACATCATTTCATTCTCATGTGCCTCTAGCAACCCTCCAAACTGTACAAGCTGCTGATCGGTTATAAAAGCATCTTGTACAGAATCCATCTTGGTAGGCCCTTTGGAGGCTACCTATAGGCCACATGTATTTCCTGTATGTCTGAATAAACTAAGTGTTCTTCTGATTGTACACCTCTAGAAGACTCTCTTCAGAAATTTTTTCCATTCTTGTCAGGGAAAAAGGGGCTATTCGAATTCCCAGATTTGAGACAGAGCTCTGATCTTGCAACTGGAAACTGGAGCTCTGCCCACCCAGCCCTTGCAGAAGGCGCAGATGAAACTAATCCAGCTGTTCTCCAAGTTTGGGAAAACTACCTCGGAGAGGTGGAGAGGGGACATGTCAGAGGTAGGGTGGGGAAGAGACTGGAGAGGCCAGGAGACAAGGTATCCTGCAGCTATTTCCACCTCCTTCTCTCCCCCTCCAAGATGCTTTAGCAAAATGCAGGCGAGAGAAGAGGGAGGTGGAGGTAAGCTCCCGCTGCCCCTCTCGCTTTGCACTGGATGCCCGCAAGTCCACAAGTTCTGGGGCATCACCGCAGGATTGCACCTAACTGCATCTTCATCAAAAGTATTCTCCAGCTTCCACCCTTTGTAAGGAAGAAGAAAAAGAAATCAGAAATGTTTAAGGGAACAATAGTGCACAAAGAATCCAAAATGTACTTAAAGACCTTCAATTTGTTGTTGTCAGTAAGTATAAGGCTTAGAAACATCATTGCTTCGCCTAAAGCATTATAAAACATCTATTTTATCGTGAAGAAATGTAATGATTAAAAACCGCTCTTCAGGTGCTTGAACAAAGCATCTGGGTTGATTTAGAGGATTGCTGAAGGTTTTATCACAATGCTGTTCATTGTTAAGAGGTGATTTTTATAACGATAATAATGTTGCTATCTGTTAATGCAGGACATTGTCCATTAACATTGTAAAGGAAGAATGCAGAAAACATTGAAAGCCTTTGTATCAGTTCAGCTTTTGTCTGCTCACTGAAGGAGGACTAGGGATGTATGGATTTTGTTATATCCGTTCAATCTGTGTTTTGTAGCTTGTCAGGCATCTTTCACTCATTAACAAAATTCGATTTTTCTCAGTCTTGTGTTTGCCCTGGAAAACGCAAACTTACATGAATGAGGACATCTAAAAATGTACATTTGTGTAAATCTCCCCCCACAATTTGCATTTTAGTACTTCAGCTTACCAGGCAAAAGGCATATTTTCAGTTGTGATTCTTTTAAAATTGTTTAGATTTTTAATATTTTTGTACTATATTTGCATACAATGCCAGAAAGTAAAATAATGGTCCACAAATCCATAGATCTGCACGAGTTATCAAAAGCCAGTCCAGTGCAGAATGCACAGACCGATCCATAAAAATCCCAACATCTGGATCTGTGGCAGACGGTCCTGTAGGAATTGGTTTTCTGGGAAAAAGTTGGTGAAAGCGCCATCTAGTCTAGCATTCTAAGAGCTTGCACTTAAGCTGTAATCCTATGCAAACACCTGGTGTAAAACCCAATGAACAAAGGGCTACATATATGATTGCACTGTTAGTACCTGATTTCTGGGGTCCATAAAATCTTCCCAAGTCACTTTTTCAATACTTTTAAGAGGAGTCCTGCTTTGGTCTTTCCCTCCCTTCCTACTGACTCTATCAATAAACAGAGAAAGCCTGCAGGTTTTTCTCTGACACGGCAGAGATGTAACACCGTCTTAATGTAATCAATTGTTAATACAAGGGATCTCATTTACTCAATAGTTTATTTCCATTCACTGACATACTGTAAGAGTGTTTCCAGACCAGGCCTTTATGGTACCATCATTCCGCCCCATTCCACAATTTTACAGAGGTCTACATGTCATTACCTTTCCCCACTTATTTCATCTTTTTTTCTTATCACAGAAGTTCCATTAAGGAAAAAAAGATGGACTAGCTCCACAAAGCCTCCCGATAGATAAGAATTAAGAACTATCCAAGTGGAATACACATAAGCACACTGACCTCACAAATGAATTATTTAACCTCTAGTGAGCAGTAGCACATGCAGGTTTTGGAATGCGTAACCTATGAAAGAAAGCTCTACTGAGTGCACATAACATAACTTATTTCATTATAAACACATGTCATTTTATTATTTATTATTTATTTAATTTCTCTACCACCCCATAGCTAAAATTCTATGGGCAGTTTACAACAGTAGTAGCATATTAAAAACATCATTTTAAAAACTTATCATGCAAAATTTAAAACCAAATTTAAAACAGATTAAAAAAAAGAAATACAATATTATTATGTTTGTAAATCAATGTATTTTTTGTATTTTTGTATTTAATGGTAATTTATTATGTTCTATTGTATTTCAATGTATTTTATTGTGTTGTAAGCCGCCCCGAGGCTTCAGCAAGGGGCGGCATAGAAATGTTATAATAATAATAATAATAATAATAATAATAATAATAATAATAATAAGAAAACCTGGAGTCCTGTTTAGCAACAGCAAGCCCCACTAAACTAATTGAATACCCTGCAGCAGAGGATGGTCTTTACCTGCTACCAGAAAGATAGTAAGGTTGGTGCCATGGAGGAGTTTGTTCCACAACTGAGAAGCCACCACTGAAAAGGCCCTTCTCCTTGTTCCCACCAACTGAGCCTCCCTTGGAGCTGTCATTCAAAGGCATGCCCCACGCCTGACTGTCGTGCTAGGGCAGATGGCGTTTGAAAGAGATACTTCATCATGAATTATGGTTCCAAGCCCTGTAGGGCTTTATAGGTTAAAACCAGCACCTTGAATTGGGCTTGGAAGGATGTAGGCAGCCAGTGCAAGCAAGCCAGAATTGGTGTTACATGCTCAGGCAGTCTGATCCTTATTAGGCTGCCTAATTTTGCACAAGCTGCAACTTTCGAACAGTTTTCAAGGTAGGTCCAGGCAGAGTTCTTTGCAGTTATCTAGCTTAGAGATCACCAGAGCATAGGCAACTGATAGCAGGCTATCTCCATCTGATGGGGCATAGCTGAACCACCAGCACAAGCTGGTAGAAAGTGCTTCAAAGCCACCTGGGCCTCAAATGACAAATACGGCTCATGGAGCATCTCCAAGCTACAAACCTGCTCCTTCAAAGGGAGTACAACTCTATCTGAAATAGGCCGAATTTCCTCCATCTGGATAGAAAAACCACCCACTAATAGCATTCCATTATTATTATGTGAAACAACCTCTTCTATTTTAAATGGAAGGACAATGGATTTTTTTTTCAAATAAAAGCCATAGGGAATGCATTTTTGGATATATAGTCAAAGCACAAGTACACACGGAATTAAGCAAATTAAGTATTTTCCGTAACAGAGGGAAAGGCAGCTACACCTGTCGAATTTCTGTCTTGCATCCCCTCCCACCCCTTATAAAGGCACCGATCAAAAACACAAAGATGGTGCAAAAAAGGGAGAAATATTGTGAGTGCCTCCTGGGGTGGAGCACATGCCCTGCCCCAGGTGCGTTTCGACTGTAACTCCCATCAGCCCCATGCAAAATAGCCAGTGGAGAAGGCCGGTGAGAGTGGCAAGCGACCCCACGTGCTCCCACGAAAATGGACACATGCGGTACGTCCCCTTTAAGAGGCGCCGCCTCCGCCCGGAGCGGAAAGGCGAGCGAACTTTGAAAGCGTCGCAGCAAAGCATTTCGGGCCCGCCCGCCGCCGCCGTCATGTGACGCCCTGCGTCAGCGCGCACGCGCCTACGTGCGTATGCTACGCCAGCGAGAGAGCGAGCGCCCGCTGCTGCCCGCCCCCGGCGCCCAGTCCGGCAGTGCGTGAATCCGTCGCTTGCAGCAGCGGCCGTCTCGTCGTCGTCCGCGGCGCGGGGTTGTGGGCCCCCGCGGGTTGTGGGGGGAGATGCCTCGGGTCTACATCGGGCGACTCAGTTACCAGGCCCGGGAGCGGGACGTGGAGCGCTTCTTTAAGGGCTACGGGAAAATCCTCGAAGTGGATCTCAAGAACGGGTGAGGCGTGCCGGCTTCCCTCCCCCGGCCCGGCCCAGTCTGGCCCGGCCCGGCCCGGCCCGGCCCTGGCATCATCCCTCGCTTCCTCCTGTCAGCGCGGCCTGCCTTCACGGCGCATGCGCGCCCTTTCTCTGTCCTTTCCCGCGCGCTTTTCTCCCCCCCCCCACCTCCTTCCTGCTGGGTGGGCCTCAGGCTCTTGGGGTGGGGGCAGGCCCCTCTTTTCCTGGTCTGCATGCGGCCGGCGACCCCCTTTCTCCCCCGTCAGGGCTGGTCAGTTCAGAGAGGCCTGGTGTTCAGGACAGCCCGGCACCTGGAAGTTCTTTCTCCCCGCCCTGATTCCTAGGTCTACCATGTGGTAGAACAGGCGCTCTGCATCTGCGGGAATGAAAAGTTGCTGCTCCGCAGGGCTGTCACCCTTATCCTGAGTTCCTTTTCCCAGAGCTATCCCATACGTCCTGAGGGATGTGGGGGCTGGAAGTAGGTCTTGTAGCTGAGGTCTGGAATATAGTGAAGCCCTCTTGTTATCATCGAAAAGGGGTTTCTGGAAAGCAGAAGCATTGGTTCAACGATCTCAGACAGAAGTATTTTGCAAACCTTGGTGGTGATGTCAGAATTTGAACCCTGGGCCTCCCATATGCAAGCACATTCTCTGCCATAGTGTTACAACCATTATAGTGCCATTTTCTAACTACAGATATACCTGCCACACGATGCTGTTCTGAGCTTAACTTAGCCAGGGGATGATTGTCAGAATTTGGGGTTTTGATCAGGGGGACCCTATTTTGATTTCCTGGGACTTTTTGGCATGCATTCCACTGCTGAGTGAAGGGTCTTTCTTCTGACAGAGCATTTCAATGTGAAGATAGAATTTCAGATAATTTTTGGTAACTAAAGCAATGCACATTGAATAATTAGCAAGCCCAGTTTTGTATCATTGAATTTTCTCTCTTGTAAGGCTATGTTGGTGTGAGATTGAGGCTGCAATTTGAAGTGTTATTTTACATTATTTTAAGATGTAATGGTAAGTAACGTCAGGCCAAAAAGCAATTCATACATTCATTAAGAAATAATAAAGTACACCTGGGACATAAACACCATTAAACTCTGTGGAACTTCCTACTGAATAGATAGGCTTAGGACTGCTGTGATTTTCAGCACAACTCTTGGGGGTTTTTTAACTTGGAAATAAACTCAGTTGAGTTCAGTGTGACCTATTCTCATGTAAGCATACATTAGATTGCAATTACAGAACATTTAAAAAGCCCATGCATTTCTGGGAGACTGAAAGCAGCTTACAAAGTCTCAGTTGAAAAGTTCCTACTGTAAATGAACACACTGAATGTTTTTGCACACTGATGCAAGGAGTACATGTTTCTCTGTTTTGATTAACTGGGCAAAGGGGGAGTCCATAGCAAAGGCTGGTTAATATAGGGATTCTTTCTTAAACTGCAGTGTGTATCCCACAATATATGAGCATTCACATTTTCAAATGAGTCCTTTTGTACTATATATGGGAGGGTGTGATCTTCAAAAGGCCTACAAGTAATTCCACATTGGTTTCCCAGTTGCCAGTTGGTGCAACATGGATTGTAAAACCCTAACCGTTTATACATTGATGGCTCTTAATTGGCTGTGATCTGCTGAGCTTCATACTACCAAATTGTACTACGGAAGTTCTTGGGACCATGGTGGAAAAGTTGCTGAGCAAGAAGAGATTTTGTGGAGTATGTTGTAAATGCTACATTTGGAATAAGAAAAGTGTTGAAAATAAAAATCCAAATGGCATCACAATCTAGTTATTCCACAAGGATGTCTCAGAGTTGGAAAAGGTACGAAAAGTGGAAACAAAAATAGTCATAGGTTTAGAACACTTTTAGAAGGAAAGCTTTAGTTCAAAAGAAGATCAACCAAGAGAGAACATGATGGAGGTTTATTAAAAAATATATATAAAACATGGAGAAAAGGAGTTTTTTTCTGATTGCTGCACAATACTTAATGAAACTCAGATCAATCACATTTAAGGTGAATGAGTCTATTGGGACCATTATAGCTTAAAGTAGATCAGAACCTCCACATAAACTTTGATTACCAATGCTGGGAGCAAATGAGATGGTCATCTTTTTGTCTAGCTTTAGAGTGACAGCTATTGAAAGCAGAATGAGAGAGGGACATTGGTCCGATCCAGCAGGAGAGTATATGTATTCTGTGTTGAAGAGGGGAGGTTTCCAGTGAAAAGTAAAGGCAGCATTTTGGAGCATCTAATTGGGATGCACGTAGCAAATTACAAACAGCCTATGAAGGGTGGGAGGAGTGCATGAGCAAAGGAGACTCCATGCTCCTTCCATAGTTGACTGACCATCAAGTCAACTAGATGGTCAGTTTCCACTGTCTAGCTGAGGCAACTGGGAGTGTGAGGGAAGGAGGCTGAGGTGCTACCCTGATACTTCATATCGTGGTACTGCTGGTCTCCCTTCTCTGTCCCTGGAACATCCCCTAATCTCTGCCCAGAGGTCACTCTGAGTATGGAGCCCTGGCTCTGACCACATTCAGAGCTCTGAAAAAGCCTGTCACAGTCCAAAGGGTGTTTGGTGGCATAGGATTGTGCTGCCCTTTACTTTACTTTGATGCCAGGCAAAGTCATGTGTAGATTGAGCACTAAGGAGTTGGGTCTGTAGTTCATGTATTTCAAAGCAGTTCATAATATAAGCTGAGAAAGTGAACAGTCGCTATGGTTTAAGGGTTTATAGTAGGGGTGTACAACATCCAGCTAATGTCTCTTCGCTCCATTTGCTGTCAGAAGTCATTGTTGTGGCAGCAAAAAGGGATCTGTTTTTCTCCTTGAAGAAAAACAAGTGGGTTGCCTCCAAATTACAGCACAGCAGCAGAAAATAATCAGTTTGTCTGTTTTTTAATAGAAAATAGAAGCAAAGCATTGTACATAGCAATGGTAAAGATGGGAAACCTGGTCACTTTTGCAAACAAATATTTTTTTTAATTGTAAGCTGAGTATAAGTTCAGTGAATGTGGATTCATCTGGACACTAGTATATCCATCCCCTGTCCTTTGGTTAGAGTTGTGTACTTTTAAGGAATGATGCAAACATGTTTGGAGGTTTAGGAAGGGGGAGTTTGTGCAGGCCTCATAATTTCTAAGTCTGAGCAACAAGCTTAAAAACTGTTTGCTATGTTTGTGGTTGGGAAATAATTTTTCTCGTAATCACAATGGCTGGCCAGTGGCTTAAGACATTAGTTTTGTCTGCCTAGTAATGTTGATGGAACTCACTTTGCACATTTCTCTGATTATCAATGTTTTCCTATCTTACAAACACATTTTTGATGCAGAGTACTTCTAATTTTGTTCTGTGGCACCTTGAGATACCATTCTTGGCACAGCGAATCCTGTCTCAAGGGTGGGAGTAAAAGATGAACTCTAGGGATTGCCAAATGGCAAAGTTGGTCTCACTTTGAAAGTACAATGCAGGTGTTATTTTGTATTTGCTGGCCATGTCTGGACAGCAGGATAAATTGTGGGAGATGGAGCTTGGAAGCTTTTGCATTTTGATTAACTATGTTGTGTTGTCTCGAGCAGCAGGCTGCAGTTGCACTAATTATGTCTAACTTTCAACCAGCTAACTGCAGGCTGGGCTCTGAAGCTGACTTGATGAGTTTAGCTGTAATTCTGGATCCAAATGATGTAGCAAGGGATGGATAACTACACATGGAAGTGAAAGCCTCAGTTTCTCATTGACCACATGGGAAGAGACAGCATGCAAGCCTGAGGCTTGCTGCTGCTCATGCATACCATATTTAAGCCATGGTTTGGAGAAGTGACGTGAGCTCATGGTGTGTGAATGCATTCTCTAGTTTGAGCATGTATTGACAAGGTAATCTTTAAACAGCATATTTTAATTTAGCATAGATCTAAGATTGCAACTTAATTTGTTTCAGTTTATATCTTTCAATGCTTTAATAATCGGGTCAATCTTCAGGTATAGAATAGTAATTGCATTCCACTTTTTTGGAGAATAGTTTATTAGCTTTTATTTGCTCTAGTCTCCTTAATTATTTTAGTAGTGCTTAGCAAATGATTATTAACTCAGATGATATGCTGCAGGAAGAGCATGCTTATATTCCAGTTATGTCATATTAAGCTATGTATTTTATTAAATACATTTAGTCTTTTTTTAATAAAGGTTTTGTCCATCTTAGGTCTCATTTATTTTGGATTTAGGATTTCATAAGATTAGTGAGGGTGATAATTAGTTCACACAGAGGGAAGGTAATGACAGACGAAACAAAAGAAAGTAGTGTTAAAGTATATATGAGGTCACAGGACTAACACATTGAAAGAAGCAATTTATGACAGACCGAGTTCCATACAACTGATTGATACCTAACAGCATTCCCCACTTAGTGGTGTGGGGGTATCATTTGTTGGAAGCTTCTTATTTTTCCATGCTTGTAATTGCTTGGTTGAACTGACTTTTAATCTCATGTCAGCCATTCTAAATCCACTGCCATGCAGATGTTTGTGCTGTGGCTTCCAGAATCCCTGACCATTGAGGCTGGTGAGAATTGAAGTCCAAAGCATCTGATGATCACCAGGTTGATGTACAGTGCTCTCAGCTAAAGAAATAATGCCCCTAAGAGCAAACTTGAGGGTGATTGCCCATCTGTCTTTCCTCATTCATAAGTGAGGTCTGAGAACTGAGCAACTGGGTACTGTTCTCTGTCTCAATGGGTTCAGAGGCTGTTAGAGTAAAATGAGAGAAGGCACATTGAACTCTTTGGAGGAAAAGCAAGATGTAGATGCATCAGGTGAGTTAAGAGTGAGTGAAAACCAGCTGTGGCACAGCTTCTTCCCCCTCAGAATTGCCTCATTAAGAACAATTTCATCTGTTTATTGTAACATTTGTTATTTTATAAAGACTTGCTACTTGAATTCACTTGTTTTAATCCACCCTCTTAGTTCCCGTGGCAGGGCCTGTGTTTTTAAATAACTTCTACCCAGTGCTGTGGAGAGCTGTAGACACCTCACAGATAATAAGATTCCTGGACTGCACCACTTGAGATTACAGGTGTAGGCCTTGGATACTTCCTTATTAAGCTCCTTGCACACAGATAAGTACACAACAGGCTAACTCTTGTTGATATGCCAGTTATGTAATTGAAGGGAAGTTATTTCAAAGAATATGTTCATATGTGGTCCGTGTCTTGGAAAATTACTGTTTATTGTTGGTATGAAGAAGGCCTACCTCTGAGCTGGTGAAGTAAGAGCACAGTTATAGATTTTAAAATGAGCAGGTTTTGCTGCCGGTATAGAGTTGGCAAAATAAGGGATCCCTTTTAAACCATCATTTGCTATTGTTGACTCTTTCCCTCATGCCCGTATGTAATGCATGAAACTGATGGCAGCAGCTGTAGTTATATGGAAATTGAGTGTCTGGAGGAGCAGGTTCTTCCATTCTTTGAAGGCTCAATTTGCCTTGACAGGGAAGGTAATGAGTCACTCACATTATAGCTGAAGATGCAAAATCTCTGAAAATTTTGAGAATGTAGAAAAGCCTCGTTCAGTTTTTGGAAAACAGTGCAAACACTTGGGGAAATTGAAACACATGCAATAATTATTTATCAAACTTAAACTTATTTTACTACTATTGTAAAAGAAAATGCATTGATATAGTTAGTGTACAAAATTATGCTGTTCAGCATAGTTGTACCTTCTAAAAAGAAATTTTATAATTATATGATTTGTCTGTCTTTTAGAGTAATAACTCACCCAAGATAGTTGAGAGAAATGGTTCTTATGCATGCTTAAAACTCATTCTCTCTAATAAAGTTTCCTCCCATATATTATAAATTATATATTTAACATTATAAAATTTTGTTTTCTTCTAGCAAAATTGCAAAGTGCTCTGCCCTATATTGTTAACATAAGCACATAAGTCTTGGCTTTTGCTCTCTGTACAGTAGGAAAAAATAAAAGTTGAAAATAGAAACCACGTGTTTTTCCTAGACAAAAGAAAGTAGTGTTTGAATATAAACAGTTGTGCATTATTGTTGTATTAAAGATTAGAAGCATATTTGGATACCAGCTTAAACACTGAACTCCACAGAATATATTGTAATTATTCTCAAACAGTGTAGGTCTTCATACTATTAATTTTGAGTGATTAAAGCTTTGTTTAAGCATTTCACGCATTCAAAGGTACAATATTTCATTGGAGGTGAGAGGTTTTCAGCGTTCTCTAAAATGTCCATAATTTTTTCTGTTAGAACTTTGTTTTAAAAACTTTAGGGAAAATTAGGGGAGGGGGTGGAATGTGGCACCTTTTTTATGATGTTTTATCCTAGTGTTCCTCCCAGGTTTTCATATAAGTGTAGCTCATGCTTGCAAAAGGCACATCCCCTGTTAGACATAAGAATGCCCCCCATTTAGTCAAATAAACATTTGTTGCCCTAAAAGTCTGCTGGTTACCTTGAAATGTAAAAGTTGTGCTTCACCCTGCTTCTCTCTCTCTCTTCCAGAAAAAGAAGCAGCCTTGCCTCCAAATGCAACACAACTATGTTTTAATGGCTGTATGCGTAGGCTCACTCATATTTTCAACCTTAAACTTACTGTTCCTATAACAATAACAACAACTATCATCATCATCATCATCAACATCGATGCATTTTATTTCTGTCCTGCACTTCTCTTCCTCTCTATTTTATCCTCACAATAAAAACCCTGTGAGGTAGCTTAGTCTGAGAATCTGTGACTGGCCCAAAGTCACTCAACAAGCTTCATGAGTGAGGTTCAGAACCTGGATCTCCTGAGTCTCAGTCCACCATTCTAAACCAGTATACCACACTAGCACTCTCGACTTGAGAGACAAGGCAGACATGTGTGCAGGTGCTAATCAGCTGTTCTTTTTCCCCAACCCTATAACGAACAAAGAAAGGAAAGGCGGACTGGCAGATGTATTCATGACCACCTGTATTTCTGCACTAAGTATCTTGGTGGGGCTATAAGATGACTAGCAGCTATAGGTCCTTCAGGGTCCCAGTTGCAGGGAGGGTACGACAAGAAGCTATCCAAGCACTCAGCTGAGTTTTTCCAGACTCCTGTTCCCCATTCTGGACTCCCCCCACTGTCCCGAACAGTACACCACAACCCTCTTTGGTGGCAGTAGCCATAGCCCCACCTGTCTACTTCTTTGCTTCAGGAACAGCTCTGAAAAACATAAACCTCAACTCCTTCCAGCCTTAACCTGAAAGTATGAAGAAAGCCAGATGAGACCACTGGCACTGCCTTAGAGGTTAGCAATTCCCAGAATATCTTGCTATCTGCTTTGCTACTGCCCTTTTCCTCCTCTTCAGGGCCCAGAAAATAATAGCCAAAAAGTTCAGAAGGCAATTGCAGAGCTTCCCTAAGGTAAAGGAGAGGACAGGAGCAATGTGGAAAAAGCTCTGGGTAAGAGCCAAAGCATGCATGATTTGTTCAAGTGATGGGCAAGCAATCTTGTTTGTGACTTACGGCTCAATCTTAAGATGGGGAAAAAGCCCCACTTGGAGTTGTAGGGTTAGTCTGTGTGAAAATCATAAACAGGGTTATTGTACTAAATGCTAAGGCCAGAAGCTCATTTTCTTACTTAAGTACTTAGAGCCTCTTAGTTGTTTCCCACAGGCAAGTTATATGCCTAATCTTGGATTTCAAAGGAAAATCTTACAATTGTAACATCCTATAATTCTTCTAGTATTAGGGATTTTCTTCAGGGTTGGGTATGAAATATCTATATACCATTTCTCATCTAATTAAAAATATTTCGCCATTTCCCACCCAGTATTCATGGTCCCTCACTGTTTGAAATGTACATTGTTGTGTGTTTACTGTTTCCTCACTCTAAAATAGGTAGGCTAATATACGCATTGTGTCATAAGGTAGAAGTGCAGTTTCAGGGCCTTCCACTTAGTGATTTCTTAAGCTGTAAATTCTGTTATAATCTACTTTTTTGCGTAAGAGTTTCTTGATAGTCTTGTCTATGTGGAAGTGGTAGCAGCTATCCTTTCACCATGCCTTTGGTGCCACCATGCTCTCCGGTTTGCCCATGGAGAGAGATACTTGCTGAAGCTCCTAGCTCCCACTTGCACAGTCTGTAAAGGCACATGACAATGTGAACCTGCTGACATGGTTGATTCTGGAGCAGTTTTTGTCTACCCCTAGGTATGGCTTTGTTGAGTTTGATGATGTGCGTGATGCTGATGACGCTGTTTATGAGCTAAATGGCAAAGATCTTTGTGGGGAGCGTGTAATAGTTGAGCATGCCCGGGGCCCTCGCCGCGACAGCAGTTACGGTTCTGGACGCAGTAAGCACTCCCATACCATTGTATCGGTGACTTTTTTTCTATTTTAAAATACAGCATTTAAACAGTAATTTAAAGAAAAAAATGTAAAGTTTGACTATTGTTTTTTAAAATTAAAGTAATATTATTTAGTTGTTAAATGTTTTCAAATTTTTTAAATGTAATTAAGTAAATGAGTTTTAATTTTCATTATTTTATTTTGTCAATATATGAATGGTTTATTTGTAATGTGATTGTTTAACATAGACTTAACAAAGACCTCAATGTTTCAATTAAGAGTCCTTTGAGGCTAAGATGACTGCCTGTTCCATTTGCTGACCCTGGGTTGCCTTTCCATGAGTGGCTCTTTGACCTTTGTGGCCCTTGGCTGACCAAAAAAAGGAAGCCATGTGACGACCGCAACCTTTTCCCATTAGACCTGGGTGGTGAGGACCCCAAGGGTTAGAGACAGATGTGATTAAACTGAAATAGGTGCCTGAAAATCTTTATTCATATCAGATATTCAGAAAACTTTAAATCAATGTAAGTAACATTAGTAACTGCCTAAAGTGATTTGGTTATGTTGTTTTCAAAAATGTTAATTTCTTAAACTTAAATTAGTTGCATGTTCAATTTTAAAAGTAATTATAAAATATACAGTCTTGTAATTATGTGTTAATATTTAATTACATATATATAGGGACCTTTTTAATGTTTTGATATTAATATAAAAAATTAAATGTGGAGGATGTAGTTTTAGACTAATGGGTGGTGGGTGGATTAAATGTATTTACTGACAATTGGGTAGACTAGTTTTTATTTTATTTTTTTTTCGGGGGTGTAGATTAACCCCTGGCTCCACTACCTTGGCTGAAGTATTGCATCTGCTTATCGCCTCTAAAGGTGGATATGGTTATAGAAGAAGTGGACGAGATAAGTACGGTCCTCCGACCCGTACTGAATACAGATTGATCGTTGAAAATCTGTCAAGCCGTTGCAGTTGGCAGGATTTGAAGGTATGCAACCCCTGTGCCTCCGCCAATCACGATAAAGGTTTGGAAATGTAAATGTGGGTCTCTTAAGTCCAGCTCTTGCCCTAACCCTGTCCATAATTCCGCTACTGTTTGAACTCATAATGCGATGTACTAAGCACATTGTAGAAGAACGAGCAATGAACATGAGGCTTAAAGCCTATGCAGTTTTTTTATGATATGTGATTAAATATTTTACTACTTCTCAAGCTTTACACGCTTAAATACGGCAAAGTTGCTTTTGAAGTAATGCAGAGGCCTGAGAAGCTGCCTAAAACAACCAATTTGTTTAAAAATATTGAGAGATTATTTCCTCTGTTTCCTTGCTGCAGTGGCTTGCCCCCTGTTTAGCATTGGATCACTCCTTGTGAAGGCACTGGGCCAAATGGTGCTCTGCAGTGGCCTAGGCCTCTAGTCACAACTAGTTTTACAAGAGGGCCACTTTGAGGAGATGAAGGGTGATGGGCCAGACCTCCCCCATGCCCCAAACTGGGATGCAGAAGGATGTGCACAGAGAATGAGAGAGGTAAAAAGCTTCACTCTGCAAGTCTTTGTTGAATTGCTTGAGCTAAGTAAATGCCGAAGCAGAGATGATAAAATCTCATCCCCTTAGCATATGGTGTCTCCAAATTTCTAAACAGTATTCTTGTGTCAGAATTATTTTTTCTAAAATAAGGAATGTAGTATTTAATATAAACAGTTCTTGTGGACTATAATAAACATCTGGAGATAATCAATTTCTTGATTGTACAAAACTGCTCAAGAGAAGAAAATGAGGGGGATGGTTATGAATTGTGACTGCTCAGAGTTCACAAAATACAATACAAATAAAATTCTAACTTAGCCCAAAATAGTGAATGATTCTAGCACATGGAAGTTTAAGTAATAGTCCATATAAAGTCCCCTACCATAACAGAATAGAATGCCAGGCATTAGCACCAGATATTTTTATTTATTAATTTATTGGATTTATATCCTGCTTTTTTCTTATGAACTCAAAGCGGCTTAATCATTATCTTGCTCCTGTTCTCAACAACCCTGTGAGGTAGGTTGGGCTGAGAGTCTATGACTGGCCCAAAGTCACCCAGTTGGCTCCATGGCTGAGCAGGTCTAGAACCCAGATTGCCTGAGTCCCAGTCTCACATTCTTAACCCCTATACCACACTGGCTCTCAGGTTATGTTGCAGATTATAATGTTGCGTTAGTTGGAGTCCATGGTAACTTCAGACAGACTTGACAAGTAAAAGTGAGCATGATCTAAAGATCTGTAATACAAGAAGAAATGTGAAAAATGGGACGTTGGGAATGAGAGGTCCAGAGGATTTTTTTTCTGCTTTCCCTGTTGAAAAAAACTAAATTTGGGTGAGCTTAAAAAGCCTCTGTTGAATATTTTCTCTTTTGGAATGAGTGAAACACTTTCAAAGACAATGTTTTAGGTTTTTGATGCAAGTCAGACTAGAGAGTAATAATTCCTATGTATGCTGTAGGCAAATACAGTAAAATCTTAGATTTATTTCTGTACCTATAGGATGCTGCCATCTTCATGAGAAGAGCATGCAGGGTCTTCATTTTCTTACCTATTGTATGCTTTCTTGTGACATTTGAATCTAATAGGGAAATAAGAGAAACAAATATCCTGCATCTGCTTTTCCTTACGCAAAACCAAGGCAGCAGTCTAGTACACATGTGTCTGGGAGTCAGACTCATTGAACTCTTGTATATAGATACAGGATTGCATTTAAACTCCCACTGAGTGGTTCTTAATTCTAGATAAACATGCATAAGATATTTTCATACATTTAATAAATAGGCCAAATAAGATGCTTTATATACTGAATAATTAATAGTGCATTTCAGTCACAACAGTTGTTAAAACAGTTTTAAAAGTTTAGAGTGATAAGAAAGTAAGTATGACATGCAGTGAGGCTTTTCTGGTAGTGGGATAGCCAATTACTTTTACCCCTCACTTCAACATTTCCAGACTTCCATTTCCTCTAGACACAAAAACCTTGTTGAAGATAAACAATTCTGGGTCTAGTCAGTGCAGTTTGTCAGTCCGTGTCACCTTGAGTTTCATGATGGGAAAATGGTGGGATATAAATATAACAAATTAAAACGCAATACAGATGAGAAATTGTGCAGATTTTAAAATGCTACATGAATTAATAGTAATGTCAAGCTAGTTAATCTTGGTGGTAGTTCCATATACAAAAGTAATCTTTACTATCTCCATTTTCTCTTAAGAGTTTATATTTGCCTATGATGCAATCTTTCTTTTATTCTGAGTGTCTAGTCTTTGTGCCACCTGAATTTCTTAAACTTCTGTCTTTGTTTCCCACAAAGGCCTTTTGGTCTCTTTTTGTGGCCTTCTCCATCACATATTCATGCTTAACCTTTCTTCTCTACTAAATCAATCTGTCTTACATCTTTCCCATGATTGCTGGTGATTTAGCACTGTGTGCCTTATATTTTATACCACGATTTAGACTTGTTTTCTGCACAGTCATCTGCTTTGCTCTTTCTGCAAGCTGAATATTCTCATTTTTAGCAAAACTTTCAGTTGACCATGGCAACTAGAAATGTGTGTGTCTGAGAGTGAAGCAAGATGGCATTGGTAAACTAAACTGTTGCAGACACGCACGCGCACACACACGCACGCGCACACACAGAGCCCACTTTTCATTTGCAGCCTATAACAAGATGAGAACAGGCAGCATCAGAATGAAAGCATCAAGGTATTCAAACACATGCTCTGTCCTCTCCTAGGATTATATGCGTCAGGCAGGTGAAGTGACGTATGCTGACGCACACAAAGGGAGAAAAAATGAAGGTGTGATTGAGTTCAAATCCTATTCTGACATGAAAAGAGCCCTTGAAAAACTGGATGGGACAGAAGTAAATGGTAGAAAGATAAGGCTGGTAGAAGACAGGCCTGGGTCCAGGCGCCGCCGCTCATATTCCCGAAGTCGAACTCATTCAAGGTAGGTCTGTTCATAGCAAAATAGTTGGGTATATTGCTCTCACATGGATGACTTGTGGGATCCATGGCATGTTACAGATTGTGATGTTGTCTTCATAGTCTAGATTGCTTTCATGGAAATAGAGAAGGATTCAGATGTAATTCTGGACTATGGCTTTGGTGTGGCATGATTGGGCAGTCATTGCTTCAGGCTTATAGATGTTAAATCTCTGTGTCCTAGCTTAGCTGAAAGCACAATTTGGCTAGTTATTGTATTTGTGCTATCTGGAAGAATACATATGTGACAGCAAGGACATTCTTCTCCTGGCCTGGATTTTACCTGCTCTGCTTCCTGTTCTCATTTCGGGGGCGGGGGGGGGAGTATTTCTGGGGAGGGCTTGAAGCCAAGGTAGCCAGAACTACCTTGGCATAGTTCTGACATTGGCATAGGAGGAGGACTTGTCCATCAGTTGGGCGCCTGAGGGATGAGCTGTTGTGACAGAAGGAGCAACCTTGTCCTCCAGTGACTGGGACATTTTCTAATCCATGTCTGAATTTGGCATTGGGGAAAGAGTGGCTTTCAAGGGGAAGTTGCTTTCCAGGCAGAACATGGGGTAGATAAATCAAGTGCAGGTTGAGGAAGACAGGTCCTTCATTCAAGGATGGAAGGTCTGCATGTTGAAAGCCCATCCCAGGTAGACAACTTGCAAAGAGCTCGTGTGTTTGCAAGTTACCTTTGACCATGTAAACCATTCTGACAACTTTAGTGCTGAAAAGTGGAACTTTCTCAATAAATGGACTATGTTGTGCTCCTGTCTTCTCATCTTGGCCTGCCTGCAAGAGCACAGTTTGTGTAGGTTAGTTTGTTTGTTTGTGTTGAATAGTTTCTTCATAGTTTGTCCATTTAGAATCTAAATCCGGGATGCAGCCTTAGAAGGGCTGTAGCTGAGTCCCAGAGGACGTGCTTTGCCTGAAGAAGGTTTCAGTTTGAACATTTGGCATTTCCTGGTAGGTCTGGAAGAGCTAGATGTGCATCCTGCCTGAAGCCCTGCAGAGTTAAGTCCTGTTACAAGCTACATGGTCTAGTTGCCTGATTGACATAAGGCAGCTTCCTATGTTGGCGTTCACAGCTTCAAGAAAAAGCTACCTATGGTTTGACTGAAGCCACGATCAGAGGCATGGATTTGAACATGCATGGGAAACAGGGACACACAAATAAGCCACCTGGAGGCTTCTGGTTGCTCATTTATGTAAAATGAGTTTGATTTTGTATCTTAACCACTCCAGAGACGTGGGAGGCTTTACAGCTGTAGGACAGAAGAGCAGCAACAGGCCTGAAAGATGCAGATATGCAGGGCAGCTATGGACTAATTATATCCTCAGCATACTAGTCTATCCCCTCCTTAGTTTTCTCTATAAAAACTACTGCATAGGACATTTTTTGGACATTTTTGTTGTTTGTGCAGTACTTCTAACTGAATAGCAGCCTTTCAGAATTCCTTGATTTGTCTTGTGCTGTTAATCCAATACAGCAGGATATGAAGCAACACATGCAATCATATCTCCCCACAAGCCCTGCCACTACCTTGTTGCTTGAGTTAGATGAGGCCTTCTGCTTAGGTTGCGTTGCTAGCTAGACTTTCGTTCTATGAGCCTCCCTAGGGAGTTGGAGAGAAACACCAGTGAGGCCAAATTCTGCCCCAGTTGCCCCATAGCGTGTATCTTGGTAGGGCCAAAACGCAGTGCCAGCCTTTGGGCTTTATCGCAAGCGCTTACAGTTCCCCAAGCTTTGTGTTCTGGCACCCCCTTCTTACTGTGTTCCTCTTGCTCTTAGCGCAAAAGCAAGAAGGGAATATTGCAAGCTGACCCTTTTCTTGTGCCTGGGGAGGCTTTGGCAACTAAGAGATCCTTGTTTAGCAAAGTTTTAGAACCTTGGCCTATTTTCTGCAGTGCCCTCACAGCACCTAACAGATACATTTCGTTTTATACTTGGCTGATTAGTGATGACAAAGCAACTCGGGCAGCACGCTTCATCTGCTTCTGCTGACAAAGAATAGTGGGAGGAGAAGCTTTGTACCCCCTTAGTGAGTGGTGTTATGACTGGATAATCAGTTAAGCAGTACTCTTTCCTCCTCTGTGTTTTGTTTCATTTTGCTTTTGAAGGATTCTTGTAAACCTAAATCTGTCCTCTTCACTTGAACTGCTTGCATCTGTGCTTACAGCTCCTGTGTGTTTGTGTAGCACCTTCGGGGAGTGTAGGTTTCTTTCTCTGACATAGAGAAACTTGGCACAGATTGAGGGAGCTTGTACTGTTTTGTCCAGCTTTTTGGAAATACATAGAGAGCTGTAGCACCTAGACCATATTCCTTGGGAAGTAGCAGATACTTTCTACTCTTTTTATGCATTTGCTAGGCCATGTTCCATGATGGTCCCAAAACCCATAGAAACATAAATGCAGTAGCAATTTTTTTTCTTTTTACTTTCAGGTCTCGTTCTCGAAGCAGACACTCCCGTAAAAGCAGGAGCCGTAGTGGCAGTAGCAAAAGCAGTCATTCAAAGAGCAGATCACGATCCAGGTACAGAGAACTCACAATTGCTTAATAACCAAATATATTTAATGCAGAATCAGTGTTATTTAAGATTCATATTAGCAAGAATTCTGAGGTGTCTTGCTGCACACTTTCATCCATAATCTAAGGCAGTGGGTTCACAATTTTATCAAGCCCCTCTTCTGCTTTGTTGCAAAAAAATAACCAAGTTGCTTGTTGTACAGTCACTTTATAATACAGACAAATCAAAAGTTCCTGGTTATTAGGGTGGATATTTTTCTGTTTTGTTTGTCTTGGAAACCTAGACAACTGATGCTTTAAGGAAGTCACTTATTTTTCCAGAAATCCAGACCCTGGTAACATTCTAATTAGTATTAAAACCTAGTTTCTGATCTGTTGCTGTGGTTCTTTTGTTACCGCCTTTAGCAGGAAATACAAGTTGCTAACTGCTGTGAGTGTTGCTTAATATTTTAATACACAATTGAAGCTGCAGTTTGTAAATTGTGAGCAGGCACTGAATTTCTTACAGGTAAGTATGCAAGGAAGAACATACGAAGTATTTGAATCAGTTACTTCAGTTGTCAGACTTCATAACCTTATGTTTGAGTTTTGTAAAGTAGTCTCTTGAATTGCAGAGGCTGTATTTTAATACTGCCAATAATTACAAGAAAATTTATAGAGCTCCTATGCCATTTCTTTGTGCCTGTCAGGTCTGGATCCCATTCCAGAAGCAAGAGTCGCAGTCGAAGCAAAAGTCATAGCAGAGGCCAAAAGGAAAAAAGCAGGAGTCCAAGTAAAGATGATAAAAGCAGGAGCCGCAGCAGAAGTGCGGAGAAATCCCGAAGTAAAAGTAAAGACAAGGCAGAGGAAGTGGTTCAGAATGATGATGATGTCCGTGCAAAGAGCAGAAGTCCCAGCAAGGAAAAGAGTAAGAGTAAAAGCAGGAGTAGGAGTGGGAGTAAAGAGAGAGCAGAGGAGGAGGAGAGGGGGAGTGTGAGGGGCAATAGGAGTAAAGAGAGAGAAAAGAGTGCCAGCAAGGCCAGGAGCAGGAGCAAAGAGAGGAGCAGGAGCCGTAGCAAAGATAAGAGGAAAGGTAGGAAGAGAAGCAGGGAAGCGAGCAGGAGCAGGAGCAGAAGTCGCAGTAGGAGTGAGAGAAGCAAGAGGCGAAATAAACGCGACAGCAAGTCTAGCAACAAGAAGAAGAAAAGAGAAGACCAAGAGCATTCCAGGTCTAGGTCTAGATCCAGATCTCGCTCCAAGGAAAAGGAGCATATAAAAGCGGAACCGGACACGAAGGAAGTGAAAGGCGAGGGTGAGGAAATGGACACCAGTGGTCAATCCCGGTCAAGGTCAAACTCCAAGTCCAAAAATATCAAATCAGAATCTCGCTCCAGATCCAAATCGGTTTCAAAAACAAGGTCCCGATCCAAGTCTAGATCGAGGTCTGCCTCTAGATCACATTCCCGATCTAGATCAAGGTCTCGTTCCAGATCCTAAACTTGCTGCAACCACACTTAGAGCTCTATGAGAAGTCTTTTGTACATGTTTGGTAGTTGTAGCACAAGTGATTGGAGTAGAACACATGTCACTGCTGTACATTTTTAATACCCCCAATGGTGTGTCTGTATGTGTTCAGTCCAGTGCTCCCTCTCTGTTGCACGTTCTGGTGCTAGAGGCTGAGAACTTCATCTGAACACCGCACATCAATCTGGATTTCCAGAATAGCCATAGAGAATGAGCACTGCATTTTGATGGGCTTCTAAGATTGGAATGATGACTCCTAGGTAGGTATGGTAACTTCAACAATTTGCCCTTAAATTGATGCCCTTTGATGTATGCCATTTAGTGAAAAGTGCAAAGTCTTAAATTTCATATTACTTTTTCGTTTCATATTTTGGACTTGCAGAGTTTGTGAATAGCACAGTCAGGAAAATATATACCTACAGTAAACCATAGGAAGGGAAGGAAGAAAAAGTAGAGTTCCACATTCTGGTATTGTGACAATATCCTTGTTTTATATTTTTTTATTTTTCCCCGTCTTGCAAAGTACAGTGACCCCTGTTTCCATTAAATTTGAATAAAGACTATTTTTGCTTGACCACATGTTGTAATGGTTTTAAGTTATGCTCATTTGTCCCTTACAGAGATGCCTATGAGTCTCAAAAGCTTCGTCAGGAAAACTCGGGATAATAAGAAATGTTAAAATCATGGCACCTGTCTCTTTGGGCAGGATCTGCACCAAGCAGTACATGCCAACAGGTCATATTAGAAGGCTAGAGCAGGCACATGAGGTCATTGTAGGAAATCAGCAAGTGTTCTGTCTCCTAGTTATTAGTTCTAGTACAAAGCAAGGTCAGTCTTGTATAAGCCTAAGGTCTGCCTGCCTTGGTATATAAATAAGTGGGTGCTGCAAGGCACCCACATAGCTTGATCTCCATCAAAACAGCAAACTTCCTTGATACGCCCCACAATTATTTGACACCATTTTGAGAAAATTCACTAGCAGTGAACAATGCTAAAAAGCTGTTTACAGGCTTCCATGCTTAATCATACAGCATCAGGATAAGCAAGAATCATCTCTTGATGAGTATAATACAGCCAATATGGCAGGAGGCGTGTCAAGCATGGTCCCTGAAGCTTTTAGTGCACTTGTTGAAATGGAGCAGCTCTCAGGGGTATTTGATCTTATTTGTCGGTGAATGCATTGAATCGTACACGGACAGATTACTCAGTATACCATCAGAGAAGCAGCTGTTCCTACAGGCAGAGCCCTCTGCAAGCATTTTGATGACACAGCAGCTGGGAATGTGGAACGCCCAGACAATAAACTCCTCAAGCGTCAACCAATATGGTGTTTCCTTTTATTCATTAAAATATTTCTATGCCATCTTTCTGTCAATGGTGATCCACAATATAAAGGCTTTTTTATAGTGGTTACTCTCAGAACCACTATCACCATTATCACTGAGAATTCATGGAAGACAGGAGAAGTGCCAGATGACTGGAGAAGGGCTACTGTTGTCCCTGTATACAAGAAAGAAAAAGAGATGAACCTGAGAACTATAGACCAGTGGGTCTGACATCAATCCCTGGAAAAATTGTAGGGCAAATTATAAAACAGTCTCCAAGCACCTTGAAGACAATGCATAATTACTAGAAGCCAACATGGATTTCTCAAGACCAAATTCTGCCGGACTAATCTAATGTCACGTTTTTAACTGGGTAACCTCCCAAATGGACTGTGGGAATGCTGTGGACATAACCTATCGAAACTTGAGCAAAGCCTTCAACAAAGTGTTCCATGACATCCTGATTAGCTCACTCTTTGCTAGTTTGATAGTGTAACCATTAGGTGTATCCACAATTGGCTGCAGAAAGATAATTAAATTTGCAGATGCCACAAGGCTGGGCAGAATAGCAAATGCCCTGGAAGACAGAGATAAGATACAGGGTGATCTCCATAGGTTAGAATCCTGGGCAAGGAACAACAAAATGAAATTCGGTAGAGACAAATGCCAAGTCCTTCATTTAGGAACAAGAAACCAAATGCAGCACTACAAGATGGGGAATACTTGGCTCAACAAATAGTGCAAAGGAGAAGGATCTTGGGGTTACTGTAGATCATGACCTAAATAGGTGCCAACAATTTATAGGATTTTGCAACTTTTTGATGCAGTTGCAAAAAAGACAAATTTTATTTTGGACTGCATAGGCAGAAGTATCACTTCCAAAACATGTGAAGTACTAAGTTCTTCTATACTCAGTACGAGTCATATCTCACCTGGAGTACTGTGTCCAATTCTAGGCACCTAAGTTTAAGAAAGATGCAGAAAGGGTACAGAGGAGGGCAACAAAGATGATTCAGGGATGGGAGACAAAGCCCTATGAGGAAAGACTGAGAACTAGGCATATTCAGCCTCAAGAGGACTGAGGCGTGACACAATCACACTGCAAATCCCTGGAAGGCTGCCACAAAGGACAAGCTCTCTGTTCATTCATTTCAGATTGCAGGACACTGAGTAACGGATTTACATTAAACCGGATTTAGACTAGATATCAGGAAGAATTTCCTCCCTGTCAGAGCAGTATGACAGTACCTGTTACCTGGATAAGTAGTGTCTCCCTCATTAAACAACTTCAGACAGCATCTGGGCAATTATCTGAATAGAATTGTGTATCTTAATGATTGCAACAGCAGGGGGTTGGACCTGATGGCCTTCTGGTTCCTTCCAACTCTTCTATGATTCTAAAATATAGAATCAAACACCAGATTTTAATCCAGGAAATAATACAACTTAAAATGAACAAGAACAAATTAATACTCATTCTAACAGTCATAGAAAAACTAAGCCAAATAATGCCTTCACTAGTCAGCAGTGAAGGGCCCAATCTCATCTCTGAGAAGAGAATTCTATAGGTGGGATGCTCCCACAGAAAAAGCCCTATCCTGTGTTCCCACCAATCTCACCTCATTTAGTGATGGCTCATAGAGCAGTGATTTCCCTCTGTGCTCAGAGGATCTCGGCAAAGAGGGAAAACAGACAGAGCTGCTCTTTCCAGCTTCTCTGGGAAACATCAAAAGACTTATAATGGTGCAATCCTTTGCAGGTTTGGATTGGAAGAAGTTCTACAAGTTTTGATAAATGCCTGACTAGGGAATGCTTTGAGTGGTAGGACCCTCTTCCCTCTAAACATTCATAGGATTTAAAGAAGAAAACCATGTGAGAACCCCAAACCAGAAAATACAAATAGTTAACGAGATAGACTTTCCATACAAATATCTCTTTGGCTGCAGTTGCAGTAGTGGTTGTCCTGACTCTGTGAGCTTGACTTTTCTTTTAAAGGAAAAGTTCCTTTTTCATTTTAATTCTCCCCCACCCCCAAGGACAGAACAAAGCACTGATGGAAGCAGAGCAAAAAGGCTGGCCTGGTGCTTACCTGCTAATCCTCTGGATGTGTATGCCCTTCACATCAATGGAATTTTTAATCTCTCCAAAATTGAGGGTGAGATGAGAGCATGGAAAAAGGTAGACCTGCCTGAGTGCCCTAAAAAGTGTAGGGCACTTACACCTCCACCTCCAAGGGCCTCCACCTTTCTGCCTTTTATGCCATTCATGCTTTCACTTTCCTCCATTGCCACAAAGCAGTGAAATAAAGGACGGTATTAGCAGCGCCAATCTCCGAGCAGGATTTAGCACATAAAAGGCTTTGTTCATGTAAAGATTCCACAGAAGGGTTTTTTAAAAACCCACAATCATTTTCCTCTCTCTTGGCTCTTCTGCAATATGCAGCAAAGCTATTCAAAGCACCTTTCCCACCCACACAACTGCTCTCCTACAGGTTCATTTGGGTCCCCCGACAGAAGTTATCTGCATGCCCATGCCCTGTGCACAACTTTATTCTGTTCCAGGATTGCACTGAAATGATTTTGGATGCAAATTAATCTCTTTGATACTCAGAGCATCAGTCTGGCCTGGACCAAAAAAGAACCAGCTCTCCATTTTTTCCATTGAGGGGTTTGTCGGTCCAATAGTGATTCATTCACCTGGGTCCCACCCGGGTTCCTGCAGGACTGTCCAGTCTTTTCTCAGCATACACCCCCACTACTCATGAGTGGTGTTGGAGGAGGGCTGCTAGAGCATGGGACCCCGATTCTCTGAGCTGCCCCGATGGCCATGATCTCCCTCAGTACAAGCCTTTCCTCTGAACTTTATAGGTAATCACCTATAAAGCCCTTAATGGCTTGGGACCTGGATACCTATAGGAATGCCTGCGTCCATATTTGCCCTCCCGCCCCTTGAGATCTGCAACAGAGGCCCTCCTCCGGGAGAGATATCAGGAAGCAAAGTACCCGGAGGAGGGCCTTCTCTGCAGTGGCGCCCCATCTGTGGAATGCGCTCCCCAGAGAGGTCCGCCTGGCACCGTCGTTATTTGTTTTTCAGCACCAGGCTAAGACCTTTTTATTCAAACAATATTTTAACAATGTTTAATATTTATAGGTTTTAATTGTGCAGCCAGGGTGTTTCCGGGTTTTAATTGTATTTGTATCGTATTTATTTATTTCTGTGAGCCATCCCGAGGCTATATAGCAAGGGGATGGCATACAAAAACTTTAAACAAACAAACAAACAAACTCCGCAGCCCTGCCTTTAGTAGGAAGGTTTAGGATTCACTGTCTTAGTTGACAAATTGGGAATGTAGCATGAAGATCGTAGCCTTTAAACTAGAGGAAAGAGCGCCACCTTTCCTTCCACAGCTTGCTCATTTCAGTACTGAGTCCAGAGTTCAAAACTGTAGCAGCATTACTATCATCTGGCTTCAGAGTCCTGTCCAGACAATTGTGGCATTTGTGTCTTGAAGCATTATAGCCAGTGAGGCCTTGACAACTGGAAAAGCAGGCATCTTGGTTGCTCACTTATCAAACACGATGTGAGCCGTGCTTGTCTCTCATTTCCGCCAAGCTGGGCCAGACCCTTGGAGTAAGCAGAAGCTAGTCTGCTTACACAAAGACCTTGAGTGAACAGCAGTGTCTGAATTTGGGGCAAAGTAATGTATGAGTTTGCAGCTTGGCCTGACTTGATCACTACCTTGCGTGTGTGTGGAGCTCCTCAGATACACAGTCTGCTTTTTGGAGCGGACCTGCTTTTTGCATGATCCATGTGGCCGGATCCTGGTGGGTGCACAGTCCAGGGCTTTGCGCTAGAGTAAAATTAACAGATGTGGGAGGAAGATTGGCGCCTGTTACCAACGTTATATTCTTTTTGGTGCCGGGCCGAAAAAAAATTATTTTCTCATTATTTTAATGCTTAATTGATTTTAACTGGGGTTTTAGTACATTAATGGTCGGATGCTGTGAGGTTTGTTTTATTCTACTTAATTATTGTAAGCCGTCCCAAGGCGGGATAGAAACGCTTTTAATTAATAAATTATAAGATAGGGAGGCGCTTAACCTTTTTTGCCTTATGGCACCTTAAAGACTCACAAATTTGCTGTAGCATAATACACTCGCATGGACTGAAAACTGTACAGGAAGGTTTTGTAAAATGTTGCTTTCCTTGTAACTAGAAAAAAGGTGCTTGCAAAAGCAAAAGTACAGGCACACTGAAGATCTGTGTTGCATCTGATCCTAGACCAGCTTGGGTGGGAGAGAGCACCCTTCCTGCTCTTCCCTTGATTTTCTGCCTCAAGTTTTTTTCTGAAATCACATTCCTCCTCTCCCTTATCCTTACATACCTTTTGACAAATACGGGGTGGTCTTAGGAGTAAGGGGTTCATTTAAAGACCAGAGTATGCACACTCTCCAGAGGCTGCTGCAACTGCCTCAGAGCTTATGAAAATCACGCAAAACCAGCAAAGCTCTTTAAAAAAAAAAAAATCATTAATGATTATTTTACCATTGGGGAAGGGGAAAGGTGCTTGCAGGATTTTCTGTCTCATAGGCCAAAACAACTGGCTTTGAGCACAATTGTGCTGCTGCTCTGCCTCAGGCACCCAGAACGCTTGGGGCCAGCACTGGATGTGTCCAAAAAGGCCTGTGGAGTGGAGGGCTCCATCCCTGCTGTTGTGATTCTTTATGGTGGGGGAGTGATTTGCTCAGAAGTAAATCCCAGTATGTTCCGTGAGATATTCCATGCTCCCTAGCAATTCTACAAATTTGAAGTCAGCAAGCACAAGTTATTATTATTATTACATTATTACATTTCTATGCCGCCCCTTGCCGAAGCCTCGGGGCGGTTATTTTGGACTGCAGTCCATTCTGCATGGCCAGTGTGCCCTGCTCAGCATTCATTCATTCATTCATTCATTCATTCATTCATTCAACTTATATGCTGTTATAACTAGTCCGAAGTCTCAGTGAATTACAGCAATTTATATAAAATAACGTTATAAAATCAACATCCAATAAAGCAGAGAATATGCAGCGGAGGGGGCAAATCTCAATTAGGTATCGAATATCAAGGATGCAATTAATCAGTAGACGTTTTGAGTGCCATATAGCTTCGGCTGGCCCCAGGCACTGCGTCTTTCCCACCTAGATTTGGGCCTGAGAGACCAAGGGAGCGTGTGGCTGCCTGGAGAATACGGTTCAGGCAAACACAATTTGTGACATTGTGTAGTTTTGTTGTGAAAGCAAGCAAGAAGTTAATTAGCTTGCTTTCTATAAAATGTAAATTATAGTACTTATGCTTATGTCTATTTATGCACATATATTTGCATATGTAATTAAATATATGCAAATTGTGGGGGGCTGAGCCTGAGATCTTTGGGATGCCTTACATTGCCTCTGTCCCCGTCTGCTTGTTTGTCATGTTGTAGTGAACAGCGCTTTAGCTCTTACATTTGGACTGTCAATCAAGAAGTTAATTTGCTTTAATTGTATGCACTGTGATAAAAACTATGGATACACAGAACTAAAAAAAGAGAAAAACCATCAAGAAATAGGCTCTATAGTTTTGTAGGTAAAGTTATCTTTAAACTGCTGTAAGTGTGGATGTTTTCCTGCATTCAAACATTTTGTCATCTCCTTAGAGAGGACAAGTACTGTCAGGTGTTAAAGTTTGATTCTTATTTCAGTTTCCCTGCTGTCCTGCCCATGATTGCAGGATGGTAAACATTTATTTATTTATTTCATACCACCGATCATCTGAAACTCTTGGGACAGTATATATCAATACCTAAAACAGAGTAAAGCTTTTCCTAGGGTGGCCATCTGTCCTCTTTTATAGAGGATAGTCCTTTGTTTGAAGGACTGTCAGATAACTGTTTTGAAGGCATCTTCTGGCCAAGCCCAGGTTCAAGAGAAAGAACTGTCAAAAGGAATAGGTAAGAAGTGAAGCTGTTCATCAACAGCAGAGTGAGCAGGGCCTACACATCACTCGATCACTTTTATTTATTTATTTAAAACATTTCTAACCTGTCTTTATCCAAAACGGATCTCAAGACAGCTTACACACCAGAAATGTAACAGCACATTAAAATACAAATATAGTATGTGAAATATACAATAGAATAATTCCAATTATATGATAAAACAATCAGCCCTTAAAATACTGGGTAAATAAAAAGATTTTGGCCTGGTGCCCAAATGAATAAAGCATCTGTGCCAGGCACATCTTTCTGGGGAGAAGGTCCCAAAGCCAGGGTGCTATTTATTTAGAGTTTTTGTATGCCGTCCCAACGCTTAACGCCTCAGGATGGCTTACATAAATAGACCTACCAAAAAGGCCCTTCTCCAGATAGCCTCTCTTCCAACTTCCAAGAGGCCTCCCAAAGCTGGATCTCAGTGGAAGATCTTAAGGCTTGGGCAGGAAGGAGACGTTCCGTCAAATCATAGAATTCCACACTGTGGCAAGATGCAGTGCACTTCTATTTCAATTATTTCTAAATGTGCACCTATACCTATGCAAATTACATGTAAATCAGTGGCCTCTTCAGTCCTCCTTTTGGGTGATGACATCCACTTTTTTGGTGATTCCTAAGGGGCCACTCAAGCTTTGGCATCCTGCTGCAGAATTCCATTCTGCTCCTGAAATTCCCCGCTGCCTGTCCAAATATTATTATGCAAGTTTTCATTATGGTGGGATCATCTGCCCAGGCTGTAGCTAAAACATTAAACTAAAACTGAAGGAATAGCCCTGTGTGTGTGTGTGTGGGGGGGGGGGGTAAATACCTCATTAATGAGCTAAGCCAGTTTACCCCAACATAGTGCTGAATCATAACTTCCATCATCCCCAGCCAGAGCATTTTTGCAGAATGCTTTGATGACACATCAAGAGTCAGCAATAGCCTTGCAGAGCCCCTAGGCTCGCCTGGGGTACAAGGCACTGGGAAGTCTCAACTGGCTGCAACAATACTATGTCAGTGCTATGTAAATTATTTATTTTATTTATTTATTTAAAACATTTCTATGCTGCCCCCATCACAACAAAGCCTCGGGGCGGCTCACAAAGAATACATAAATACATACATAAATAATGATAACATAACAATTAGAAAAAATCGTTTAAAAACCCCCAGTGCATTCTCGGCTAAAAATTGTAAAATCCTAATTAATTCAATAATTTAACAATTACGTCAGTAAATCAAGTTAATTTACTTTGTCAACTGTGCCCACAGCAAATTATTCCCCTTTCTTGCATCCCCTCCAGCGGTCCCTATTTTCTGATGGTTGTCCTTGCAATTGCCCCTATTTCAGCTCCTTAGTTTGCCTCATGGGTACATCTGGATAAAATGCCCAGACTAGGTGCTGGAGCTGGAAATCCTCATCATCTCCAGCTTGTTTTTCAACAGGTGGTAGTGAAGTGAGGGACTTTCACAGAAGCTTAATCAGAAACCAAATATGCCTTTTTAAAAGGTGTGCAAAGAGGGTATTATTATTAGTTTACTTGTAGTTGTGTTCTAATTTCAGAACTGAGAGATGGAAGTGAGCAGAAATAGAACAGTTTTGTGACAAACATTTATTATGGAATTAGGGAAGTCACAGCAACAAAGAAACAGCAACTGGAAACAGTGCATTGTTTTACTTTGCTATCTTAAGTTCATCAGTCTTTTGAGGACAGAAATGGATATCCGTAAGCTGCCCGGCGAGCGGGTACAGCATATCTACATAATAGCAGATTTTAGTTTACCACATTGAATGTGCTCTTACAAAAATGTGGGGTAAAGATCTATTACATATATACATTCAACAGAACAATGCCTTGATCATTGTCTGAAAGCAGAACCAGCTCTAGCTTCGAGCGGGCTCTTGGCAAGTTGCCCTCGCTGGATGCCCCTTGACTTACCCAGAACTGATGAACAGCCACACTCCAACCTGCACCGAGCAGATGGTGTCCAGGAATTGCCATTTTAATTTCCCACAGCACCGCAGAAAATTAAGATGGTTTCTCTTTGACTGAGCTATTGTCTTTCTCTGAAGAGGGACATAACTGGGTAAGCTAGGCATCCTACTTAATTTTTTAAAGAGGCAGCAGAAGACAGACCTTTCTTAGATGGCATTCCCTCTTCGATGCGCTGTGCAGTCCTTGCAGTTGTCCATCAACAGGCACATCACCATGTCGCTCATCCCAAATACAGTGACACAACTGGCATTCCTATTGGAGGAATACCTATTCTTTCTCCATTGGCAGTGACACACACCTGTGTGCACACACAGGGCTCCAGTGGGCGCTGTCTGCTCATTTCCTCTTCGCTGGCATTGCACAGGTGGCCACCCTAAGCTCAAGGCAGGCCTCAGGGCGAGGCCCTGCCAGTTGCCTGTGGGTGCTGCCTGCCGAAGTGGGTCGGGCACAAGATGCAAACCTTGCTCCACGACTGATCACTGCTGTGAGAATAGGAGTGGTTCAAACAGTGCCCATTTTCCTCTCTGGAGAGGCTGATGGCCACAGAAACAAAGAGGGGAAACAAACGTCCCTCACCAAAGAATTTCCTAATCAAAAAGGTGGGAAAAGAGGACACAGATTTGTACAAAATTTGCATGTGCTCATTTATATGCATACATGCAAATTTGGGAAAGATATCACCATTTAATAGATTATGAGGTGTGATCAAAAATATGGTGAATGTTTAAATTAAAAAAAATTACAGTAAAGGACACATTGCCATTAATCCCTCTCAAAATACTCACTCTCACTTCGAACACACTTATCCCACTGTTCTGGAAGTCCTGTTTTGTGTCCTTAGTTGCGCTGTTGTGGTTTCCTCGATGTCCTGAATCAATTGAAAACGCTTAGCTTTCATGGTCATTTTGACTTTGGGAACAAGCAGGAAGTAGTACAGTGTCAGATCCGGTGAATAAAATGGATGAGGACACACCGTAATATTTTTATTTGGCAGAAATTGCTGTACCAGAAGGAATGTGTATTTTGAATCGATTGCGGACATCATGGCAGCCATGGCAGCACCACTAAACACTCACAAAAGAGGACTTCCATAAAGTGGCAAGAACGGGGGAAGAAGTGTGTTCGAAGCGAGGGGGAGTATTTTGACGGGGATTAATGGCAATGTGTCTTGTACTGTAATAATTAAAAAACCACTCACTGTATTTTTGGATCACACCATGTACATCCCCTTCTAGTGGGGAAGACTGTGACCAGGTAACTTGTGAGCTTGCCTGCTTGGAGGGGTGGCCATATGGCCTGCTTGACCGAGGGTTAGTTAGTCTTCTAACTAACTGGAAGGCTGACAGGCAGTCCTCTATTTTAAGGTGTTCCCTATTTGAGGAGCTGTCCAGTCCAAGTCTAGCTTACAGATACAGGCCCTCAAAAGGAGAGAACAGCTGGGATTTTGACTTTGCCCAGCAATGTTGAGAGTCAGCCTAGCCTGGGCAGGCGCACAGGTGACTTGGTCATATAAGGTGACATGCATTTGTATTTATAGCCATTAGTTCTATAATTTTATATATACCTATAAATATATCTCTGTAAATTATGCAAACCTGTGCTCTTTTTTCAACGATTCATTTCCCCTTCTGGGGATGAGTAAGTGTCGCTGTACTAATCAGTCTGCTCTCTGGGTGGTGCCTGTTTATGGGCAACTTCACGGCCCCTTCTGGCTCCCTTTTGTTAGAGTATATTATCTTTAAACCAAGTTTGGACTAGACAGTTCTTCAGAGAGCTGTCCCTTGAAAATTAAGGTGTATAGCTAACCAGTCTAAATTCAATCTTGTTCTTATATTAAGCATAAAACTGGTGTACCTCTTTTTATCGGACCAGGCTGGAAAAATAGAGGAACGGACTGCCAGTGGCTCCCCAGTGCTTCCTGGAAAGCAAGCGCCTTGGAAGGTATTTGCATCTGCCTGTTTATGTATTCCAAATCCCTGAGCCTATAAACAACCTGTGATAAGAATTTAATGGCTTCTTTATAAAGAGATGCAAAGCACACACGTTATCTCTTGGCTTCAAAATTCCCTCTTTGAAAAAAAATTGCTTGAGAAACTACTTTCCTGAAAGGGCAGAAAGGCACAGCAGCATGACTGTGGCAGAGAATAAAAGGATTTCTTTCTCTCCACCCCCACCCCCACCCCTTGGCAAAGAAGAGCAAATCTAGAAGAAGCCGGGGAGAAAGGAAATAATAATTTTGCTCCTATATCCACCTACTGGGTCCTTAATCTGCATTTAAAAGAATGTATGAATATGTATCTTGTGCAACCTGTGCCTTCCAAAGCGCCAAGTAAAACTTTGTTGTGGAATGATGATGATGATGATGTGTGTGATTATGCTTTGGGGGGAAACCCTTCAAATTAATTGCCTTAAGGTCTTGAATTCAACTGGTGGCAGTGATCAGAATTACTTTCTTCCGTACAGAAATATGTCTAATCAGTTCTATGGGAGAGCTAGGCTGAACAGCCATTTCAGTGCACAAAGATTGCTGCTATAGAAGCCACCTATTTGGGACTAGTCCTGGGTTCTTCCCATCAACCACAGCAGATCTTAAGCAGAGGGCTCAGTGCAGTTGCAGTGCTGAACTGGAACCAACATGGATTAATTAAGAATAAGTCACATCAAATTGACCTAATCTCATTTTTGATTCACAACCTAAATGGACAGCAGGAATGCCGTGGACGTAATTTACCTACACTTTAAACTATGCCCTCTATTTGAAGGGCTGTCCTGCCCAATTCTGCAATTAACACTTGAATAGGCAGGCACACAGCTCAGCAGGTTGCAGTCTCCCACATTGTCATGGGGTTTACTGCATCTAAATCATAATTAATACTTCTAAATGTGCATCTGGAGAGACGCATTGGTATGTGCACATTTTACACAGATCACTGCCCTCTTTTGCCTTTTGTGGGTGGGTGGGTGGTGGCGATGATGCATTTCCTCCTTTGTGGAGATTCGTAAGGGACTGCCCTAGAGTCCAGGGTTAGATGGGCAAATAGTCTGGCCTGGAAGAGAGCATCTTCCCATGCGAACGGCAGCCCAGGTCCTTCTCCATTTACAGAAAACACTTCAAAAACATAGCCCAGCCACGCCATTTTTGTTTTACAGTTTGCAAACTTTCCAGTAGAGTTTCCATATTCCATGGCTTGAACTGAATCTGTAATTCTGCTTTGGAACAGTTGTGCAGAATATACTCTTCTGTCGAGTGTAAAGCCAAACTATGGTTTCTATTTGATGCAATGGGTCAGTAGGAAACAGTCTGGATCCCACCTGGAACATATTTAAATAAGACTGCAATCCTAAATCCATTTACTTGGCAGTAAGCTTTATTGAACTCAAATTTATTTAGTAGGCATGCCCAGGACCGCATTGAAGCTTTATATCAGATTCAATGGGCGGGAGAGGCCCTTCTCCTGGAACCCTCCGTGAAGGAAATTAGGAGGGTGAGTACTCGGAGGAGGGCTTTCTCTGCGTTGGCGCCCAATCTATGGAATGCGCTCCCCAGAGAGGTCCGCCTGGCACCGTCGTTATTTGTTTTTCGGCACCAGGTGAAGACCTTTTTATTCAAATGTCATTTTAACTGTTAATAGTATTTATTTATTTTATTATTTGGCCAGGGCGACTTATTTTATACTGTTAATTTATATTATTTTAATTGAAGTTATTTATGTTCGTGAGCCGCCCCGAGGCTTCGGCGAATGGGGCGGCATAGAAATTTTCTAAATAAAATAAATAAAAAATATCATTTAGCAAGTCATCCTAGATTCTCTGAGCAGAGCCTCTGATTGCCACAGGTCAGAAGTGGAGCTTGCAGTATTTTTCTTGCATCATGGAGGGGCCATGTACAGCCAGCAGACACACGTTGCCCAGTCTCCCGTCACAGAGGAAACTCCTGCAGATGTTTCTGAAGTGACCGGGCAAGGCCAAGACCATGGCTCAGACATTGCAGGAAAAGCTGCAGCCTCAGAGGGAATTTTGGGGGGTTTTCCCCCCTGAACAGTCCTTGATGCTGAGATGCTGTCTAGGGATACATCTCTGAAGCATTTACATTTATTTAAATGTGGCTATATAGGTAGGGGGAGTATCATGCACGTACTCACATGGGGTGCAGGGAGATGTACGAACAGTTGAATCATGGTCCCAACATCAAATCAAACATGCAGATTAGGTAGAAGATGTGCTTGTTTTCGGTGAATTTTAATAGCAGGTTTAAATGTATCTCACTGCGGCAATCAAGCCTATTTTATATGTACTTCAGTTGAACCATTTAACTTCTCACTTTTATTCCTTTGACCCTATTTCATTTAAATTGTTACAGCTCCAGGCTATATTTTCCTTTCTGTGTGTGTCTCTTACAACCCCAAGCAGTGAGTTCACTTTATTGAAAAAATACTAGTTTTGTTTTAAAATTCAAACATAACTGAAGAATAACACATTTCTCACTATGGAGGTAGACAGTTTTAACCAATGGATAGATTAAAAAATACTGTGCATTAAATCTGGCAAGGCGATCATTATGGTATACTAGAGCTTCTGGTTGATAAGAGCTCCAGGATATACTGAAAAGCCCTGCATGGATACATAGCACAGGGAATGGCAGTAGATAAACCATTTCCCCCCAAACCATCTGTTTCATAATCAGATGAGTTGGACTATAGCAAAGCTTAACCTCACAAATGACATATAATACTGCAGAATGTTAACATGTAATAAACCCTTGCACATAGTGATCAGGAGAGCTTCCAGAGAGGATTCGAGGAGCACTACTAAAAGGCATTGCTCCCTATTTTCTCTTTGTTTGGTCTTTTGTTTTCCTGGTAATAAAAACAAAGAAAGAACCTATGGGGAAAACATGAGAGGGTAACAAATCAACAATGACACTGCCTAAACAGCCTGAAGTGGCATGGCGATCACTTGATAAAAGTTCTGTCTGAAGGTCCCTTTAAGGTCCTAAAACCATCACTTGTCCGTTGCTACTTTAAAGAACAGATGAGAATATCTTACAAGGTACTTGTACAAAATTTATTTATTTATTTAGTAAAACATTTTATGCCGCCCCATTCGCCTCGGGGCAGCTTACAACAATTAGTTAAATAATTATAATTAAAAATATAAACATTAAAATAAAATACATACAATATAAAATGGTTCACAATCGGGGTTAATTTTATCATCGTAACAGCTTGATGTTATTTTCATTTCAATACTAAATCATCATTCCGCTCAGAAATGAAGGCCTGGATGAAGGTCTGGAAGACTGCTGGAATGTGCTCCTTACTGGCTGTCTAGCCCTACCGGGAGCCAAACCACTTCATTCTACTCCAAGGGACGCATGACACCCATTGCAAGATGTCGGTTGGTTTACAGGGTGATTTTGCAGGAAAATCAGCTGCCTCGATTTTCTGAGGCTGTACTATAAATCACCAGAAGTGGTGGGATCAAAGTTGAATTCTCAATTCACTGAAGCACAGGTATCACAAACTAGAAATGTTAACTGGGGTGACTCCTATTATATAATTGAAGGCTACAGACATTATGCTATCAGGAGTACTAAGGGTGAAAATCCTGTGATCAAAATTCAACATTTTACTTCAAAAAGCAGTGGGGAGGGGGGAGAGGGCAAAGGTTGTCATACAGACCATAAGAGGATAAAATCCAATAATGCTATTACCCTAGGAAAAAATAAAATGCCACTTTCTATTATAGTTTTGGTAACAAGAGCCAAGGGAAATACAAAAGGAGTTTGGAACATGAATTTTAAACTTTAACTTTAAACATTTAGCGGGGTAATCATTTTGGCCTGCAACCTTATGCTCTTTGCATAAACATACAGATTGTGCTGTTAAGTTTATGACTGCAACATTCAAAGAATATCTATCTTAAAATAGGAATAATTTATTGTGACATAAACTTTCAGTGGGTAGCTTAGTGGAAGGCTGCTGCTTTGCATCTCGAAGGTCCAGGTTTAATCCCTGGCACCTTCAGGTAGGATTAGACATCCTGGGAAGTTGCTGACACTGTTGACAGCTAGATGGGACAATGTTCTGGGCCAGCACATGGCAGCTACCTATAACTAGAGTCCATTTAACCAGATGCATGAAGTGTCTTCTAGTTCCTGAAAGCTAATGCTAAAATCAATCTGCTGGTCTTTTAATATGCAACGAAAGTGTTTGTGCCCCCAGCCCCTACCCAATAAATCAGTGAGACTCAGGAAGGCTTCTAAAAAAAGGCAAAAAAGCAGCCATTTATTTTAATTATTTTTCAGATGTATTGTAGTATCCAAAGTTAGTCATATGTACTGTGGACCCACTGAAATGCGTGACACTAGGTTAGTCCGGTGCAGTGGTTAAGAGCATGGGACTGGGACTCAGGGGATCCGGGTTCAAGTCCCTGCTCGGCCATGGAGCCAACTGGGTGACTTTGGGCCAGTCACAGACTCTCAGCCCAAGCTACCTCACAGGGTTGTTGTTGTGGGGATAAGACCAAGAGAATGATATAAGCTTCTCTGAGTCCTTTAAAAAAAAGAAAAAGACAGGATATAAATCTAATAAAATTAATTAAGTCCCATTCATTTCACTGGGTACACTATGTAGCACTAACATGGAATATTACCCATACTAATTTCATAACCAGGCGTGGTGCCAAGTTTTGGAGGGGGGACTTGGCCAATTGTCGCTCTGCCATAGCAGTACCCTTATTCTGGGTTAATGGTGTCAGTGAGATTCGGGTCCACATTCGTTCCTCAGGTGCTGATGCTGTTCTGTAACTTCTGATGGATGCTTCTGATTATGTATTATCCACTTCCAAGGATTCATTCATTTATATCATTTTTATAAAAATAAGATTAATAATACAATATTAACCTGAAGTTAAAAAGGAAGAATCAAACAAGATGAAACAGCTGGTAAAAAAAAAATCTGAAATACTGCTTTGTCCAATTCCCTGGTCACCCTGAAGCCAAACAGATTTATTGTGGCATAAACTTTCCGCAGCTTAAAGCAGCTGTTCGTCTAATGCGCACTAACATAAAGGGACCGGCTCCTTCTGGCTTTTCCTCTGCCAGAACTGTTTCCAATCTCAGCTGCTTGTTTTAAGAACCTGAAGAAGTTAAGAAGTGCTACCTGACTTTCCATCCCGTCCGCAATTCAGTGCGTCTTTTACATTGCTACCCTGCATTGCCAGAGGCTGCCTCTCTCTCTGTATAAATAATTGCGGCTCGGGAAAAAAAAAAAAGATTTAGGGAGCAAATACCCATATTTAGACAGAAAAAAGTCCTCCATCTCCCAGCATCCCCTGGTCAGTGCAAACTCGAGCAGGATCGGGCCCTCGAATGCAGCCACGAGCTGCGAAACGAGCCGGGAGAGCGTCCGCCGCTTCCAGGAACTTGCCCCCTCCGAAGCGCGCTTCCTCGGAAGGAAAGCAAAGGAGGGCTTGCTCCCGCGTGCAGCGCTTGAGGGGGCAGCCCTCTGAGAGCTGCCGGGCGCCCCTGCGCCTCCGCAGCCGTCCCGCTCGCCTCCCTCCCGGGCGCAGCAACTTCCCGCAAAGAAGCAGCAAAGAAGCCGCGGCCCTGCGCCGCCGCCGCCGCCGCCGCCGCGCACGTCCCTCCAGGAGGCCCGCCAATGGGCGCGCTCCTTTCCTTCGGGCGCACGCCCCTCCCCTCCGCCCTCCGCGCTCCTTCGGCTCCCTTAGAAGCCCGCCGGAACGGCCCGCGCCCCAGTTATTCCGCGCATGCGCGCTGGGCGCTCCGAGCGCCGGGGGTTTAAAAAAAATAAAAAACAATTGTGCGAGTTTAAAGGAGAAGAATCCGGCGCGGGGGAGGTGAGTGGAAAGTGCGTGCGGGCGCCGCGGGCGCGGGGCGCGGGGCGGAGGGCGCCGAGGCGCGCGCCCTGCCGCCTCCTCCGCGCAGTCCCGGCAGGGGGAGTTGAGCGGGGGGCGCCGAGTACCCCGCCGCCCCTCGTTCCCCACTTCGCGGCTGCTCTCCCTTCGCTTGCGCTGCACGCACCGTTAGGCGGCGCTTCCCCCGCCATTTTGGGACAGCAGTGTGGGGGTCCCCTGGAGGGCGCCCCCCAGCGCCGTGCGGGGAGCGTGGGTGGGCAGGCGAGGCACCCCGTCGGCGGCGGGCTGCTTTCTTCGGGAGTCCCGGCGATGCCCTCCTCCTCCCCGCTTCCCCGAAGTCTGCGCCCCCGAAGTCGGCCGGGGAAGTTTGAGGGACGCGTCAAGTTCTTCTCGCTGCCCCCGCGCCGCCCCCGACACCCCATAACGCGCCATCGCCTCCTCCCCTGTTCCCCGAGGGGGCTGGGATGGCTTCCCTGCCTGTCTTCGCGCCCCCCCCCACTTTTTTTTTTTATTAACAAAGCCCGCGATGCTGGGGGTGGGGGGATCTTTCTCTGCTTTGGCAAAAGGAAAAAAGGGCAAGAAAAAGACCCCGGTGACACCTTAAAGTAAGGGATGGGGGAAATTGTAGCTCTTCCCAAGTTGGGCTCTGATGAAGCGCAGCTCCGCAGGGGCCCTGTTTGTCTGCTTCTGCAAAAGCAGGAATCGGAGGAAGCGAAACTGGTGGCATCTTGACGTGGTCGTCCTCCAGGTGTTGTCGGAACTGAACTCTCATCGGTCCCAGCTAATATGTCCAGTGGTTAGGGAGAGTGGGAATTGGAGTCCAAGGGGATTTAAAGATCCACAGGTTCCCCATCGCTCTTCCTTAAAAGCTGCAATCCTGTAAAATCTATAATATAGAGAGATAGATACTAGATGCTAACTTGGGACTAATCCTCACTGTGGGACACTTAGGTTTGAGTACACATATGTTTGCATGGTAAAACTGCAGTCCTGTGTACTTGGGAGTGGAACACCTTGGGCTTAATAGGACTTAACTTCTGAATAGATGTGCCTAAGATTTCCCTGTTGTGACAGAAGGTTTCATGGACCGGTGCTTACTTCGTAAGCTATTATAGTCAGATTCTGTCTCCTCTTACATGTACATGCAAAATATAGGTGGAGAGAGAAGTGGACTTCTGTGTGCATTGTATTGTTTATACCTCTCTCTGTATAACAGAGAAATGTATTTCTTGCATTTCATGATACAATGGTCCCAGGGTTTACAAAGTTATCTCTGCACCTTAGAAAAGGGAAGCCGTTTTATTCCAGGTCAGACTGAGTCTGTCTGGCACAGTGCTGTCTACTCTGACAGGCAGCAACTTGTTAGACTCTTGGGCTGAAGTATTTACCATCAATTGCTTTTTGAACCTTTATAGTAGAGATGCTGGAATTTGAAACCTGAAATCTCCTATGTGTAAAGCCTGTGGTCTGCCTTACAGAACTGGCCCTTTCCCTTTTGTGTATGTGTAAAATGTATATGCAAGGGAGGGGGCACATGTAAATTGTGGGGCCAAATGCATAGCTTATTGCAATGCAGAACACAAAATATATTCACATCACAGACCATATCGCTGACATTTCATGCTTCCCTTCTCCTTATGCTCATATCATCCCCTCTTGATCCTGATGTTCAGGCTAGATTAGCTAATGTTTATGCAGGAAAAGCAGCATCAATCACACATTAGAGAGAGGTACCAGCATACTCAGCAGAGCCTTGATTATAGGAAAGTTCAACCCCCCCTCCCCGATTCTCCTTCCAAGGAGTAACTGCCTCCTCACAAAAAGCTGTAGCGTTACTGTGCATGCTTGCAGAGCATGCATTACTCGATCAGTTGTTAAAATAACAAAAAAGTATTTGCACCAGGGGTTGTACACCAGTCATCCAAAAGGATTGCAGCAGATGAGACAGGTCAGTCCGTATCTACAAAGGTATCACATGGGCAATAGCTAGAGAGATGAAATTTTCAGGAATTTTGGAACCATGGGGAAAACTTTTCTCCCTGTGTGTGTGTGAGGAAAATAAAGACATTTTGTTGCAGGGCAGCATGTGCATCACCTGTATCTGTGACAGGTGATGTTGATACATTTAGGGAGCAATCCTATGCATGTTTAGACAGAAAAAGTCCTATTGAAGCGGGGAGGGGGTGCCCTCTGTAAGTGTGCAGTGAATTGCATCCTTTGAGTGGGCTCTGGTCACTCAAAACTTATGCCATATCAGATAAGTTGGTCTTTAAAGTGCTACAAGATTTTTTAAAAGCATTTCCCTGTCTTCTTAAGTACTTTTCTTTATAAGAAAAGGTACCTGCTATGAGACGAAGGAATTCAACTTGGACTTGGACTTTCTTGTCTGAAGGAAATGCACACATGTTTGTTTATTTATTCATTTAAAACTTTTGCGTACCATCCACTGCCATGTGGTCTCGGGGACGGTCTTACGGTAAAACAAAGTGGAGCACAGCATCCATTCTATACAAGAAAAACCCACCTAAATCTCAATCTTGAGAGGCCTTGAAATACTGGGAAAATAATAAGGTTGGGATGTCTCCTTAAGACTTTTATTGCAGGAGCCCATAACTAGAATAATTTCTGGGTCTATCTAAGCATTTCAACAAAATTGGAAAATTGCAGTACTGGATCAGCATAGGGAATGTCATAAAGTACATATTTTGCATGCGTGTGGTCTCAAGTTCAATCTCCAGCATCTTCACATAGGGCTGGAAAAATTCCTACTGTCAGCCAGTGTCAACAAAGCCAAGCTGGATGGACTAGCAGTCCAAACTCAGTATAACGTAGCTTCCTATGTTCCTATCAGTCACTTTAAGCATTTTTCTCACTTGTTAAACCACTGTGTTCTATGTTCTTTCTGTGCCTCGTATCACGTACTGTTCTGCCTCTGATTTTATAGTTCTGCTAACTTTCTCTTTCCTCAGCAAAGAAAACTTGCATGCACTCTCTCTGTCTACTCCATAGAGCACACACGGGAGCTATTCACACATAAGGCCAAACCAAGCTGCACAGTTACTGTATGGTACGAATCTTACCTTATTTTGTTTTGTTTTATTTATGTTGAAGGGACCTTCCATCCTGTGATCACACATTTGCCAGGCAGCTACTAATGGGGAGCGTCCATGTGCCACCATCGTTCCTCCAAATGGTGGCACATATTCCATCAGCCCTGCTGCTGGGAATCAATCCCAGTGTGCACTGCTCCTGCCTGCCCAGTCGGCCTCTCCCCTTGGCCCACACCTTCCCCTGCACATGTTCTCTGCCAGCCACCATTTTTTTCCTAGCTGCTCCATGGAGCCAATGTCTGCTCTTCGGAGTAGAACAATTGCTCTGCAGGAGTATGAGAGCAGCAGTCCCGTTGTTGCCCATACATAAGCATGTCCACCCACGCCTCTCTCCCTCTTCATTGCACATGTACCCAGTGTTCTCCCACTGCCCCCCATGAGCAGGATTTGCACATGCCGCTTGGCCACCTCCTCCCAGCAGCCCAGCTCATGGAGGGCAGCATCACATGCACCAGTGCGAAGAACAAGAGGGCATGCCCTGTTGGGCAGACTTCCATGATGGTGCCTGTCTGGGCGTGTGACTCGGAAACTCCACCAGCAGACTCGTCTGTCAAGAGGGGGTGTGATGGGGCTTGTGTGGAGTCCCCTGGATAGTTGGAGACAGGGTAGGAGTGAGATACCGGGCAGGAGGCAGTGCAGGAGATACAGGCTCCTTGGGATGTTGTGGTAGCAACGCCCCACTTGCTGCCCGTGTGCTGCTTGAAAGCAGGGCAGCTTCCCGCGGAGGAGGCCAGGGCTTTCCTGTGCCTTGGAAAGGCAGCTCCCTTGCTGGGGCCACTCGAGCTTGGGCAGTGACCAAGCAGGAGCACTGTGCATGGCTGCTCATGTGGTTGCTGCTGCTGGAGACGCTCCCTTTCTTCCCTGTGGGCGCACACTCTCTGATGCCCGCCCACCACACGGCGCACTGCAGTGCCCCATCCTGCTTCATTGCTTTGCGAGATGGGGCATTATGGTGGGATGGGGCATCACTGTGAGGGAAAGCGGGGCATCACGGCAGGCATTGCAGTGGCGGAGCATCAGAGAGTGCACACAGGCAGGGAGGAAAGGGAGTCCTGAGACATCCAGTCCACACCCTGCTTCAACAGTTAGCATGCAGCTGGAGTGTCTGGCCACTGAACTCACTGGTGGAAACGGGAACATTGCGACTGAATTCACAAATTATGGCAAGTAACGGAGTAGTGTGGAAACTTAGAATAGACCATTGGTTCTCTGTGGGGATTCAAAGTAACCAAATATGCCATGGTTCACCATGCTTGCTGAATTATGTGTAATGGCAAGCAATCTCCAGTGTGGTTTGTTGTTATGTGTGAACACAGCCACTCTCTTTGCTCTCTGGACCCCCATTTCTGTTGACCATTTTCCTTTTACCCATCCCATTGCACACATTCTCTTTCTCTGTTCTACACTCTGTCTCTCAGTTCTGCCCATTCTGGTTTTTTTTTTTTAATCCATATCTTGACCTCTGCACATCCTATCTTAATCCTCTCCTGTGTGTTTACTCTCCAGGGAGTAGCAGCCAATTCTGGCTCTTTGACAACCATACCAGTTTGAGACAAGTCTTTTTCATTCACATATTACTTTAAATTGTAGGTGGTCACTTAAAATGCTTTAGGTTTAGACCAAAGAATACAATGTGATTAGTCCGTGGAGAAAGCTGCAAGGGCAACATAGAACATATTACATGCATTCTGTCATCCTCACCTCTGTTGATGGGCCAGATATTTCTAGAAAGAGATGGAATGAGGAGTTTGGAATTCCCCTGTGGGCTGTAGACGTGTAGAGCAGGGACAAGAGGACTCACAGTAATTGAGCTGGGGACAATAGAGCAGTAATGGTTGTTGTTGTTGTTGTTCTTGTTGTTGTTATTATTACATTTTATACTGCCTATAGCCAAAGCTTTCTAGGCAGTTGACAGCAATAGACTCATACACTCAAGTCACCCATCCCACTTCTGCCCAGGCCTGATCCTGCTTATGCAAGCTGAAATGCCATGGGTTCAAATATAGGCAAGCTGTTAGCTCTCAGATTTAGATGCTTTCCTGTTATATGAAGAGAACTTTTCTTCTTTACTTGACTATTTTAATGATTATGGTGAAGTACTTGGGAAGGCATGAAATATGCTATAATATTACTGCTTTATTAAGTAGCCTACTAAAGGCATTGGCTTGGCTAGATTATGACTTTTGGTGGAAGACACTGCCCTTTCTGTGCTTAAATCATCATAATCCCTGTGCTTTAGAATGTCTGTAGAATAGCTGTATAAAAACTTAACCGTGTTTTTACACTCCCTAAATGCACATTTTAAAATGAGTTACTCTGAAGCAATACATAAGACTGAACAGCTGTTTTGTTGCTGCAGTGATTATTAACAGTTATGGAGTTTGTGTTTTTGGCTGAAATCATATATATTTGAAGGCTTTTGTTGTTGTTCTTTATGCTTGAATCATTGCTGCCTTGAAATCACTAGTCATAAGCATAGAGTTAAGTACTGTGGAATCAAACTCTTGATTTCAGTGGAACAGTGTCGGAATACTGATGTGTGTACTCGCTGAAGGACTGAGGCTGCAAAGTCTACACATTTATGGAGGAAGAGGTCTCCTTGAACTCGGTCTTGCCTTTGAGTCAAGGACCCCACAAAAAGGATCCCACAGAAAATCTTTGGTCCCCTGTACATGTATAGAGAGAGAAAGCCTATTGTTGGATCTTACTTTTTGTAAAATTATAGAGGTTTGGACTGAATGAGAGATGAGTTTTTGTGTCCAGTTAACTGTTCTTATATCAGTTTTTTCAGTTACTGAGCAGAAGTGTCAAAGGATTCAGTGGTGCAAACTGCCACGGGTCATCACTTGTGGAGAAGAGATGCTTCCTGTCAGGGGTCTTTCTCTCCTCAGTCTTTATCTATCCTCTCCGCTCAGAACTTAAATAGTTGGGGTTGCTTCAGATTATGTGTAATGCTTCAAACAGGCAAGTAAGACATTGACAAGAGAACATGTGGAAGGTAGTGAACCAGTTCTTGCAAGATAACTGCTACTATAACTCAATGAAAGGTCATGGGAGTCAAGCAAGAGTCATCTCTGTGGGAGAGTCAGTTCCTTCACAGAAATACGTAAGTCTGAACACAAATTCTAACATAAAACAGAATAGTTCCACTTTCTGCAAAAATGTCTTGCTTAAATTATAATTATCCCCGAATCAAGGTGGTAAAAATGGTTTCCATATTTGGCCCCTGAAGGGATTCTTATTTATTTATTTATTTTTCAATGTATTTCCTGCCTTTTTCCTACAAAGGGCTCAAGGCAGCTTACATCTGCTCCTCCATCTTATCCCCACAACAACAACCCTGTGAGGTAGGTTGGACTGAGAGTCTGTGACTGGCCCAAAGTCGCCCAGTTGGCTCCATGGCTGAGCGGGGACTCGAACCCAGATCCTCTGAGTCCCGGTCACATGCTCTTAACCACTACGCCACACTGGCTCTCATCATTTCAGTATAGTTCTTACCAAACGACAGATTGCTTCTCATTTTCTCTGATTATTTATTTATTTGGTTACTTCTGTTGTATGCTGTTCACAGCCATCAGAATGGTTTACCACAAAGATTTTGATTAGCACGAATCTCTGTTGCTATATGAATGATATTGCCACCGCAAGCAGCTATGTTAATTTTAATGGGCTGAATGGTAATGTACAGAAAAGTGCATTATAGTCTGTTGCTGTCATGAACTGTATACATTTTTCTCCTTTCCTCTTGTGGTTTTCATTCTCTTTCACAAGTTCACACTGAAGCTATTCTATTATTTGGACATTTTACTCATCTCTGTGAGCATATGAGGAAATTGTTAGGCTTGCTGGCTGAAAAGAAGGCTTATAGTTCAATAGGCTCAAGCAGAACTTTCAAGAAGTCTGATGTCACTCAGTCTATAACGAATGACATGTTGAAGAAGCAGAGCAAAGGCACTGGTTATATACATCCATATACTATTTTATTGGCTGCCCAAGTCACCCAATACTGGCAAGCTAAGGCTGTAGTGCACCCGAGGGTCATTTTTACACCTGAGGCCAGAGCAACAGAAACCAAACCAGGAATGCCCGCAGCTGATAAGCTCTCTTGGTTGTACAACGAGGAAGGTGTTTGAGTTTTGCTGCCCTGATCTGATCACGCAATGTACCTTACAATAACATTTGGTGTTGTAGAGTGTGATATTATAGCTCACACTCTCCAAATATCTGTAATTCTTATGGGCTTTCTTGGAATGTACAGCCTGCAGGTGTTTAGTAGACTGCAGCCAGCATTTCTGATTAGCAGAAGAGGCTTTTCAAATGAAAATACAGGATTTTGATAAGTGTATTCCCTTTTTCAAATACATTTAAATAATTTAAACGTATATAACCATTTGAAATAGCCTGTGTGTGTTTGTTTATATTTATATGAAAAGTATTACTTTACCTCTCCAGTGTCGCAGGGATTACATCACAGCTACTTCGTTGGTCAAGCTAGAAACAGTGCAGGTAAACTGTGGCGGGAACATTTCCACTGATGTACCTAAGGCGATACTTTAGATCTGCTGGTGTCGTGAAACTAAAGAGGCGAGTGGCCACAAGGGCGAGAGCGGGGCAGGCAGAATGTGGCCAACTTCAGCCAAAACAAAACAAAACAAAGCACAGCCATTCTTGTGCAAAAGCAAGGTGGGCAGGAAGCATGTTTGGAAGACTAATCCTGGAAGCTTCTGCTTCCTAACGAGGCACGTGCTCCCTGTGTGCCTTGTTAGCTGGCAGATTTGTTTGGGGTGTGGGGTTGTTTTGTACACAGACAGCGTGAGTTATTAGGAAGTATAAAAATGTAACAAACAAATAAATTTGGCAGCCGGCCGGGGGGGGGGGGGGCGGTGGGAGGTGCAAGCTGCTGCCTCAGTGCCTGGAAGTTGCTGACTCCCAGTCTAGAGCTTTCGTGTGGCTGCAGCCTCCTTGGATGTCAAGCGAGATTCATCAGTCCCTGAGAAGGCAGCGCACTGTTTGGGGCAATATGTGAAAATGTAGCTGTTTAAGAAGGCCGTTTCAAATTCTTCTGTTCCTTAATTTGGGGTTTAAAAGTTTGCTTGAAATATTGCTGGTTTTGGCTGTTCACCAACTTGAATTTCCTCTCAGGGAAATAGGTGGGATATACAATTTCAAAATAAAATGCATACAGTATATTCATTCTATTTGTATTCAGATAGCAGTATATGGCAGAATAATTATCCATTCTGGTGTTTGATTCTGCCTGGTGTCCTCTGCTAAACACTGCTGACGTGGCACCTCTAGAACAAAGCTTTCAGGGCCAGAAGTAAAGTAAAGAACTTGGAGCCCCTGATCTACAAAGTACAGAGGAGTTTAAACCTGGAATAAAGTGTTGCAGTGTTGGCAGATTATAATTATGTCTTCAGTGCACCAATGGTAGACTTCCGTGACTTCGAATCACAGTAGATGGAGTCTCTGAAGTAGGTGTGAGTTTAAGTGGACTCAGGGAGATGCTGGAGGACAGGAAGGCCCGGAGGAATGCTGTCCATGGGGTCGCAATGGGTCGGATGCAACTTCGCAACTAACAGCAGCAACGAAATCTGTGAAAACACCTCTCCCAGCCTAAACCTACCTGGACATTACACTTAATATCTGAGACTTCCTCTGAATGTCACCTCCAAGGAAATCTCAGAAAGTTGCAGAAGAGGACTTCTAGGTCATGGTCCTTCAGATATGGAACAATCTCTGCACTGAGGGTTGCCATCAAGTCTGCTATCCTTTTGGTACCAGGCAAGGCTGTTTTCTGTGCGAATCATTTAATGGCATTTAAAGTTTTTAAAATGCATATAGCAGTGGTGGGGGTGTGGGGTTATAGCTGCTTTTTTATTTTTAACAGATCTAGTTCAACTGAACTTGTTTTAGTTCAAATTGTTTTATAGTCTTTTTTCAATTTTATATTGAAATATACTGTTTTTATTGTTAGCTGTATACTGTTGTATATTGTTGTACACCATTGTCTATTGTTGTTCTACGATTGTCATTTTATTGCTACATTGTTATTTTTATTTTGTTATTCTGTTGTTGTTAATTGCTGTGTTGTAGAGCATCCTACAGGAATACTTGTGCAGTGTATAAATATAATAAATAAAACTGCCAAGAGAGCTTCAGCTGTTGGGCAGTATAGAAGTGGAATGAATAACAATAACAATAATTATGTTGGTAGAGCAGTTTGTGGCTGTAGTTTAATACAAAGTGTAGCACAGTGCTATGCCCGTTTGGTGCACATAACTGTATTTATTAAGCAGCCTTTAACTCTTTAGTCTTAAAGGCTTATTGTCTGAGTAAAAGAGAAAATCATGTTACTCATGTTACTAATTTGTTTGCATAAGCTTTGTTTCTGAAGTATCTTAGTACATAGATGGTATAATTTTGTTTTTGGAAATGTGAGGTCACCAGTATCCAGCAAAGAGATTTCAGCATTTAAAATATATTAGCATTGAAAAGTCTCACATATATATCTCACCACCAATGTGGTGGCGGGGGGGGGGAGCGCAAGAGTGAGCGAGCGAGCGAGCACACTCGCACACAGTAGAGCAGTACCAAAATAATTGTAAGTCTTACAATTTAGCAACACTGTAATATGTATTAATGGAATGTTCCTCCTACAGCAAGCTGTGTTTATACATCAGTTTGGTCTTGAGATATGAAAACTATGCACCACATTTATCCAGTCCATTAACATTTGCTTATTTCTTATATCTAACTGCTTGTTTCCAATATCTAACTGCCATGGAATCTTCTACCACCTTCTCCTCCACCTATCAGTTTGTCCTCCCTACATCGTTATAATACAGGCTGCTGAACAGATTATTTCTCTTTCATCTGTGGCTGATCCGCATTCCAGTAATGTTTTGGCTATGATAAAGAGAGAGGGGAAGTTTGTTAAAGTGCTTTCATAAATTCAGTCTTTTTGTTGTATGCAGTTTTCACCAAAGTCCTACTATAAGTGCCTGTTGGTAACAGTAACTTAAACTAAATTTTTCAGGAGAAATGCTAAAATTTCTGTTACATCTGTTGTTGTCATTTAGCCCTGTAGGGGAATTTCTATGGATGTAACCAGTTATCACCATCAAGTGGGCAGTCTCTGTAGGTATTATGCAGTTGTCTAAGCTGGAATGATTGTGACTAGTGGGAAACAATAATTTTGCCTAGCCTTCTTCATGCCCCACATTGGGCGCCAAAACTGTTACCGGACTGTGCCAGTCAACAGCTGGGGCAAACCCCGGGTGGACCCCAGACCTGAAGCCAAACAGAGCCTGAGACAAGACTTAGAGCCAAAACCAGCTTTATTCTAGTGCACTATAGAATCAAGGGAGACAAAAGGGGACATTCAGCCCAAAGCAGTGTCTCAAAAGTTGCACCCGGTACATGCGTTTTATACCTAGGTAACCAATTAGGTCACCTAATGCACATCTAATACATTGATACATCAATGTATGCACCCCCTCCCGTGCTGGAGAAAGAGTCCTTCCTTCTGTCAAGGACCAGACATTTCCCATGTCTATTTCTTACCTGCTCGAGATTCACACAGGCTTGCCATGTTCTTCCTCCCTGCACATTTGCAACTTTCATGGCAGCTAGAACCAGTGTCCACTGTCCCTTTGATTGCTGTATTCAAGGTCAGGCTAGCGTGTTAGCTGTGGGTTACACAAAGTTCATTTTGTTCTTATCCCCCCTCCCTTCTGGGACAGTATAACTGTGGTGTTTTTACTATGTGGCCTTCCTCTGGCCAACTACTTTTGGGGCCTTTCTCTAGCCAATTACTTTTGGGGTGTTTTGGGGTGCTGCAATTGGCAACAATAGTGGATCATAACTTGATTGTTTCTTCTAGTGCTTGTTCTTTCACTGGTTCAGTTTCTGTATTGTATATGGCTAGGGTTCTTATGGATGCTTTCACTATTGAACACGTCATGTGTGCAGTGCAGTATAGAATTCTGTGTGCAATTAGCCTCTGCAGTTCCAAGCATCTGAAAAGGCCACTTACTTACTAAATAACTCTGACTAAAGCAACTATAATTAGTCCTTTGAATGTAGATAACTGCTGTGTAATCATAAAATTCCTCCTTCTCGGTAAGGGAGGATTGTAGTCTCTCAGCGTCAGGTAGTTTTGGAGGAAATGCATTGCATACACCCATTCTAGTTTGGGCTCTGACCCAAGGTTTATGTTAGAAACTGCTTTAGTCACCCTATTTGATGACTTGTGCCAAGGATTGGATGTGGGGTTGCTTAGTTCTCCTGGACCTCTCAGAAACATTTGTCATTAGTCTCATTCTACTGTTCTGACTGTCTAGCTTGGTATTATGGTCACGGTATTACACTGGCTCCAGTCCTTCCTTTATAGTTAGTACCAGAAGGTGGTTCTGGGTGATTTCTCTTCCTCCCCATTGTCTCTGGCTTGTGAGGTGCCACAGAGTTCCTTTTTTTCTCCCAGGTTTGTTATCTGTATAAAGCTACTAGTTGAAAGTCACTTGGAAGCCTAGACTTCAAGTATTGCCAGTTGAAGATGGCAATCAGCTCTACCTTGCTTTTCTACTAACAATCCAACAGAGGTGGTAGAATTCTTGAACAAACGTCTTGATATGATACAGCTTCTAGAGTCAGTATGGGTATGGCTACCGCACTTGAAAAAATTTTGAAAATTGCCACTCAGTCAGTAGGGTGTCTGGAGGTAAAACTTCTACCCAGTATTTTTTAGATGTTGTGTTTTTCAGCCATGAAAAGGATGTCTTGGCTTTCTAGAAGCAAAATGTGACATTCAGTTACACTAGCAGCCCTTTCTTGGAGAAGTGTGCTGTTCCCTGACTAGCGTGTAATTTTCTACCAATGATTCTCTCATTTTGGGGAGGTAGAAGCTGTTGTGATTAGGAAAAGGGTGCGGGGAGCAGAATAGCACAGAAAATGAGTTTGTGCGGTTGTTGAAAAGGCATGTTATTAATTTCAGATAGCACGTTCTGCTCTTTGATAAGCAACTCTACTGAGGCATTAAAGAAGAAAGCATGTTGTTTACAGGCAGGGTAGTCTTCCACAGGTTTTACAAAGGAAATTTTATTCCTTGTTTGAGGCAAGCTAATCTTGGATAGAGGGGGCAACTGGCTTAAGATACTTGTTACTTCTGTTTGGGGTTAAAAAACAAAAACAAAAAACCCTCCTGGCTTTGTGGAAGAGAATGGAGGAAAGGTAAGAGAATGGGAGCAAGATTAAGGGTGATTTTATGAAACCCAGTGGAGTGTAATTCATGCAGAAAACTTGGAGCATTTTATAGATTAGAAAAGGGAACATAGAGCAAATCCCATTAAAAATGCCTTTATCTTTCCAATAGCAGGCTGTTGTCTTTAAAGAACAGTCATTCTATCAAAATATTCTCTTCTAGAAGGTGCAGGCTTTATTTCAATATATTGCCCTTGACAGAAGGAAAGGGCAGGGCAGGGCAGGGCAGGGAAAAAGAAAGGTAACTTAATTAGTAAAACATAGCGAGGATGTGAGCTTTTCTACTATTGCATAAAGGTGACTAATGAGAAGAGTCAGGATCATGTGCTGGTTTGAGTGTTCAGCTGGGAACCTGTGAGGTTCTAGACCTTACTTGGCCATGAAGTTCATTTGGTGACTTTGGGCCAGTCACTCACGTTAAGCCTAACCTACCTCACAGGGTTGTTGTGAGGTTAAACTAGAGCTATGTAAGCTATTGCAGGTTCCTAACAAAAGAAAAAAGGAGGGATGTAATATAGTGTAAATAGTTGCTTGCATAGCTATACATTGAACTAGTATGTCAAATCACCATTGCTAAGCTGGAAAAGTGCAGGTCTGCAGTTAGATGGGGTGACCCCATGTGGAAATGGGGCAGGGGGTTAGATTCAGTGGCCTTAAAGATCCCTTCCAACTCTCCTTCTGTTCTGTTCTGATAATAATAATTAACATAGCTAATTATTGTTATGTACTGATGGGATGTACTGATGAATATCAGCCAACACATGAAGCAGGACATACTTTTGACTTCATCTTTCCTTCAAGCTGTGAAAAGAGTATTCTGAAAATTGGGTAGGGGTGTCCCAAGTAACCCCATTTTCATGGTCAGACCTGAAGTTTGAACTCAGTATTTTCCTTCTGAGGGTGCATTTGTATGATCGACCTGCTCTTCTTTGCAGCAAGGAAATGCTTGAAAGATTTCCCTGTCCAGATGGGCAGGAAAGGGCAGGAAGGCACTCTTTGGAGGCTTCCCTCATTCTCCTTTCACTTCCTCCTTGTGATGATGCTTTTCCTCCCTCTCTCTTCTTTCACTTTCTCTCTCTCAATGGTAATGACACTTTCCTGCAGTAATTAAAAAAAAAAAAAACTAATAGGCTTTATGGCAGTTCATTCGTAAATGCAGGTTGTTTGTAACTCAGATGTTCGTAACTTGGGGACTGCCTGAAATTGAAATGTATATTTTTTGGACTTAACAATTTTAATTATATTTCTAATATTTCATTCGTTCCATAAAGGCTGCTTATGTGTTTATATTATCTTCTATGTTTTGTCAAAATCTCATCTATAAAAGAAGTCCTAAGTTTAATCAGTGCCCAAATTGTATCATTTCAAGTTTATTATTAACAGCAGCAGCAGTATTGCATTGTATTGGTAAAGGCAGCTCATATATATATATATATAAATTAAAATAGTAAAAATAAACTTTAAGCTAACTTTAAGCAATATCTCTCTATTATTTGTAGAACTAGTGTTACAAATGGTAGGGGTCATGTACCCATTAAAGCTGATAGAGGAAGAGAGAGATCTGGAGTTTTGCAAGTTTGGGTCTGTTTTACTTAGTATACAGGGCTGAGACAGCCAACCTAGAGGTAGGATAAAGCTGGAAGCCTGAGTAGATAGATGAGGTCACTTCCAAAAGGCGATCCAAAGGTTATGCTGATGTGGATAGTGAAGCAAGTAGCAGGACTGCAAACCTAAGAAACTAGATAAAGAAGTGCAGAGTGAAGAATGGTGTGGTTTGCTTTGTTGCAGAGACAAGGGATAGGAAAAATAGGTGAATAATTGTAGTGAGGGAGAGTGAGACAAGGCAAAGAGCCAAGAAAGTGATGGGCTTGAGGAAATTGACACTGTGGCTTCGTGCAACCCAGCATCCCAAAAAAGCATAGCTTGAGTCCACCAAGGCTTATGACTTACATTCCTAGATATTTCACTCAAGGATTGGTGGGATTGTAGAAGAGAATTGTTTTATGGATCGTCTCCACATTTTTAAATTTTATTTCTCATTTTTTATTGTTAGTCAAATTGAATATTCTCTACAAAAGAAAGTCTAGGAATTTAAGAAGGAATATCACTGATATGAGAAATAAGAAAGGTACATTATTTTGGTAGCAGAATTGTGGATAGAGGACTGAGGTGCAGCAAGAGCAGAGCAGGCAGGAAAAGGACTTCCTGTTCAGTATTGAACATATTCAGGATGGACTTATCCAAGCAGAAGTGTCTGGAAGGCACTTGGAGATGTGGAATTGTAAGGAGGAAGAATGTCAGGCATGTAGTGGTAGAGCCAGCATAAGATCAACTAGAGACGGATAGCATGCAGGGACAGAACATACGCGTAGTCACAACTGAGAGAAGGAATTTCCACATATGAAAATACTAAAGGAGTGGTATAACAGATTGTTTATCATTGCGTGCCCTTAAAATATCAATTTCTTTTTGTTAGAGGAGCAAGCAGCTGCAGTGTTTGCACTGAATGGGATATAAGGAAACAGAGGCAGATGGTTTATACCAAGAGTCATTGTTTGTCTGCTTAGCCCAATATTGCCTGCCTTAACAGGCAGTGCCTCTCTAGGGTCTTAGAGAGGGTTTCTCCACCAGTAGCTACCTGATCCTTTTGGCTGGAGATGTCTAGAATTAAGTTTGAATTCTGTGTTCTGTCACTGAGTTATGGCTGTTATCCAGGAACAAACAACGTTGGATTTTTGGGCTGTGGGCTTGTACATTGTTGTTTACCAAACAGAGCAGGAATCTTTGCACCCTGCCCTGCAAAGGGAGAGAACAGGATTAAAGAAGGTGGAACATAAATACACATATGCTGACAGTTGAGCAAATGGTGATGCTTAGATAGCCAAAGGTGTAAAATAAAAGTACGAAGCCAACCAAATAAGCTCAATAGTACTGAAGTTCCAAGTGGGATCTTCTGGAACCAGAAGCTAGAGCCCAACAGCTGTGGGGGATGATAAATATTGCCATATTCTGTGGCATGTATATAGATATTATACCCACAGTGCAGAAAAGCAGTTGTTAACTCAAGGTATTTGGGTCAGTACTCATGCTACATAGAAGCAGACTCCGCGGTTTACCACTGCATGTACACTCAATGGAAATTACATCCAATTCTGTAGCTCCCTGAATGCTATGACTATATGATGCACCTGCTTGTAAAAAGAGATTAGTGTAATTTGAAGTTTCAACAAATTTAATTCAGATGTTAACATTTCAATTAAAAAAAATTCTACCTTAACATTGCACAAGCAAATGGATTGGATTGTTGATCCAGGATAAAATATAAACAACTTCCGTAAGTACTGTTAGATTATGCTGTTTTATATTCTTACACGAGACAATTGCAAAAGCATAAAAGGCAAAGTGCCGTGAAAGATCAGCAGGGAGAGTAGCTTTAGAGCCTATATCAAAATAGTAGTGCTCCTGGAATCTTTGTAAATAGCAAATGAGTAAGATTTTATTTGAGGGTGGTGCTGAGCTATTGTTCATGCAGCTTTTCAAAGAGGTTTCAACTCTTCTATGTTTATTTTACTTTTTTAGGAGTTTAGCTCCTACTCAAATTCACACCTTACATTGAAGTTAGTGTAAAATGAAACTAAGGCACTGACAGAAGTCCTGGTTACAATAGCAGGATTTCACAGTATTTGTCTTTCTGCCCATTGGAAGTTACAGAGGCAACTGGGGATGCCTTTTGAAATTAAAAACGGAAAGTAGCGTGCCTAACCACATAGTTGGCGTTGCTGTTACTAGAGGCTATTCAGTGGCTACTTGGCGGGACTGCCTAATTGGGTCTGTACAAAGGGATTAACAAAAAGATTCCCTAAGCAGTTTGAATTGTGTGTGGCTGTTTAGACCAAAGAACTTTTCACTCTCAAAAGGTGCTTAAAAAAAAAGTGGAATGAGGTTCTTCACGAAGCCACCCCAAGAGTTAGTTGACAGTCTTCCTTCCTGAAGGCAGCCTGTTCCCACTGGCTGGTGGTGGCATGGAATGGAATGTCAATGGGCAGCCTCATACATAATGACAGCCCACTTTGTGAGTCCACTGAAGCAACTCATTTTGCCTCCAACAGATGATTGGCATTGCCATGGGTTCCTCCCTCCTTTCCCCTGGCTCTCCAGCCAGTAACTCTGCAGACTTGGGAACTAAAGCAATCTTTTCTCATCTCCTTACCATGATTATGAGTCTTTTTTCACTTGCCACAGATTTTGATGCCTTTACCCTCCTTTTTTTTTTTTTTTTTTTTTCAGAGAACACTTTTTGCAATTTCCAAGTTGGCAGCCTTTGACAGCCCAACCAGAGTGCCCTGCTGGCTTTTTGAAGGGGTTTTCCTTGGTTCACCCCCTTTTGCAATCCCAGTGTGCACAAATATTAATTTTGTTTTTGGATGTTTGCAGTTGCATTTACACAAGTGTTCACTTTCAGGGGTGCACTGGGCAGCCACTCCTAAGCGGTGTCCTGGAGGAAACTGCAAGAGAATTCATGGCTCTGCTTTACTTTGACAGCTGTATATACATTAAAAATTAATTGAGGTACAAATTAATGTTTAAAAATAGATGGCAGGCCAGTGGTGGTCTCCCCAATGTGCCACTTGGTACAGAAAAGATAAAAGAGGGGGAAGGGGAAAAGATGAGAACGGAGGTGGTAAGAGAAAAAGGGCTCGTGTTTATAGCAGGAGACACTGAGTCCGTGGCGTCTTTGTGTTGCTCGGGTGTCAGTGGGATGGCTGACGCCAGGGGGGGCCATGGGGGCTCGGCATGAGTGGCAAGGGGTTTTTACTACTCTTGCCAAGTGGCTTGCCAGCTACAATAGGGTTGGTGTCATGGATCTGGATAACATGACAACTCTTTGTTTACTACAGTGCCTAGAATAAGCCATGGGTTGTCAACATGACTTACAGAACAGTAGAGTTGGAAGGGGCCAGAACGCCATCAAGTCCAACCCCTGTTGTTAGACTTGTTGAATTCCAGGTTCTCATGACATAACAACCCATGTATTGTCATCCATGATTGTTGTGTTGTGCAGACCCAGTCAATATTACCTTGCCTCACATAATTTGCAAAAAAATTCCTTTGCAAATTGATTTTTTCCCATCAGTTTTATATATAGTTACACAATCACTGTGGCTAGCTAGCGACTGCTGGGAGTTGTAAGGCATTTTTCTGTCTAAACATGCATAGGATTGCACTCTCAGTTAAGCTTCTGAATATAGTAATATAGTTATTACTACAATAATCCAGCAAGAATTCCCATCACAGTATAGTTGCAGAGGCCTTTTTTCTGTACAATGAAACAGCTATTAGAAAGGTGAGTAGAAAGATGGCTGGACCTCCTGCTGCCTCTACGCACATCATAATTAGCTCCTTCAACTTTAAAATTCACATTTGTGTAAATTCGCTTAAGTGCTTGTTTTGCTCATAGAAGAATTTCAAATATTAAATCAATATCTTTAAAATTCCAAGAGCTAATATACGCTAATATATGCCCCACCTATGGAATGCGCTCCCCAGAGAGGTCCACCTGGCGCCATCATTTGTTTTTCGGCGTCAGGCCAAGACCTTTTTATTTAAACGTCATTTTAATTGTTAGCTTTATTTATTGATTTTATATCTTAGGCCAGGATGTCTCCAATTATATTGTTTTTATATGTTTAATATGTATTTATTTATTGTTGTGAGCCGCCCCGAGGCTTCAGCGAATGGGGCAGCATAGAAGCTTACTAAACAAACAAACTTTGTATGTACAAACTTCTGCTCCCACAAAAAGATGAAAACTGGTGACCTCTGCTGTGAGGACCAGAACCTAAATATGCTGATGGTTAACAAAAGCTGAATCTCAGTCATTTTGTTTCTTTAATCAAAATGAAGATGTGCTTCACTGAAGGCTAACATTTTTCTCCATGAATGCATCTCCCCAACCCCAAAAGCACAATCACCACTCTTAAGTGGTTCATGACTTCTAAGCGACTGGCCTGTTGATTCTGTGCCTTTTGTTTTGTTTTGTTTTGTTTTGTTTTGTTTTCAAGCCTAGTTTTGTTTCTTAACATTAAAAAAAATCAAAGAGTAAGCTGAAAGATGGAACAGAATCTCTCGGAGAAAAAACCAGCCATCGCCCAGACTGCAGACTTCGATGTAATGGGTGCCTTAGACTGGAAAGACGGCATTGCTACCTTGCCGGGTAGCAACATACAAGTAAGGAAAAAAAACATAAGGAATAGGGTAAAGAAAGGCTCTAAGTTAGTAAGAGTTTCCAAATGTTCTTTTGTCAGGGGAGAGAAAAGATCTGTGAAATGTGTTGCCCTCTGACATGAATTGCAGTTTAGTGAGAAAAAGCAAAAAGCATGAGATGCTGTCATGAAAACATTTTGTTAGGATTTCTGGATGCCTGCTTATTTAGCTATTTGTTCTTTCCTGCTGCACAGTGAATTTGGAGGCAAGATGTTTGCTAAGAAGAGCTTTCATGCTTCAAAACAACTAGTTTCGCCTGTTTTCAGTCGCACAAACAAGTACACTTTATTCAGGAGAATAATGAAATAATTTTGTGAAATCTTAAGCCCTAAAACTTTATTCGTGTCAGCCACAGGCCTTAGCATATAGAATAAAAACATACAATAATTTTGTAGACGAGAGAAAATCTTTTGTCTGTAGTCCTGAACCCTTACTTTGCTCTGAAGTCTGAAACTACAGCAAAAGGTTTTTGCTATCTTGTCCTTTGGACTTATTGGCGCTCAGGTCCCCCTGCAGCATGTTTCCTTACATATCTGTGCATTTTTAAGCAAACTTGGAACTTGTTCTGCATGCCAGTGGCGAACAGGAACAGCAGAGGAGTGCATGATGACAATGGGAAGGAGAGCAAATACTCTGTGGCTGGTTGTGTATGTCAGAGAAGCTGGCTGGAAAAATGATTTTGCCTGTGTGATACAGGAAGAGTTAACCTCTGTATCTAATTCAGCATCTTTTTCCACAAGGAAGTTTGGTTGGAATGCCCTTTTTAAATCCATACATTTTCATTAGACACTGGTCTGCATTCTGCTTGCTAATTCTGCTCTCCATAATGTTATTTTTTAAATGCATTAACTACTTTCTTTTATAAAAATGGCTTGTGCTATCCATTATTGATATGATCTATGACCCTAAGAACTTTGCTGTTAATGAAGTAATACAGTGTGCATTTTCCTCATCTCTGATGTCTTCTCCCCTTTCCACTTTTGCATTCAGGAGTAGGTGACATAGCACCATATGTTATTTCAAGGATGGTTTAAATTCTTAACACATCTCTCTCTTCAGACATGAATGACAGGTAATATCAAGTCAGCTATTGAAAACACAGAAAATAATGTCACTATTGGCCTAAATGTTTCAAAGACAGTTTACATGCCTCAAAATACTGTAATAAAATATCTCAACATTATTATAAAATCCTACCTAGCGTGTAGTATCAGTTTGCTTTTAATGACACGCAATAACTGTACTGAAGCTAACTCCTTAACCTACCTGCATGAGGCTGATTCAGGGCAACGGTCCATCTAGGTTAGAGTTCTGCTCACATGGTAGCCAACCAGCTGACCATGGGAAACCCGTAACCAGAATAACATTCACGCGCCCAAGTTCTCCAGCAACTGGATACATAGGCATACTGCCTCTAACAGCAGATGTGGCATATGACCATCAGGACTAGTAGGCATTGATAGCCTTCTCCTTCATGACCGTGTTTAATCCTCCTTTAAAGCCATCCAAAGTAGAGGCCATCACTATGCCTTGTGGGAGTGGATTGAGCAATTAAACAATGTGCTGTGTGAAGAACTATTTTCTTGTATCTGTCCCGAATACCCCACCGGGAGGCTTCATGAGATGACCCTGGGGTCTAGCACTGTAAGAAAGGGAAAATGTGTTTCTGTATCCACTTTCTCCATACCATGCATAATTTATACACCTCTGTTATCTCTCTTTACACACCTTTTTTCTCTGTTAAACAACGCCAGATGCAACTTGTCTTCTTATGGGAGTTGTTCCAGCCCCTTCATCATGTTAATTGCCTATTTCTGTTTCCAAGGAATAGCCTTCTGTTGTTGTTGTTCCTTTAGAAAAGCAAAACATAGTTGTGCTAATACGCAATTATTAATCAACAGGTTGGCTGGGTAACATTTTTCCCAAAGATGCAAATACTGGTATGTTGACCTAAGATGAGGATGAATAAATTTTATTGCAAAACAAATGTTAGCACACTATTTAGTTTTTATAAAGTCCTCAAGAATAAATAAGCCCAAAACAAATCTTCCCTCACTTTCTGGGGGTTTTCATTCTTACGATTTTTCCAGCCTTCGTTCACATATTTTAAAGTATTGACTGCCCTCCATAACTGGGGAATCTATCAGTACTTGTGGATGCAAATGCCGTGTAGTAAATGTATATACTGTGAGACATATCCTGTCGAAATGCTTCGCTTTGAGTCCCATTGATTTAATTTGGATAGTTAGGCGCAAGTCTAAAACTCTCACTTCAAAATTCTAAGGATTTAACACTGACTGGATTGTGTCATGTCAGGAGGTGGATGTAGTTGTTGACTAATTGTGGCAGATACCAGTTAAGAGTTATAAGGGTCTGAGGAGGAGCGTACAATGAAAGATGCAGCAGAAATATTTGCTAACACCTTGTACTTTGCTGTTCTCACAAGCTAAAGAATGCCCTGGTCATTTATAAAGTGTGTGGAGACATTTTCTTTTTAGACTGCATATGCTCTTTTGGAGGACCGTGCTGTAAGAGCATGGCAGGAAGGGAGAGCCAGCTTGGCCTGCTGAGGCACCAGATATGTGTTTTCCTCTTTTTGAATTTTTATTTGGCACTATGAGAGAGTGCTCACACTTTCTCAAATAAAATCTACAGTTTTAACCATTTAATCCTGTGCACGTAATAATTCCCTGTGGCATTTGTGTAAGTCTCATAGGTCCGCTTCATGTGGTTTCTGTATGAATGTTGAAGTACCCTTTTCATCTGTGTTCCTGCTGAAGGGTCAGTGCCCAAGCAATTTATTATTCTTTTATTTAATTCATTTATATACTGCCTGATGGCTGAGGCTCTCTGGGCAGTTATAGTTGTCTGTACAGTATTTACTGCAATGTTCTTCATTAATTGCATTTTGACTTCAATCTACCTCTTTTTGGTGAGCCCTGTACACTGTCGTTCTTCCTTCCAAAGCATATTTGCAATATTTTGTGTTGTATGTTTACTTCCTTCACTTTTTCCCCCTCACAGTTTCGTTTAAGTGAATTTGGAACACTGGAACTCATTACAGAAGTTGAAGCAAAAGCTGCAAAAGCTTTCTCTGCCTCAGTAAATACCAATTCATCTGTCCTTAACTTGTCTACTGCTCCCAATACCAAAACTACCTGTGATTACAAAGGTGAGCCTTAAACTGAAGGATAGAATACATGCACAATCATGAGACTGATTAAACCCACACAGTGATGTGTTTTCAGGTATGATTTGTACAGTATACTTGTTGGATTCATTTAGTGGTTTGTGAGTCAATGAAATAGCTTCTTGATTATCTGTTTTAGATAGTAGTTACTCATTCAGCATTGTGGTCATGGTTTATATAAGAAACTAAATCGAATGGGCAGGCCACCTTGAGCTTTGGAATATTGTGGTTTACACACAATTGTCTTGATTTTATCCATTTCTTCTCACCATCTGGGATATTATGTGGTATGTTAATATCAACAACCCTGATTAGATGTTTGAAGGAATGTATCAGCACTTAAGTTTTCTTGGGTGCGCTCCTCCTTGGTTCAGACCTTGGTGTGTTGAACCAGCAAAGTGTGAAAGGAAGTTCTGTTTGTCTGGCTAGGACATGAGCAGATCTCTCAGTGCGATCACAGGCCCTGCTTTCATTCTGAGAGTTTTAATTGGGATCAAGGGAATGTAAGCAGAATTCCTTTTTGGAGCATGTCGATTTCACAAAGCAAGTTCCAGACTGAGTGGGTTGGGACCAGCATGCATGGCCCTATGCTACTTTGAGCATTCATCTGGTTTCTTGAATGTCCGAACAGGGCCAATTTTTATTAGTAAACTTAATGCTGTCATTGGAAAGGGGGCGATTAGTTGGTCAAATCTTGGTCTACTTCAGGGGGCTCAAACTCAACTTACCTGGGGGCCGCTGGAAGTAGAGTCTGGGTGAGGCTGGGCCGCATCAAGTATTCCACCACCGTGGTGGTGGTGGGCCTCTCATCCGGAGGCTGGCCCGGGCGCCTCTGGCGCTTTGAAGGCTGCAGGGCCCCTCCCCGTGCCCCACCCGCCCTGGCAATTGGCCCGCGGGCCGCGAGTTTGAGACCCCTGGTCTACTTCTTAGTGGTCTTACACTTGTAATACATTGCTACAGCCTCTCAATATATCTAAATATATCTAGACATGGGGATGACAGAGGAATCTGCAGCAAATTGAAAATGAGTTCAGATTTCTATGAATCTGACTTTCACATGCAGCAGACCAACTTTTCCTGAATCATGTAGATATTGTGGACTTGCAGACCAGTGTTTCTCTTTTGGGGGAAGGAATTATACTAATTTGCTTTTGCATAAATGTGCTAATCCAAATACTTAAGGCACATTGGTGCTCATTTCCATTAATGCAGATTAGTGCATTTCTGCAAGTGCAAATGACATGTGAATTAACATAAGTAGAATGACATTCTGGTTTAAACAATCTGATTCTGTCACTGAGGGAATGACAGATTGAATGGCACCTGACTATACAAAACAAATGAAATAGATTCAACCAAAGCTATAAGCACACTGTTTTAAAACCATTTCCCTAAACATAGGTTCTCTCCTCCAGCACACAAGGCCAACTGGTCTTGGACTTTCTCCAAGATTTCTGTTTAATTTCCTGGCTTGTAGTAGGAGACAGTTCTTTGAAGCTCTCATGCTGCATGCGAAGAACATCTTTAAAAGATGAAGTGAGAAGATGCTGGAGGAGGAGGAGGTTAGCCTGTCTCTCACACAAGCCGACCATGCAGTAGAACTGCCAAACACCACCTTCCCACCCCAGGATTTTCACCTGACACCACTGAAAGTCCAGGGAAAGCAACTGGGCTACAGGCCTTCTGTTGCTGCTGCACAGTCCACTCCAGGAGGCATTCTGGTCATGACTGGCCCGTTGCCACTACAGCAGTGGCCCCAGTTGGCTTCTGTGCCTGTTGCCCCACAGGTATGCACACTAGGAAGGCAGCTTTAAACACGTCTCCCTCCCTCCCTCCTAGCATGCCAAGGAGAGCTGGGCCTGCCCCCAAGGGAAGTGAATTAAAGTGCGCCTTGCCCAGCTAGCAGTATCTGCCTTCATCACTTCCCAGTGCAATCTGTAAGCATCCCCACTTGCCCCTAGCAATTGGGGCAAAGGCACAGGCAAGGAGAGGGACGGCAGCAGCACTCCTGGCAGCAGATAGTGCCAGTATCGGGTCATAGATCAAGGTGATAGAGGGCAGAGGGTATAGGACCAAGACATGATCCCTATTCTCGTATTGCTCCAGGAACTCCATGGCTTGTGATCCCATTGATGAGAGGAAGCTTCATAAGGTTGGCAAGCAGAGGCAGCGGGAGGATGGCTGTATAACCGCTCGGATTGCTAGGGGCAGCTCTTCGCAGATCCCTGAATCCTAGTTGGTCCAGGAGGGCTGCTCTCTGGAATTCCAAAAGACTTGCAAGGACAAATTCTTGAGACCACAGCAGTGAAATCATCCAGATTGCGGATAAAGATTAGTCCTGTTCAGGCATAATTTATGCATAAAGTCATAGACGTTTGTTTGCATATATTTACATTTGTTAAAATCCAATGCAAGTTCTATTTAGAGTAGACCCATTGAAATGAGAGTCATAAACTAACCTAAGTCCCATGTATTTAAGTGGGTCTATGTTAAATAAGACTTAGTTTGGCTTTTACCCCTTGTTTCTACTAGTTCATTAAAATTTAAGGAATGTGTTACCATGTTATAAAACACTGTAATCCATGTATATGATTAGAATATAGCATATTTCTCCTATTTAAATCTGTGTTCATCATCTTTATTGAGTATCACTTGGGTTATTACATTAATTCAACATTATTTACAGGTAGATAAAAGATAGCTAATATTGCCTAAGTAATAACAAGCAACAGCATAGTGTATATAAATGCCTTATATGTTTAAAAGACATCCTAATTCCTGTGGATATTTTGACAATTAAGGAGATTTGGGGCAGTGAATTTTTTTCTCCGTTTATATGCAAATCTTACAAAAGTGTGAAATATTTTTCTCAGACAGGTGATATATTCTTTAAGTAAATCATCAGATGTTTTAAATCACTCTTTCCTTTCTTGAATGTATCCTTAAGGGATGTGTTTAATGAGATACCAAAAACATCCTTTTATGCCACGATACATTTATTAGTCCTTAAGGTGCTACAAGATTCCTTTGCTGTTTTGCTGCAACTAACTAGCACAACTTCTCCCTCTGGAATTTGTCAATATAGGTGAAGCCATTTTGTAGAATAGGTACCTAGGGACATTATAGTTTCAACAAAATTTCAAATACTATTCATCTTGTCTCAGAAGTTCCTTCATAATTAAAATATCACAGAAGCTGCAGAAGTTTGTTGTTTGGACTTGGGCCTGAGAGACATAACTCTATTCAAATACTGGGTTCATGGTGATTAATTTGCTTGCAGGATGTCATGAAAATTCTCTTAATGGGTAACTAAAAAAATCGAGAGAGCTTCTTGCATAAAAGTATCTGAAGTCTCAAGTAATTTTATTTTTAATTACTCACTGCCAATCTTTTTTTTTCCCCAGAGGTCAGAGGCAGCATTCCCAAATCTGAGCTCCAAACCAGTGAAAATAGCAGGCACCCTGGGCAGATGGACAGCTTTGAGAATTCTCACCAGGACTGTAAAGAGAGGTGGTGACTTGTTTGATCTATATTTCATATACCATATTAGCATCTTTCAAATAGGCTCCCAGAGCACAAATAGAATATGGATTCACCTCTGTTTTGTCTCGGTGTATTAAAAGGGCAAGGATCAGTACCGGTGCTGCAGCCTGCGCTCCAAAGGCTACATTTAAAGAGATGAGAGGTTTCAGGTTCAGAACCTCAGCCTCTCTAACCTCTTTACAAATTTATTTCTGAGAGATTTTTTTACTGAAAGATGGTCCTCAGATCTGATCTTTATGATTCGAAAAAGATATTGCAGTACTGGAAACAGGATAAGAAATAGGCCAAAGAAATTATTCAGTGGCATGTCCTTTGTAGAAGGACTGCAGTAACAAAAGCCCGAGACTGCTAATGGTACATTGATGGTTATGAAAATAATTGAAACTTACTTGATGCTGTGTCAAAATTATCAATAATACCAGTCATGCTCTCAGGCTTGTAACAGAAAGGTAAATAAATGACTCATTAGAGAGGACTGTATAGAATACTCTAGATGGTCTGAATATCAGACTATTCAAATGTTTGGGGATTTTTGAATGAATGGTTTTAAATATCTATTTTTAAACGTTTCATTAATTTCTGACATCACATAATCTGTATATTGTCGACACAAATGTTTCTCACTATACCTTTCATACTCCAGTTTGCATTTTGAGTTACGATGAATGCTGGAACATTGAAATACCCCATAAAATCGATAGGGAAAATAGCAACTTAAAGAACTCAAGGCAGCGTGGTTTATCATTGAAATGTGGGTCGCCCTTAAAATGTCAGGTGTTGTGTTGTGTGAATCCTGCCGACCTAACACACCACGGTTTCATAGCCATAAACAACCCAAACTTAACAACCCGATAACAATGGGTTGTTTGCCATTAACCAAACAATATTTTACAGCGCTGCTTTGTTCACACAGCACAGCAGTCCACTATTCGATGAGAAACCACACTCAACCCAGACTAAACCATGAGTATAGGTTCTTGCGTTGTGCGAACTTACCAAGCGATCTGCTCTGCACAATCAGTGTGACCCACCAGGGCTTACTAAAGTGCCCCTCTTCAGCAAGTGGCAGACCCAGTATGTGCAGGTGGCCATTTTTAATATTTAACCACCGAGAGTGGCCACGGTTTGTCACATAATCTGAACTTGGGCAGCAAACGCTATTTGAGGGCTAAACAGCCCTCAGAATAGCCACGGTCTGCTGTAGGTTATCTGAGGGTTGTTTAACTCTCAAACTCTCAAAATCCGCAGCAGTAAGAGGACCACAAGAACTAAGTGCCCATTATGCCAAGCACCCCTTGAAATAATAGTCTGAAATGACTGTGTAAACTTGGTTAATGGGAAAGGGAGGCAAGTCTCCCTTAGAAAGACGTTCCACTAAATAGGTACTACTACCAAGGTAGCCCTGGAGAGGTTCACACAATCGGGGAAGGAAAAGAGGCCGTGGAGGTTTCTTTTCTCTACTCCATGCCTGCCCTTTGCGTTCCACCTTATTTCTGTGTCAGGCACAGAAGGCTGAAAAAGTCCCTGTGACATTTTTCATTCCCTGACAGCATGAATCCAGCTACTGTCTTCTGAAGCCCTGCACTGTGCATCCGATAGGTGAGGAGACTTTGGAGCAGGGCTTCAGAACAGTGTCGGTATGAGCGGCTGGGTCCATTTGGGAAAAAATGAGCATTAAGGCATCCTAGCCAAAGACTTTCCAAACCATTATGCCAGCTTTTCAAACCATCAAATCTGACACATTTCTCAGTTGCTAAGTGGCTGGAATGTCAGCACATGTGGATGCTTTGCATTTATTTTGAGTTACGTCTCTTGATAGAGCCTCTAAGGCTAATCCAAGCGACTATGGGAAACGGACAAGTGGCAGCCAGGTCTTTGAAACTGATAGACCCTCCAAGCGGCTTCGGAAGAAGAGAAAGTTGCTTTTGGATTCTGAGGATGAGGAAGAAAATGCAGAAGATGACGAGGTAACAGAATATACATTGTTAAGTTGAAATTGTAGCCAGGAAGTGAAACAGTAACCAGGTGCATTTTGTCAACCTTTTTGAATTGGAGATCCAGTTTCTGAAATTTTGCATTCAGAAAATGCTGTGATGCTGGAAACCTTAAAAAGGCAATTTTGGGGGATATTCACTGAATGATAGGGTTATGCATCCTAAGGGCACGATTCAATATAGATGCAACCCTCCAATTTCATAGGAGAATGGGTATCCTATGTAGAGCGGAAAGAGTGAGGCAAAAGTCACCTCTGCACTCCCCCTGCTCTGCAAAACACTGCACCTCAGAGTACGAGAGAAAGTGGCTGAGGCACCACCAGGATATACTGTATTCTGGCAGTGCTAGTCTCTTCCCCTTCCTCACCCGCAAAAGCCTGTCTCCAAAGTAGCAGCCTCAGAGAAACAGCCTGCACTGTACTTCCTGTGCCAGCTGCAAGTGGGCAGGATTGGTGCTCCAATCTCTAGCTATCAGGCCGGTACTATTTTCCAGCTTTGCAGCTGGGCAACTATGCAGTTCTGTGGCTTTCTGCCGAGGTGGTTCACAGTTTAGAAGAGAAAAGTTATTTTTACAAAAGTATGAGAATACCGTTCATATCTGTGAAGATGTCCACGTATTTTCATTTAATTCTTAAAATATATCTGTCTCCAGGAAAAGAATAAATTGAATTTGAAAAACCGTAGGAGTGCTAAACCAGTTAAGCAAGGTAAGCTGAGGACCTGATCTTTCACGACTTAAAGCTGAAAAGCTGCTATAAAATGGATGATTATGCAACTCAGAATTTTGGGACAATGAAGCCCATAATATATCCAGGCTAGTAGAATTAATAGATACAAATAACATCCTACCAACTTGATCCCTGTTTTATGTATTGATTATTAGAATACTTCAAAGCTCTTAGAGCATTTCTTCCAGCACCTCTGTTGTCCTCTTTTGTACAGCAAGCTAAGTTTGTGATCCTCTGCTCACTTGCATAGGCACACACCCCACTGAACTCTCTTTTGAATTACTGAACATACTCACTGAACTTACTTCTGAGCTGATGCAGGAGACTTGCATCCCGTGGCCTTAAGAATAAAATCAAAAGAATCTACTTGCTGGTGTTTTCAACTTTCTCGTCTCTCAAAATGGCGGCACCCATGAGGAGGGCAGCCCGAGAAAAGCCAGGCCCAGACAGAGAAAACTGGGTGCCAGTAGCAGCAGACAGACAGACAATTCACAAATGGGGGCTGGTGTGAAAACAGCAGAGGAAGCGGAAGGTGGCAGTGGCTACCCCAGCCAGCGCAGGCCTCTCTCTTCACATGGTGGACTACAACTGGCCAGGGCGACTTCTTTTATATTTCTTTTATTTTTTTTATATTGTTAATTTTAATTTTATATTGTTATTTTTGTATCTTATTGTATTTTATTGTGTTGTAAGCCGCCCCGAGGCTTCGGCAAGGGGCGGCATAGAAATGTTTTAATAAATAAATAAATAAAATAAAACTGCCCATGAGGACAACCCAACTCTTCCAAACTTGCCCTCAGAAATGGCAGCGTTGACGAACTCTCCCCAAGACCTTCTAGCAGTGCCAGCAAGCGGCTTGTCTACAAGTACCAGCCCAGGAAAAAGCCAAAATAATGCACAAACTGCTGGGCAGGAAGAGCAGCGGGTGGGACAGCTCTGGCCAAGTCTCTTCCAGTAGCTCCAGCAAGCTCCAGCAATTTTATTTATTAAAAATGTTTTAATAAATAAATAAATAAATAAATAAAGCCGCCATACAAAGCCCATGCTGCCTCGAAAGACTTCTCCTCAGCCTCCTCCTCCCACACCCCTCCCTCCCTCCCCTTTCTAGTTTTCCCTGACAGCATTCACAGCCGTGTTACAGCAGTGCATGGTGGGCACCGATGGACACCCGCTTTGTCTCTTCTGCTTGGGAGACGACCGCAGGATACACTCACGCCCCCATAGTGCCAGGCTTTTGCTAAGCAGACAAGGAAGAACTGGGCAGGACGCCTTCGCCAGGAAATGTAGCCAAGGGCACTGCAGGCTGTTCTCTTAATATGTACTCTAGGAACAGGATCGTGACATTATAGTTGCAGTTGTTCTTGAAAACTGCTATCCAGCTGCAAGGAAAGGGAGTGTTAGTGTTTTGATTTCTAGTTAAATGTGGCACGTAGAACATCGTGTCCATGGGACTCTGCTCATCCCTGTGTTCTCCTGTCTTTGATTCCTCAGCTGTTCCTGGAAAGAAACATGTGTGGAATTGGATCTCATACTTAGAAGAAGAGCAGATGCCAGCAGCCCCACTCAAACTCTTTAAAGAGGTTGGCACCCTCTTGACTGTTCTCTTTGTTTTGGTAATGTGAAAACGTAACTCCTTTGTGCCATATTGTCATGGTCAGATCACCTCCTGGTGAGGTTTGTGCTCGAGAGCGGCCTCTCCCTCTATAAGAGTGCGGACCCGATTGTATGGGCCCGCCCCCGGAGCCGGATGGATCCGGATGGATTCCTGGGGGCCCTGGGGGAGTTTCCGGCTGACAAGACTGGTGCTCCTGTCGAGGCTCTGGTCGAACTGTGGAACGGAGAGATGACCAGGGCTGTGGACGCGATCGCTCCTAAGCGTCCTCTCCCACCGGGCAGAGTCCGCTCTTCCCCTTGGTATACACCTGAATTACGGGCGATGAAGCGAGTTGGGAGACGGCTAGAGCGTAGGTGGAGGAAATCACGGGATGAATCTGACCGAACACACTTGAGAGCCCACTATCGGGCCTATGCTGTGGCGGTGAAGGCGGCGAAAAAAGTTTTTTTCTGCTTCCATTGCCTCCTCACAATGCCGTCCAGCGGAGCTTTTTCGAGTGGTGCAAGGCCTGGTTCGCCCGGGTCCTAAGGAAGATCCGATGCCTCCCTCAAAGGCCCGCTGTGACGACTTTGCCAGGCATTTCAGGGAGAAAATCGCTCAGATTCGTCACGAGCTGGACTCCACTAATGAATCAGAGGTCTCTGAGGAGTCGCCAATGCCACCGTCTGGTCCAAAATTACTGGAGGAATTTCAATTATTGCGGCCCAATGATGTGGACAAGGTGCTTGGAAGAGTACGTCCCACCACTTGCCTATTGGATCCTTGCCCGTCTTGGTTAATAAATAACTCCAAGCACGGGATTGGGACCTGGATTTTGGAAGTGGTTAACGCTTCTCTGAGGGAGGGTCGAGTGCCTGCCCCTTTAAAGGAGGCGGTAATACGACCGGTCCTGAAGAAAGCGTCACTGGATCCAGAGATGGCCACTAACTATAGACCTGTGGCCAACATCCCGTTTCTGGGCAAGGTGCTGGAGCGAGTGGTGGCGGGACAACTCCAAGCACTCTTGGAGGAAACTGATTATCTGGATCCTTTTCAGTCCGGCTTCAGACCCGGGTACAGTACTGAATCTGCCTTGGTTGCCCTGTACGACGACCTGTGCAGGGAGAAGGACAGAGGGAGTACATCCCTGTTGATTCTTCTGGACCTCTCGGCGGCTTTCGATACCATCGACCATGGTATCCTTCTGGACAGACTTGCGGGATTGGGGGTTGGAGGCACTGCTCTGCAGTGGTTCCGCTCCTATCTCGACGGTCGATTCCAGAAGGTAGTGCTGGGGGACCATGTCTCTACGTCATGGCAGCTATGCCATGGTGTACCACAGGGCTCCATTCTATCCCCTCTGCTATTTAACATCTATATGAAACCGCTGGGAGAGGTCATCAGGAGGTGTGGGCTGCGGAATCATCAATACGCTGATGATACCCAGCTTTACCTCTCATTCTCCACTAACCCAGATGAGGCAGTGGCTGTGCTGAACCGGTGCTTGACCGAGGTAAGGGAATGGTTGAGGGCCAATGAACTGAAACTCAACCCAGACAAGACAGAGGTCCTGTTGGTTGGCGGATCGGGTTTCGGAGAGGGTGGATTTGACCTGGTCCTGAATGGTGCAACACTCCCTCTTAGGGATAAGGTCCGCAGCTTAGGAGTACTCCTCGACCCGGAGCTTTCTTTGGAAGCTCAGGTGACAGCGGTGGCGAGGAACGCCTTCCTTCAGCTTCGGCTGATTAATCAGCTGCGCCCCACCTGGAGTACGACTGCCTGGCGACAGTGACACACGCGCTGGTGACTTCCCGCCTAGACTTCTGTAACGCGCTTTACGTGGGGCTTCCCCTGAAGACAGTCCGAACACTTCAATTAGTGCAAAATAGAGCTGCCAGGTTGCTGACGGGGACGGGGCGTTATGCTCACATGACTCCAGTCCTCCGTCAGCTCCACTGGCTTCCCATTGAAGCCCGGGCCCAATTCAAGGTGTTGATTATGACCTACAAAGCCCTAAACGGCTTGGGTCCTGGCTACCTGAACGAGCGCTTACGTCCGTATATGCCCGACCACCCTTTGAGATCTGCGGGAGAGTCCCTTCTCCGGGAACCCTCCATGAAAGAAATTAGGAGAGTAAGTACCCGGAGGAGGGCTTTCTCTGCGGTGGCGCCCAACCTATGGAATTCACTCCCCAAAGAGGTCCGCCTGGCACCGTCGTTACTGGTTTTTCGGCGCCAGGTAAAGACCTTTTTATTTAAACATCATTTCAATTGTTAAAACATATGATCTGGCCAGGGCAACTTCTTCTTCCTTCTCTTTCTCCTCCTATATTTTTATTTTATACTGATAATTTTAATTTTGTATTTGTAAATCAATGTATTTTTTGTATTGTTATATTTAATGGTAATTTATTATGTTCTATTGTATTTCAATGTATTTTATCATGTTGTAAGCCGCCCCGAGGTTTCGGCAAGGGGCGGCATAGAAATGCTATAATAATAATAATAATAATAATAATAATAATAATATTTCCTGGCACAGAATCTTGGGAGTGGCAGGGCAGCCGGGGGACACGAGCCAAGCCCTGCTATGTCATGGTTTGTGTGGTAGGTACAGCAGAAGCCTAGAGATCCTAGTCGTGCAAGATCTCTGCTTAGGGGAAGAACCAGAATTAGCATTTTTAATTTTATGCTGTTGCAACAGAGTGACAAAGAATGGGTTAATCGAAATGCTAAGGAGAATGGGCCCAACCTCTATTCCCCTCCCCTTGTTCCAGAGCTGTAATATACAAGGACATCGATAAGACAGGACTGCAAGTTGCAAGCTAATCTGTGAACGCTTGTAAAGCAGCAGGAAAAAATAATTCTACAAGAAAAAACAATCCCTTTTGCACAATTCAGAAACATCAAAAATGAAAAAATGAATTAAATTAATTGTCCCAAAAGGTAACACCAAAGTGGAGGGCAAGAACTCCTGCTTATCAGTGTCATCCTGTCACTGTTACACCTTACGCTGATACTTGTCCTTTCCCTTCCCCCTTTTGATGCTTTCCCAAGTTCCTAAAGCAGCAGTTCAATGGTATGGTGTGATTGGGGTGGGTGTAGTTACTTTGGGTATGGGTACCCCAATTAGTTCGTCCCATTCTTTCCCCTACACCTTCAACAAGGTGTTTTCCCCCCACTAGTCTAAGGTATTTTAAAAAAATTGTTCGCCAGAATTTGCACAAATCTGCAATAATTATTCTGAAAAGGAGCTTCACTGGGGTAGGGGAACCAGCAACTCCCATTTGTCAGCTACTTCCTCTTGCTATTATGCCTTGAATGAACATTTGTCAATTTCTTCCTTCCTTCTGATGCTTTCCTAAGTCCCATTCAGCCATACTCAGTCAGAAAGAGCAGTGGGGACACCCGCAGCAGCTGTAACTACACCCACTTACACTGATTCCTCCATCCCATTCAACTGTGGCTGTCACAGTGCAGGGAAGCATTGAAACGGGAGTGGAAACAGACATGTCCGTTCAAGAAATAACTGCAAAAGGATTCATTGACAGGTGGGAATTATTGCTCCCCCCACCCTTTCCATGTTCCTTTTCTGAGCAATTCCTTCATCTGCAGCTCTCATCCCTTTCAAGGGAAGCACCAAAGTGGAGTAGATAAGATACAAGAAATTTCACAAAGTGTCTGTACTACTGCAAACTAAATATACTTTATGTGTATGTGTGTGTAATACAATCCACATGGTTGTCCACATCATGTGTTATTTGATGCAAGGAAGGAAAAGAACTTTCTTCCCCCACCTTCCCTTCTGTCTCCTCTTTTCTCTTGTTCTCTTATCCCTTTCTCTTCTTTTTCTTTCCTCTCTGACTTCCGTTCCTTCCTCCATTTTCCCTCTGGTTTCTCTTTCTTCTGTCCCCAATTTCTTTCCATCTCTTTCTCCTTTTCCTTCTAGCACCACTTACTTTCCCACCCCCAGCTGTTCTCCCCCACCCACCCCCCACGCAAGCTCTGCTTTCACTCTCTCCCTGTCCCCATGCAATTGAAAGGAGCAAAAATGGTTTCACTGGTACCTGAGCCGGTTCTTGCATCATTGGAGGCCTCTGCTGTGTGCCATCCAAACTAAGAAACTGGTTTAAGCATTCCCTACAAACTAGAAGTGCAAGCTACTATTTTATCCTGGCTTGTAATGCTGGTTTGTAGAGAGGATCAATACTGCTGTTTTTGTAATCTGAACATCTTGGAGAAAGGAGAGTATCAACTGGCACCATGCTTTCTCACTGTGAAAAGCTGTTGGACGAGAGAAGGAGAGAGCAAATGCTACAAGGCAAATGCTGGACTGGGTATGGACAAAAGAGAGTTTAATTGTAAACATTCCTTGTTAGCCATCAGACACAGTTTAATTCTTGTATTTAATTTTGTCCCAGACTCCTGTTTTAATTTGTATCTAAGTGTATGAAATTGCTCAGAGCTAGTATCAGATCTTAGACAGTGACTGTGTAAAACTAGTTTTACCCTTTCAAATGACTTTTTGGCATTTTCAGAATTATCTTCCTTAAAAGTAATCATTGCAAGTGAGGGCACAAGTAGCAATAAATTTCCCTGTGTGCAGGAAGCCAAATCGTAGAGAACGGGACTCCTGCACCCACTGCATCAGATGCTGAACTTAATTCTGCTGATATTTGGAGGGAACAGAGCATCGTGGAGCACTGGGAAGATGTTCATCACATCCATTTTTAATGACAGCTCCGAACTTTTCTCAGTTCTGTCTGTTAAAATCACTTTCTTAGAGGAAGTAAGCATTGGTGTAAAAAAATGTTATTTCACTGGAGTTTCCTTGCCTGAGCTAGGGCCTCAGAGTTGGGTGTTATTAAGGGACTCTTAAGTACAGTTTCATACCTCCTTGTTAGTGTGATACTTAGAAAAAACAGGCAGCTCAGTGCAAAAAGCATGGTTGTTCAGGACCGAAATCCATGGTTTCAATTTCAAATTTGCAACAGTGCACTCATGGTTTGCAACTATTTGTTGGATTACATTTCTCCATCTTCTCAGTACTTAGCTTCTTACATTCATTCTTTTCTCTATTATGAAGTAGCCTTGGTGGTGGAACAGTGCCCATTATGGTGATTTGCCAGTTCAGACATCACTCTAGACTACAGCTAATAAATATCATAGTGTGTCAGTTCAGACATTGCACTAAGTCAAACTGTGTTGTCTGTGCCAAAATACTGCCTTCTTCAATCAAATATACTGGTATATTTAATCCTGATATAAATATATTGGCCCATCTTTTCCATTAAGCACTACCTTTCAGTTAAGGAATGCACTAGACAATGAAGGTTCATTTGTAAATTGTTTTGTCCACAGGCATTGCAGCAAGGGATTACTTGTGTGAGTGTAAATTAATGCTTGTCCTCCATTCTTTCTGCTGCAGTCTCAGTCCTTTCCGCAAAACAAAAATGGTTTCAAAGTTGGAATGAAGCTAGAAGGTCTAGATCCTGAACATCCATCATTATTTTGTGTCCTTTCTGTTGCTGAGGTATGTGCCTGCCTTTGTAATGGAACCAACAGTATTACATGTTACCTGGAGTGGCAGGTGGTTGGGTGGGTAGGGATCAGTAAGCTGGAAGAGAGAGACATAAGGCATATTCTAGATTGGTGAGTCAAAATAATGCCTAAAATTATTTCCATTTAGTTAAAATATCTTGAATGTAGAGAATGCTTGTTAAAGAGAGATCAGCATTTTGCCAATTTTAATAAACAAGTCAAATGACTTCAAGGCTTGAAAAAATGTATTGGCCACCTGAAAGGGTGGTTCAGGTAGGTGGGATGGCTTTGGGCCAGCCATAGGCTCTCAGCCCAAGTACTTCTCAGCAGGGATAAGACTGAGAGCAGAAAGAGGAGAATGGTGTAAATCACTCCGAGTTATTAAAAAAAAGAAAAGCAAAAAGGCACAGTATAAATCAAATAGATAAATACATGCAGTATTAATTTTTCAAAATCAGTAACACTAAATTTCCTCCTGCTTTCAGGTACAAGGGTACAGAATGCGATTACATTTTGATGGTTATTCTGAGTGCTACGATTTTTGGGTTAATGCTGATTCACCAGATATCCATCCTGTTGGCTGGTGTGAAAAAACAGGTCACAAATTGCTTCCTCCTAAAGGTACATACATGTATTTATACCTTAGATTATTAACTTTATAAGCCTTGTGTTGATCGAAACCCTGGTCTAATGCTGTGCTGTGCAAATGAGCTTTGAGAACCTCCAGGTTCATGTGCTTCTGTCCTGCTGTTTGTTATTCATGATGCCGCCATAAGGAAAGGATTGGAAGCATTCACTTCCCAGTTTGAATTAACTGTTATTTCTCATCATATACAAACTGGGAACTCTGCTTAGTTTGGACTGAAGTTTGCCAGTTTTCGATCAGTGGTTTGTTTGATTCTGATGCTTCAAAATGTAGTTTCAAGTGATCATAAGCTTGTTCTTGAGGGATAAATTGTAGTTAATTAAAAAATGGAAGTGGATGCTTCCAGTCCCCTGCCTATTCCATAAGGGCAGCTCTCATGTAAGGTGCAAATTCTTCCCACATAGTTTCTGTTTCTGAAAAACCAAACTGAATGTAGCAGCCACTGTATAAAACAGTGTTTTTATCTACCAGTCTCTTTCTCTCCCTCTCTCTCTCTAGGTTACAAGGAAGGAGAGTTTAATTGGACTTCTTATCTGAAGAACTGTAAAGCTCAAGCTGCTCCCAAAACTCTTTTCAAGGCCCTGAGCACAGTAAGAGACCATACTGGTTTTTTGAGTCTTTTAAGTTGTATCAAATGTTGTTAAAGCTCTTTTTAAACTGAGATATTGTTGCACTCTTAGAACAGAAGCTAATATCTAAGAAATAGGCAAATCTGAAATAGAAAACCTATTTCGTTTCTCACATAACATTTTGCATAGAGAGTTGTGTGCACACAACAGCCAACTAACCAAGCAAGGAAACAACTTGTCTGAGTTGTGACTATTCACCTGCCCACCTTTCCTTACTTTTCCCCCCCAGGAGACTCAGCACTTGCTTAGTTCCTGATTTAAAAACATCTATTGACACATGCATCTGGTTCAAGCATGTGGCTGCTCATACCAATAAAAACATTCATGTTTCCCATCTGTACTTCACATTTTTTAACAGCTTTGGTTTATTTCTCATTCTACTCTGTCAAGTGGTCTTCTTTGTTCATTTGCATAACACCTTGTCCATGGTGTCAAATCCTATTATTTCAGTAAATTAAAAGGCCATATGTAGCTCTTCCATGCACAGAAGTCTTGTGGAGAAGGAGGGGGGAAAGGAGACCTAGCGTCTCCCTGAATACAAGAATGCTTCATCTGAATTTTCCATTACAAAATGGTCGCCGAAGCCCATTTATCACCCATAAATTGCTGCCAAGAATCAGTAAATCTTTCTGGGGAACTGCCAGGTCCGACGTCTTTCATGTGACTGCATCTGTGGAGCCACTCTGCATGGATAAGTTTCAAAAACCTGAATCAGCCCAGGGCCTTGAGGTTTCAAACTGGGCAATCTTCCTCCGCTTGCTTTTGCCATAGTAGAATGTTCATTGAAGTCTGAATTTAGATCCAAATCTAAAAATAGTTTTGATGTTCTGTGGCTTAAATGTTATACTGGATCATGTAGAAGAAAAGGAATTTTTGGATGTAACCTGGAGCTGGTTGGTTAAGCACACCTTGTTTGACACAGAAGATCATGGACCCTTTCCCTATCATATCCAGTTAAAACCAGTGATCAGGCCCCAGTATCTTATTGTAACTGTACTTTAACTATTTTAAACTGTTTTTAAATACTGTATGCTAATTTTTAATATCATTTTTATTATGGTGTCTCTATGGGTTGCAAAATTAGTGAACCACCCAGAGCATTTTGACTATTGGGTGGTATAGAAATGAAATAAATGAAATGAAATGGTCTTTCAGGATTTGGGAAAGATGTGCTCCTAAGACCCTACAGAGCAGCTACCAATCAGAGTAGATAATGCTAAGTTTACCAATTTATTCAATTTAGCCTCCATTGTAAGGTGAACTTAAAAAATGGTTATTTTGTTCGCTTAACCAGGAAGGATATTAGTGGAGCTGAAATTGGAATAATCTGACTAATACAATATTTTTCCAATTTCTCCTGTCCTCAGCCAGTTACTCCTTCTGGGTTTAGAATGGGAATGAAGTTAGAAGCAGTTGACAAAAAGAATCCATCCTTGATGTGTGTAGCAACCATTGCAGACATGTTGGATAATCGGCTGCTAATTCACTTTGACAACTGGGGTGAAAGTTATGATTACTGGTAAGAAAACGGGGGGAAATGCTTTGGTGTAGTGCTTTGTGGTGTGGACATTGCCCAGAAAGTGCTCAATATAAACTAACTGGGAGTCAATGAGTATTTGGCCAGGTTCCAATTCTGTATTTAAGTTCCTCAGGGCTTATTCACTTCTTAACTTTCTGAAGCGGTGATCCTAAGGACATTTAAACCTGTTGATATCTTGCAGGTTTCCTTTTCTCTCTGAAAATCTAGAGAAAAGCATTGCTTCTGTCATAGCCCCCACCCCGGTCCTCCCACAGGTATCTGAGGGGACACCATGGGAGGGTTGGGTTGCCTCCATACTCCCTGCTATGATTGTAAATTATTTTGGTTCATTGTGGCCTTTTCTCACTTTGAACTTTTTCCCTAGAGATCATGAAAGCTGGATGTAAGACTCCAAAGTGCTCCCGGCTGTCTTCCACTTGGCTCTGATAACCCACTGGTTTTTAAACAATTGGCTATCATCATGGAACATCCCTCTTACCCTATTACTTTCAATTGCACAGTTTCATATCATTTACTAGAAAGAGAGGAAATATATACCTACCTCTAGTTCCAAAATTGGAGAAAAGTTCTACTTTGTGACTTGGAAACTCAGAGTTGACTTCAGCAAATAAAGACCTCGGATTTAGTGTGTCTTCTCAGAAATTAAAGATTAAAAATTCTTTACAAATTATAGCTAGAGGGCTTATCATCATGTTCATTCATTCAAGACATTTCAGACAAGATCTGCACAGTTATAAATAGTTCTCTGTATTTTGATACAGGTGTGATGCTAGTAGCCCGTATATTCGACCGGTTGGTTATTGTCAAGAAACTGGAACTCCCCTAACAACACCAGCTGGTATGTTGTAAAGGCACCATGTTCTGTCGCAGTTAAAATGTTTGGAAAGTCTCCTGTTTCAAGGTGCTATGTAAACTCGGGGGAACAGAAAGGAGAGCATCGCAGAAGTAGCGCCCATTTGCAGGCAGGCTGTGATCCTATGGAGTGTTGGGCAGCATTTGAAGAAGCTCAGCTAAAGTTTCTTAAGTGCAGTTGTGGTTAACAGAGTTGATCAGAATAGGCATGCTTCCTCCCCTCCTCAAGCCCTGCACATCACTCCTTTTCGCGCAAACCACACTTTACAATGACTTCTGAGCTTCTTCCTACCATCTAAACTAGAATTACCAGCCAGGATCAATGTATGGTCGCCATTCTAGTTTGGAGGGCAACCACAAGCCCTCATGTGCCAGTTCAGATGTAATGACATAACCCATGTTTTGGTATTTTATGATAACCAAGCCTATGCTTGTAACTTGCACTGTGCAAATTTACATTGATAAGCAAGTGGTTTAGTTTTTCATTTAAACTGTTGCATGTTCACTTCTCTAATCATGCATTATTTGGTTGATCTGCACTTTCTATGTCTTGTAATTGTACCGGAAGACTTAAGTTATTTCAGAATCTCTTTGCAGAATACAAAGATTTCAAAACATTCTCATGGGAGAAGTACTTGGAAGAAACTGGTTCTCAGCCAGCCCCTGCAAGAGCATTTAAACTGGTTGGTCAATGACCTTTCTGTTTTTATACTGGTGAATCAGAAAATCAAATGCTCTTTTGTACAGCTCTGGGTTTTAGGTGGTGCTGGAGATGGTTGTTAAATAACTGGATGCAAGGCATATTAGAAAACATGCTCTAGATAATGATATGGATTTTTAAAAAATCTTTAAAGTACCAGAATTAATCTAATGCCAGTAAATGGCTTTAGATGTACCAGAATGGGAAATTACTGTCAAAAATATACCTCATCACTTGCATGTTGTTCTGCTCTAGTGCCAGTATGACTGGAACATATTTTCCTGTCTAAACCATATTTTAATGCATTATACTGATTGCCTTTATAAAGTCAAACTTGGGTTGGTTAAAATGCAATTTGTGAGGCAGCAATTCTAAACACACTTGCTGGGTGGTGGTGTCGATAGGTTAGTTTGAAATGGAAGGGTGTGAGTCTGTGAATGTGTATTAGCCTGCTGAACTATAATTTAGTGTTACGACAGAGGTGGGCTACCTGTGGTCCTCCTGATGTTTTGGCCTATAACTCTAATCGATCTCTCACTGTTGGCTATGCTAGCTCAGGCTGATGGGACCTGCCCGTCACAAATTGCACAACCCTGTATTACAGGAACAGGCCAGTCTCCTTATCCTCTTCTGGAGAAGATCAGAAACTCTTCTGGGATTAAATTACCAACGTTTTGCTGTTACATCTAGCTGTAGTTAGTTCATACCATATTCTGAACTATAAGTTAAACGAACCACAGTTTGGCCCAGTTCAAACATCACAATAAACTGTAGCTAGTTTAAAATAAGTAGCAGATGCTTCCAGTCTGCTCCTCTGTGGGCGACTTGAGCAGATTCATTTTGTAAACCCTAAACTATGGTTTAGCATTACACCAAAGCCAGGCCTTTAATGCTCAGCAATGTTTCCCTGCATTTACTATACATTATCTTACAGCGCCCAGCTCATGGATTCCAAGCTAACATGAAACTAGAAGCTGTAGATAAAAGAAACCCCATGCTCATTAGAGTGGCAACGATAGTCGATAAAGATGACCATCGTGTCAAGGTATGTTCTCCTTTCAAACAAGTCACAGTGTTGCTCTAAAATTACTCCCGACTGGAAAGATGAAAATGAGATCTGATAGCTGAAACATAGTGCATTACATTTAAGCTTTCTGAAAAACAAGCACCTTCAGGAGTAATATAGCAGGTTGATCTTTCTCTCTCTGTATGAATTGCAAGACTTCTGCTCAGTATTGCTGGATGCTATTGTAATGTCTCTTATAGTGGAATGACATTTGCCAAATTGATTTTTCTTCCCCTTGAGCAATTTCTCTGCATGAATCTAACATAAATTTGCCATGTTAGCACTCTCATACCTTGAGGGTGACTTGCAAAGGAAAGCTAAACATCAGGCCAAGCTCAGATTTTTATGCTGAATGTCGCTACTTGCTATTCTTTAATAAGCACATAAACACATTAACTTGGCATTCAGCTTATTGTATAAAATGGGGGTTTGTCATCTAGAAAGTTTGACAATCTCTGTAAGTTCACAGAACAGGTGAGCCAGCCGTGAGCTTTCCCCAGTGTTCTTTAGTCGCTTGCTCAGTTCTTATTTAGCAGGATTAGATTTAGAATGTTAGTACCTGGGTCAACGTGACGATCCGTAAACCAGTAATCTGTCTCTGAGTGTACCTAATGCAAGATGCTGTGGCAGAAGGCAAGAAGGGGCCAGGAAACCAACAGCATCACGTTGCTTGTTCCAAGCCTATAAGAGTCTGCAGTGGGCTTTTGTTGTAGTTTAAATAATAACCATTGATAATCCTATCGGCTACACAGCTGCACAGTTCTCAGTAGCTGTGTATACCCAGTTATTCCATTCTTTATCTTTGTCAAGAAGGTGCTTCTAGTTGAAGTCGTATGTTTTGAATTATGGATATATGTATGTTGAAATTCAAGGCAACACTTTCAGTTGATATCGAAACCAACAGTAAATGGGAGTGAGTTTCAAAGGCGAAAACAAAAAGGGGGAAAACCTGTGGGGAGAAGGAAGGAAAAAAGTTAGGAACTTCTCCTGCTGAACTCTGCTGCTAAACTCCTCTTTGCTCTCCTTGTTCACTCACTTCCTGGGAGCTTGACTGCTTGTGTCCCCGAGTCCCTAGACCCGCTGGGGCAACTTCCTCTGGTCTGCTCAGTTAGGAGGCAGGAACCAAAATGTGCTTGCCAGGACCCTGCAACTTCCTCAAGAAGTCAACTCTTGTATCTCACAGTGTTCCTTCAAAATGAAGCACAATGGCTAAAAGGGAGTTTCTTGCTCCACTTTCCAGCCGAAAGCTGAAGCTCGGATGTGGTGTGGGGTTGTCCTTAGCATTGTTCTGTGCAGAAGCCAGCATGCTTACCCCAACCCTAACCCTAACCAGATGGAGCACATTTTGGCTCCAGAGACAGTTTCTAAGTATCTTAAGACAGAGGTAGTTTTATTTAATCAGGAAAGCACAGAAAATCACTAGCTTTTCTTGTGCCTGTAACATTCCCCCAAATTTGCCCATATGGTTTGAAGGCCATGTTCTCTGCTCAGAAATGAATGCACTGAAGGCAGCAACAACCAATCTTTACAACTTTAACTCAGGTGTAGATGTGGGCATAGATCAGAGCTAAGTGATCATGAAGTGCCATGTTAATGATGACACTGAGGGCATTCCCTGTCATAACGTTTCATCCACAGGAACTTTCCCTGAAAGTTCTTGTCCAGGCACTTTCCCTAAAATATCCACATGGTTGTTCATCAGGATCTTTGCAAGCTTGTTTTCTTGAAGGAATGTATGGGTCCACAATTTGGGCGTGGGCTGTATCTGTTGCCAGCGGGCCATAGCTCACTGGCAAAACACCTACTCAGAAAGCAGAAGATCCCAAGATCAGTTCCCAAGATCTCTGAGTGTTGCTGGGAAAGATATCTGTCTTAAACCCTGGAGATCTGCCTCTAGTCAGTGTAGAGAGTGCCGAGCTAGATGAAGTCACAGTTTTGGGATAAGGCAGCCTCCTATCTTCCTGTGGTGTCCTATGCAACTAGGATTCTTTGTTTCATTCAGCCGCATTTCACTCAACTTTTCTTCATAAGCACGATCAAATATTTTAGCCCTTGCCCTCGTTCCTGAGGAATTCTGCAAGTTTAAATGCCTCTTAGCAAGTAAACAAGGAAAGTTTACTTGCCCCCTCAATTTTTCTTTTTTCCATATGCCTTGCCTCTTGTTTAGATACATTTTGATGGATGGGACAATATCTTTGACTTCTGGGTTGATGCGGATAGTCCAGACATTCATCCCATGGGCTGGTGTGCGAAAACTGGACATTCCTTACAGCTTCCACCAGGTGAGAGGAGAAGTCAGATGTCTGCTTTCCATGCCTAACTTCTGAAATAAGGCTTTGAAATAAGAGTACTGCTGAACAAATTTTGTTTTTCTAGGGACTGCAGATCCATCAGGGGCAGTAAGCCAGGCATGCCCTACTCCTGCTTGCCAAGGATTAGGTCATGTTAGAGGACCCAGATATGGAACGCATTACACGTACGTGAGTCTCAGAATTACGGAGTAATTCCCACTGGGTTGTAAGGGATTTGTGTATCAGTTGTCTAGCACCTGTTTTTGAAATTATGCAGCTTTGGTGAGTTGTGAATATGAATGTTTTAGCTCTAAAACACTGGCTTGTAGCTCCCTCTTGTGCCTTCTACTTGGCTTCACCAACACACTTAATATTGGCACTGTAGAAAAGTTTGATCGAAACGTGGGGAAAATCTGGTTCTGTTTTTTTAGAATCCCAAGGTCTGCTCTCACATCTGTGCCAACAGTTAGAGAAAGCTGCCTCAGAAAAATATCTCTCACCTTTCCCTGTCCTTTGGGAAAGACTAAAAACCCTGGCGAGCTGAAACAGTTCAGAATAGCTCTCTGTCTTAGGAGGGGAATTGTCTGGCCTTGCTATTTTATTTGTTTTAATATTCCAGTGTTTATTAGCAGAGAAGCAGTCGATTCTTAAATTGTTCCTCCTGCAATAAACACCATGAGATTTTAAACATTTTTAAATGAGTCAGCTGAGAGACAAAGGCAGGACTCTCTCTTTCAGGCAAGGAGGTGTTTCTGCTCTTTGTAGATTTAGGGTGTACCAGTGCTCTTAGGGCACAATTCTGTACTTGTTTAGACAGAAAAAAAGTTCTCCTCTTCTCAGTGTCCCTCCAGCCAGGTATGCTGGTTTTTTCTAAATATGCGAAAGATTGTGTCTTTAGAGTATTCAAATATTTGGTAGGCTGTTAATTCACTCGTGAGCGTTGAAGATCTTCATGTTGTTCATCAGCGGATGTGGATGAGCGCATACCTTTCAAGGAGGTTGCCTGACATGGAAAAGGCACATGCATCCTTTCCCCACCCTGCTTGTCCTCAGTCAGAACAAACAGTGAATCAGGAACAAGTCCTTGCTGTGTGTGGCCTTGTACCTGCAAATGTGAGGACTTTGCGTGTGTGACGTTGCTTGACGCATTTTCTGGCGACAAGGAACTAAGGCTATTGGTTGTGTGCATACACAACTCTCTCTGGCGCCGTTCTAAAATGGGCTGAAACAAAGCGGTGTTGTGGGATGTTCGCAGATAAAATGGCGGGCTGAAGAGTGAGTTTCTTGGGGATGCATATCGCAAAGGCCAGGTGGAGAAATTTGATGCACAGTTGACATGGATTCCTTGCCTCGCATCTTGGTTTCTACTTAGTTGTCACCTCACTATAAAGGGAAACACATGGCCTCTTCCTTATAAGTGGCTAGATTCTGAAAGGCCTCTAAGGTGCTGCTCCCTCTTTTGGACTACTCCAGAGTCCTGGTGGTGGGTTGCCTATTAGATTGTTTCCCCATGGGAAGGTCAACGGGCTTTCATGTAGTAGCTCAGGGCACCGGAAGCTCTTTATGTGGTGGAGCAAACATGCCTGAAATGGTGCATGTATGTAGTGCTGAATTACTGATTTTCTATATCTGTTCCATTTATGTACTGTTCCATGGCAAAACTTTCTGAGTTAAATTAAATTACAAGCTCTTTGAATTTAAAAAAAAAAGATTTTCAGCTGCCGCCTGAAAGCAAGTAGGAAACATTCTAAGTGAACCTGTCTGAGCACAGGGTGCCATGGTAGACATACCACCACCAAATGTTCTAAATTTTAGTTACCTGCTACACTTTAGGTGGAGAGACATTTCATCTCTACCAATATTGGAGATGGGAATATATGGAAAGAATGGCAAGACTGCGGAAGTCAAAACCAGCATTTTGAATTGGTCTAGGAAAATAAAAACTGCTCACCAATTCAGATCTTCTAGGACCAGTAGTACCTTGACCATGATAGCCTGAGCAGGTGGTGTCAGCTAATCTGACATGTAGATGGGCCTTGAGAATCTTGGATTCTCTCTTTATGGAAATGGAACTCCTGTTCTTGGTTTTCAAGAAGGTAGCAAAACAAATACCCTCCCAGAGATGATGGCTAGAATTTATCTTGCAGTTATGGGCCAGTTCATATCCCCGACTGCTTTATTGCTTCCTTTTTAATGCCCAGTCCCTTCCATTCAATTATTCTTGTTGACCCTCCGTACACCCTGCGTTTAGCTAGCTTTCTTTACTTTCCCCTTTTGCTGAATTACGTGCAAGAATTTGCTTTCCTTTGCATTGCTCCAAGCTCATTCAGTACTCACTGTTACTGAACAGCAAAGTCATTTTGGCAGCTGACTTCCTTCCTTCCTTCTTTGCCTGGAAACTGCCTCTCTCTGCAAAATTTCTGTTTGAGCCTGTGGCTGCTGAACATTTGATTTGCTTCCCAAAGCCTTTAGCCCACATCCCTGCCATTCATTGCCCCTGCAGAGTTGCTCTATTATGCTCGCATGCTTAGTTAGTATAGCCCTCCGAGGAGAAAGTTGGAACGATTAGATTGCATAATATTTTTCTTGGGGAAATATTTTTCTGCTTTTGGTGCAGGTTAGTTGGCTGCCCGTACTCTGAAATCAATCGCAACCGCGAGAGTTCCTTACCAGATCGCCTCGGTGGAGAAAAACCTTCGCCCAGTGCCAGTGTACCAAGGCCCAAGAAGCCTGAGACTTCTGCCTCACTTGTGGGCCTGCCGGAAGACTCTCCACAGTCTAGGTATCATTTTAGATCTCTTGAATAACCTTCAGCTCCTTTATTCAATTTAATTTGTGCTAGTGGTGACGCTGCAGTATATTTTTCCACTTGCCTGCTTTTCTTTCTTACCTGCTCTAAAGTTTGGCAAAATGTCAATATATTATAATGCACATAAAAAGAGAGAGAGCCGGTGTGGTGCAGTGGTTAAGGGTAGGGGAGTCAGACTAAGCCATGGAGCCAACTGGGTGACTTGGGCCAGTTTACACACTCTCAGCCCAACCTACCTCACAGGGTTGTTGTTGTGGAGAGAAGATTCAGAGTAAGAAGAGAATTATGTAAACTGCTTTGAGATTGTTGTAAAAAAAAAAAGGCAGGATATAAATCCAATGGATGAATGATTTAGCCTGGGCTTCCCGAGCATGACAGTCACTGAACGCTGCCACAGTGCAGCCCCTGCCCCAGCCACCATACTACTTTAATTACCCCAGAGGTTCCCTGGGGAAATCAGGATAGCGAGGTTGCCGGCGCCTGGGCCAGCACTCCATTTTGGAGAATATCCAGCCGCCCCGGAAATAAGAAAAAAGAAACTCCTTCCCTCAGGCAGCTGTCAAGTTCCCAGCGGTGGGCGGAAGACAGTGTGGGTGAGGGCTGTGCAGTGTCTTTGGGGCCAAGAAAAACAGCAGGGGGTGCAGCTGTGGTACGGGGGCGGGCAGGGGGTCGCATGGTTGGGGCTTGGGCGGGCAGCAGGAAATACAGCGCTGAGCAACTGGGGGATGGTGAACGGCTGAGGGATGAGTTGGAGAGAGAAGGGAGAGAGAATGTTTGGAAGTGGCCTGTATGGATACTGGTATTATTATTTTTTTAGTAGGAGGTCATCCACACATGACGGGGAGAGGTCGGGGCGAAGCAGTGTACACAGTCTGTCTGAGCAGTCAGAGACCAGCCAGGAGAAGTGCTGGACTGAAGGGGAATCATCTGCTGTTGCCAAAATCAGAGCAAAGGGGTAAGCAAGCTGTTCAGTGTGTCAAACTATTTCTCACTTCCAGTCGCTAAATTGAAAGTAAAGAAAGAACAGGGGGCATAGATGGCCATTACAGCTTTGACAATGATTACCGAGAATTAAATTCTTGGAGTTCATGAAGGATGAACTCCTATAGGACAGGTACAGGATGATGGAGTGCTTCCATCTTGGAGTTCTCCATCCAAAGCTTTGCAGGGTTGGGAAGAAGGACAGAAGCTTTTTTTTTTTTAGCCTTTCTGTCCTCTAGCTCACCCACTTTCCTCTGGATGAGGACAGGAACAGAGAGGCTTGTGAATCCAGCTTATCCATTCCCTCAGCCCACTCATGGCTTCCCCGCTTTCTTCTTCCAGAGTCCAAGCTCCAACCTTAGGGGAAGAACCACTGTGGAGCTTTCTGCAGCGACTGCTGCTTGGTGGTGGGGGGAAATCCCCAGCATCCTGTGTCCCCTCAGATATTTAGGAGCTGCAGGATTGTTTTTTTCAATGTGTTATATCTGAATGGGTTGAAGAACAGTTCAAATTTGTGGAATCTATCCCCAGATAATTTCTTTTAAATTTACTGTCTTAACTTGCATGATCCTGAACTTAGGACCCCAAACTGAAACCGAATCTCACCTTTTTGGTTTCAGGGGTATTACATAAGTGAAGCTGTTGCAGTGCACAGTTTAGAGTCTCATGCCTTCTTAAAGACTAATACATGCATTGCGGCATTAGTTTTTTGGCTGATAAGCCCCACTTCATCAAATACTGGATAAATACAAGCAAGTAGCTGTATTACACAGACACTTATGCCACAATAAATCTGTTAGTCTTTAAGATACCCTGATCCTCATTTTTAAAAATAATGATTCTACTTCATGACTAAAATTCTCTTTGGAGAAGCAATTTTTTCTCTCATGTGTACTTAGTTTCCATAACACCCAAATTTATGCTTTTCAGGAATGGTTGTTCACATAGCTATATAAAGCTTCAGCTAGTGAAGCAGGATGCTGTTGAAAGAGGTTAGTTGATTTATGTTTGTCCTAACTGAAATGTAGATTTCTTAGCTTTGTGTTTTTGAGCATGTGCTGAATTGGGTTTTTCTGTGATAAGCTAAAACCTACTCATAGGTATGTTAGCTGCAGTTTAGATTTCTTTTCTCTCCTCTTACAGTAACATCAAAATGATTGTGAGCCACCCCAAGGCTTCGGCGAATGGGGTAGCATAGAAGTCCTCTACATAAATAAAAATGAATTTTAGGTTATTGTATCGAGATCAGATTACTTTCTGGAGATCCATTTGAAAGTGAATGTTCTTTCTGTTTCTGCTGACCATTAGTATATCAGTTGTGATTCCCAGAGAAAGTTGTCTTCAGGTCTGCAATCGATCTGTTTAATTCAGAAAAATCCTACATGTTTGTGTTTAGTAAGACAAATGGGATCCACTACAAAATGTTGCAATGCAACTCTACCCTTCGAAAGGCCCTCTTTGGGGCTCCAATCACCCTGAAGAGCAACCTGATGCAGCCTTTCTAAGATATAATAAGGCCACACACCTTCTCCCTTGACAATACCTTAAATTCTCCTGGAGATCTCTTGCTTCTGGAGGCCACTGATCATCAATCCGCTGGCTTCAGATTAATGTTCCTTATTGAGATCACACTTTGAGATTTTTTGACATAGCTCCTATAAATCATGTTCTTGCCCCATAAGCATGCTGAGATATTTATTTATTTTCTGTATTGGCCAGTAGCTGAAGTTCTCTGGGTGGTTTACAACAGCACCTTAAAAATACAGTATAAAATACGCCTTGTTAAAACATTGGTTGTTGCTTTCTGTTGGAAGATCTCAGGTTTGTATTTAAATTATGTAACATATGTTAAGTGCAGCAAACTGAAGAATCAGTTCACTTGTCTCTGAAGGCTTATTTCCCAGTTCAGATGTGTGTAGATATTAGGGTTACTCTTGAGTAACCCTGCGTCATTATTGAAGTAGGGGAACTAGGAATGAACTTGTGTATTTCTCCGGTTGTTCATTCCTTGCCCTCCTGCAAGCAGTAAAGTCTCGTTCTTCCTTTTATGCACTAGGTGTCGCTAGAGGCCTTTCCTGTGATCATAACTAGAAAGGTCCCCATGTTTAGAGATCACCTTCTTTTTGTCTGTGTGTCCTGGTGGAGCAGGGGCGCAGCAAACAATATTAGCCCATGTTGTTAACCTAAGGCATTTTGCTATGCTATATTGATCAGCGGGTCCAGTTCTAGATAGCCAGCAACAGCTTCTGACTGCACCATGACACAGCAATAACCAAATGATCCAGTATATGTCGAGGGGGCAGAGATGGGATGCAAAGAGATGTTTTCTTTTTCTTAATGCCTCAGTTGTTTGACAAATGGCAGCAGATACAAACATCTGGAAGAAGCTGCCGGCCTTCCTGACCTTGGAGTCTTTTCTCCTGGGTGGGGGCCAGTGTCTGTCGTTATCTGGCATGCAGAGTGCTCTTAGTGAGCTGGGAAACAGACTGTAAGCTGGAATGGTGCCATTAATTTCCACCCGAAGATGCAGTTACCCAGCCACCTCCTCCCTAGCCATAGGATGCTGGCAACTCCTCCTATATATATATTAGCATTGGGACATCTCTTCCCCAAGACCAGTTATAACAACACAGGGCTTTCTTCTGTACCTTTTCTGGGAGGGATGCTCTGAGCAGAGGCAGTCCAGGGAATAAACTGCCTGCACTTCCAAACTGCACCTGACCAAGGGCTGAGTCATCTGTCTTCTTTTTCATCCCCCTCCTCCCCAGACACAGCATTTGCTCTGCAGCAGGCCCTCCACCAGTCTGTCTTCATGCCTTCTCTCTCCACAAACCCTACCCATCGCCTTCATCTCTGCTGGGAACAACACTGCAAGCTGCTGCCAGAGGTCTCAGGCCTCACTGCCAAGAATGTGGCCAAATGGAGTGTGGAAGAGGTAAGTTGCACTACCGGCTTTTTCCTGTCTAATTGCAAATAATTTTAACTCCGCGGTAGTGATGCTTCTCTCTCACTGCTGTGGCTCAGTCTGGGGGCGGGAGCAGCTCAGCCTGTAGTTTGGCTCAAGTCGTGGAACAGAGAGATGTGCATCCATCCCTCTGTGCAGCCGCACCACCTTTACCAGCAGCCCCCTTTGGGGCCTCTCCCGGCAAGAGCCTTTTCCGTGCGTGCTTCTGCTGCTGACTCACTTTACCTTGCAGTTGTCCTGCCTGGCTGTGTCACCAAACATCCTCACAGTGTGGCAGGATTTCTTACGGAGGGACTGATTCTGCCATGGCTGTGATTTCACAGTCAAATCATACATTGTGCAAGGCAGGTCGTTTCCTCCACAGTCAAGGGGTTGCGTGACACAGCATATCTGTGGTTGTGTGCTACACATCAGCTTTTGCATTAATTGTTTCTGGAGTCAGAAATGCCACGGTGCAGACTGAGACAGGCGTGATTCTGCTTGAGTTCCCGAGAGTGGCTGTGTGAGTGGATTGAATTCGGGCTGTCACTTAGCCCTGTTTTGGAAACTTAGACTGTGTACAATTTTAAGTGGTTATGCTGTTTTGAGAGAGGTTTTGTATTCATAAAATGGTTTTATGCTTGACAGTTTGAAAAGGATTGATAATCTGATGTCAACATCATGAGGCTGGCGTTGCAAAATTTTTTGAGTGAAGTTTTATGTGACTGGCAGAAAAACAAGAGTCTGCTGCTGCTTCTGTCGTCATCGTTGTTGTCATCCTCAGGAGCATATAATTCCATCTTCTGCTGGCTCCTTTTGGACATAATGGTCAATTCTGGTTTAGCATTACACGACCAAGATGATATTGTGCATCTCCCACAGCCTGTCATGGCCAGGAGCGGGAGAGCAAATGCTTTCGCTTCCATTTTCAGTTAACAATCACTTAGCATTCCGTCTGAACTCAAACTCAACCTTAACTTATTAAAACAAGCCAGTGTCATAAAATACAGTGGCCATGCTGACCGGGGATAATGAGAATTGTCCTCCAATGCATCTAGAGGGCACTGGGCTGGGGAAAGTTACTCAAAACTAACTACAATTTGTCTAGACTGAGCTGCATAGGCTCTCACTGAAATATTCACACCTTTGATTTCTCGCTGTTTTGTTGTGTTACAACCAGGAAGTTGACTAGACTTGTCATTGTTATGACTTGATATACACATGAAGCTCAAAACTGTGAAGATACAAGATTTTTTTTTTTAATTGTGGCATCAAGTTAAAGAAAGAAAAATAAACTGAAGTTCCAGGTTATAACACAATGAAATGGGGGAACGTTAAAAGATGATGAACAGCTTCTGCAAGACTCTGTAATGCTAAGCTGTGGTTAGTTAAAGAAAGGAACATATCTCTGAGCTCCTAACAATTGCACTGAAGAGCAGATCATCTTGGTTTCAGGATCTGGGAACCTTGGTTTCAGGATCTGGGCTGCTCTGATGGCCAGAACCAGAGCAACCACCCCAAAATTTGCAGAATCAGTCCCAGGCCCTGCTGAAACTCTCGGTCTATTGGCAAGCCCCAGCCAGGACTCCTGGAGGAAGAGCTGCCCAAGAGCTGGCCTCAGCAACTTAGCTCCTCCTGTCTGTCCAGCACCTGCTCCTGGTGACTGCCTTGGGTGCCCCTGCTTGCTGCCATGCCTGCATCCTACCCGGCCTTTCTGCTGTGTCTCCTGCCTGGCCAGGTTGCCTCAGCAGCACAGGTTGAGTTGCTTGCTGTTGCGCCTGCCTCTTGCCTGGCCTGTCCTGCCTCCATGTTGCCTCAGTAATGCAGGGCTTCTTGGTTCCGGTCCTGCCTCTTGCCTGGCCTTTGCCGCATCTGGCTCGTGCTGTCTCGGGTATCCTGCTGTGCTGCATCTCCTGCCCCGTGAACCTGTCCAAGCTGCCTGCACCTCTGCTTGTCCTCCTGGTTCTCAACCCTCGGCTCCTTCCTGACCATGTCCTTGTCCTGTCCTCACGGATTCCTCTGGTTTGTAGCCTCGGCTGCACCATGACTATGTTTTGGACTTTCCATTGGGCTTTTGTCTTGCTTGCAATTCCTTTGCCCTGGTCTTGGTGCCTCTGTTGATCTTGCCTCTGGTCGCCCACGACCCGGTCGCTCGCCTTGATATTCAGGCACTGGTTCATTTGCCGCTACACCTCAGTTTTGCATGTTTGATTGAACACGGTCCCCGAGGCAGACCACTGATCCGTCTGTCTCCTCTGCCTGGCAGTATTTCTAGAGGGCGTTCTCAGACTTGGTATTTGAGGTCTTTGCAGACTGGAAGGTGTGTGTGTTGCTGGACTGCAGCTCCTGCAGGCCAGACTGACATAGCCAGTGATGAGCAACGTTGGGAGCTACAGTCCCAGAGCGTCTGGTGGGCCACATGTCCCCCGCACCTATGATACGTGCCGCTAGGGGCGGACATGGCTGTGCACAGGTCGGGATGCCTGAATTTTGACACAGCAGGACACTGAAGCAGACATGCACATCTGTCAGAGTTGGATATTTCCCCCTCTCCCCATCTGAGTGGTGCCATTCCCACTGGCACACCTAAGCATGCCCCTGCCGTGGTGCATTCCCCCCCGCCCCCCCCCCAAGGATCAGTCCACTGTATTCCCCTGAAGGGAGTATTCTCTTAGCTGGAGCCTTACTCTTGCAGTACTGATGCATTATTGATGGATTTAACTTTATGGGCAAGCTGCAATCTCTTTTAATGTTAACAAACTCAGGGGGAAATCATATTTTTTCCTACAACTGTTTGAAAGATCATGGAAGTTCTTTGCTGCTGCCTTTTCATTTTTGGACAGTCACAATACTGCCTGATCACAGCTGCACTACAGTCCTGGGTTTGTGGATTGTTTTCTGTGAAGTAGCAATTACTTTTTCATTAAAATGGCTTAATATTAACCAGGAGGCCCCTTTGCCAGACAATAGGTGTATCAATCACCTATTCTTTAATTAGCTATAATGGAAAAATGGAAGCAGGCCAATTTCTCACAAAACGAATTGGCAGAATCGCATTTTTGCCTCCTGTCTTGAGTTGTACAAGGGGTAGAGACTTGATTCAGTTTCTAATAAAAGCTGGAAATCCAGAGATGGTGGCTTCTTCAGGAGAGGAACTCCCCACCACCCCTGTTCATGAACACTTGTTTAGATATGCCCCATGTAGAGCATGGAGAGCCAGTGTGGTGCAGTGGATTAGAGCACGGGACTGGGACTCAGGCGATCTGGGTTCGAGTCCCCGCTCAGCCATGGAGCCAACTGGGTGACTCTGGGCCAGTCGCAGACTCTCAGCCTGACATACCTCACAGGGTTGTTGTTGTGGGGATAAGATGGAGGAGGAGAATGATGTAAGCTGCCTTGAGCCCTTTGTAGGAAAAAGGCAGGATATAAATTGAAAAATAAATAAATAAAATGTAGAATGCTCCCTGCAGGTGGAAAACTAGCAAACCAAATTGGATATCGAGTTAAAAGCTTTCTTCCTTGAATGGTATATATTTATGTTATTTACATGGAGTTTTTTGTTTTGCATGGGGGAGCATTCAAAAGGGCCATATACCTTCCATCTGCAAATTGAAATGATACATTCAGCGCTCCTACCTCATTCTGCATGTGTAGACGAGGCCAGTTAGTCCTGGCTTAGTTGCTTCTCAGGCTCAAATGTATTCTTTCTAAACCCCTCCTTGCTATATACCTCGTTGTCCCACAGCCAGCCTGAATTGTCATTACTACAAGCACTTACAACCCAAGACAAGTGCCCCCAACATTTCCTGTGACCAAGCAAGGGACCCAGAAGTATCGCTGTTGGACTGTGTACAGCCCCAAAGTAGCAGTCAAACACCTTGCATAGTTTGAGCTGGCCTTGCCAAGGCCTCCTTTTCTTCAATGCTACAGTTCTTGCTTCTCACCTGTCTTGCAGTAAAGCTACACATGCCTCTTTCAAACTTTGTGTCAGTGAAAAAGTAGGTATTTACAGTTGCTATCGTAAAGTACTACCTACCACAAGGAAAGAAGAACCTTACATTGAGGATATTTTGTTCAAATGTGTAAAAACTGTTGTCTAAGTAGAAGGACACATTTGTTTTCTTTAGACACTGTTTTCCTTGATGGGTTGCTGATTGCCTCTTTGATTTTTCTGTAATGCATTGTTTAGGTGGTTGGCTTTGTTCAGCGTCTACCTGGTTGCAAGGATCAGGCGGCACTCTTCCGGCAAGAGGTAAGTGGATCCTTTCTGTGTAATGCTAACAGCAGGCTACAGCTCCTTACTGTCTGTTCCTGTGGGATGCAAGGGTGGCCTTTAGAGTGAGTGCAAAACAAACATTCGAAACCACGCAGAAACGTAAGCTGCATTCAGCTCCAAGGGAAGTCCCATTATGCCTTCTGAGCAGGTTAGCATACTCTTGTTCTTGGTACAGTTCTGCGTTCATTCCATTGGAGGGAGATATTGTATAGAGCATTGAGGTCCTGCTCCTGACCATTGGAAATCTTATTTAGCTACCAGATGAACTTCAGAAATTTTATGATCCATTGCCTGTAAACCTCTAAACCTATCTTTGAAGAATAAGGTTTAGAAACTTGTTTCACTTCTTTTAAAAAATGAAAATGGAGATTCGCAGGAAGCTGTTCTCTGTCTCTTTTTCTCTTTGTGACTCATGCGGAGTCACAGAATATATGCAACCTGCCTTGTATGGAATATTGCTCTATTAATATGAATATTACTTTGGGTAATATTTAATCTTTATCCTAGCTAGTTGGTGTAGCATACCGGATTCCCTCAACCGTTTTGATTGATTTGCATTTGAGAGGTGGAAGAGGTAAAAATGAATTATTCTACTGGGCCATCCAAACACTTTTCAAAGTGGGAGCTTTTATAATGTTTCAACATTATAAGGAACAAGTAAAAAACTAAGTTAGTATTCCTTATCCATGTAGAGCTGGCCTTCAAAAGCTACGAAGTTGATTCATTAACATTTTATTCACTCTGCATCTTCCAGTAGGATCCATATTACTTCACCGGTGCTCAAATCACTCTTATCAGGTGATCCTTTCCAGTACCTATGGAATTCAACGTGGCCTCCTGCTATACACCTCCCTTCACTCGAACACTCTCATACTTTTGTAGTTCACCTTCTCTTTTATGAGTCCATCACCAGTAAATCACATGTTCCTCCTGCTCTGTAAAACCACATTTAAAATCCATAAGTGTACCTATAGGTTTCACATATATACATAGACAGGTTACACAGACATATAGTTAAGTATTACCTAAACCATCATATTCGTTGCAGTACTAGGCATTGATGTGACCCCTTACAAGTCACTCTTGGAACAGTTTCATTCCTGCTTAATATTTAAAAATTTAAACATACAAACGAATGGCCACTTCACAGTGTTTTCCTTCAAGCAAGCCACGATCCAAGCTGTCCTCCGTCTTTCCCTCTTCAGAAGAAAGTATATTTGATAGACTGAGCCCGTTCCCTGGGAAATGTGAGGTTTTCATCTTGTATGCACATTTCTTCCCTGCCTTCCTACTAAAGTTTGATCATTACCAAGAATTACTATGGTGAACATAGTCCATAAAACCCAATTTAACTTCTCAGCAATTATTACCATCTGTGGAAGCAGAAGAAAACTATTCAGTGTGTTTACAAAGTGAACAAGAAAAAAAATTCCACTAGTAAATTTTTCCATGCCTTAAGTGCCATGGAGGGTCATGTATGACCACGAATTATAACATCTTTTTTCTGTTGATATGTAACTTCAGTGCTCTTTCCTTCGCAACCTGCACTAGGCCATTATAAAAAGAACACTTATCATAATGTTATTATCTTCAAGAAGTCCATGGGAATGGGCCAGGCTATATTTAAGGAATGGGTTATTTTTAAGTGGCCTAAAAATACTACAGCAGTTATACTGTACGTTGGGTAGGACTGGAGAAATGCTCTTGACTTACTTAGCTTTTCGTGGTGCAAAGCAAGAATCAGCTTCCCATAAGGCTTTTACTGACATTCTGTAAAATTCTTTCAGTAGAAAGAACTCAGTAATAAAATGTTTTAGGAATTGCATGCTTTATGGCCCTAGTCCTTAACATTTACAACATTTAGAATCATGAATAGTGGAGTGGGGAGGGGCCAGAGAGGCCAGCCCCTGCTCAGTGCTGGACTCCCAGTTAAACCATCCCTCTCAGAGGGCTGTCCAGTTGCACCCAGAATGCCTCCAGTGTGGGAGAGCCTACAACCCCCCTGATCATGGCGCCATTGCCATAGCACTCTATCAGACAGGAAGGTCTTCCTGATGTTTAGCCGGAACCTGGTGCAGCAGAATAAAGCACAGTTCTAGATGTGCGTTGCAGGTAAACTGCAGCGCCAGCATCTTTGAGAGCCCAGTGGCAATCAGACCCCGAAACACTCAGGGTTCAGTGTCTGTCGTGACTGTTACTGTTCCACCCATAGTGTGGGATGTGCAGTATGTGCAAATATTTGCATACATATATTTTGCGCAGATCTAATGTTCCAGAGGAGCACTGTTTGTCCACATTGCGAGCCAGTGTGGTGTAGTGGTTCAGGTGTGGGACTGGGACTCAGGCGATCCGGGTTCAAGTCCCCGCTCGGCCATAGAGCCAACTGGTTGACTTTGAGCCAGTCCCAGACTCTCAGCCCAACCTACCTCACAGGGTTGTTGTTGTGGGGGTAAGATGAAAAACAGCAGGAAGAGGATGCAGCCGCTTTGAGTTCTTTAAAAAGTAAAGAACAGCTTAGTGTTTCGCAGCCCTCTTGGAAAGATCTTTCTGTACCCTCTCACCTGTTCTAGAAACCAAGAGACAGAAGGATTTGGAGACTTACTGAAGGTTAATGACACAAAAGCTTGGACTTCTAGATTAGGACCTTTGCTGCCCAGCTGCCCTGACTAGTGAAAGGAGCATCCTACTTAACTGTTTGCCAGCTTCCAGCTCTTAAATGCACACCAGAACCCCTTCATCGATCCAGGCAAAGAGATAATCCTCTTTAAATACATTTGCATAAGCTATCATTCTGGGGGCATTAAGCTCTTGACCTTCAGCTGCAGTAGATTGCCACTGCATGTCTATATTGAACAATGATCATAGGGGTATTTTATTAATATTTATATAAGTTCTTACAGAATGAATTTCCATATACTGATGGAAACTTGAGCCAACAACTTGGCCTGGCTCAACCCAACCCAATCACATAACATCAGCTTTTAAATTGGTTGTGTAATTGTTACCAACTTGGGTGTTAAAGGAAAGCGTGTGAAGAGGTTATCCTGCTGTACTTACACTGTTACAAGTCATACAAATGTATGTCAGAATTGTAGCTTTGGCTAAGAAACAAACAGCTTGTTTCTGCAGTATTCGTAAGATAACCACAGCACAACTCGCTGGCAAAGGGAAGTAGCGGTATCACGAGGCAATCAGTAGTTCACTGTAAGCAATAAATCTTCTCCGTATGAAAATAAATATGCATAGGGGGTGAAGAATAAAACAACAGGACTTCGATATCCGGTCACGCCTACAGCCTGCTGCATTCCTCTTCACCGACTCTTTCCAAGGCTAATCATGGAAGCAGCGAGCAGGGCGTGGGCGATGGAGGTAGGACTCCTTGAGCCGCAGAGGAGTGTATGAAGTGGCCTCCTGCTGGGATGACGGTCAGTCCATCCGGCTGAGCACTGTCTCCTCTGGCGGCTGGCGGCTCTTTGGGATCTGGAGATCCGTTTGGCTGGTGCTGCCAGGTATGGGACCTGGGTCCTTCTGTATTGAGGGCATGTGATCTCTTGCTGAGCTCTGGCCCCTGCCCATCATTACGGATAATGTTTTGAAATAGAAGGTTCCCTTCAGAGCGCAGAGTTTGTAACCGTGTCCTCTGGAAAAGACAGGAGTGGCCAGCAAAGGGATGAGGCATAGGGGCAGTCCCCAGGTCATGAACGCCCGGTTGCTGAACAACACATACTTACGAACACACACACCTGGAAATCCCACCTCATCTTTGAGTGGCAGGTGGGCGCCAGGTGAGCTGCGAAGTCAGAATGCGCACCAGGTGGTGAGGAGAAGGAGGAAGGGAAGAATAGGAAGGAACGACGGGAAAGGAGGAAGAGGGAAAAGCCAGTGATCTGCAGAGTCAGAACTAGAAAACAACTCCGGTGGCAACACCTGCCCCCCAAGCAGCGCTATCCAACTTGTCCCTCCAGAGCACCAGTCCAGCCGCTCCAACACCAGTCCCATCCTCATCCAGTTAAAGTTCAGCTTGGAGTTCTCTCAAGAAGTGTCGATCTTTAATAATCTTTTTACCATTTTTGCTCTCTTTATCTATCTGAATGGTACCTTATACCTGTACACATACATGCAGATTTTCTCTCTCTTCAGTACCTGTAGGTACTTTATCATTACCGTATCATCATTATTAAACCGCTGTATTTTGTTTAAGACACTCTAGTGCATATGGAAGTGTTTCTTAAGTATGTTAGATGCTTTTTCTGTATGTTATCTGACTGAACTTAAGGACATTCTCAGGAATTGGAAGTCACCTGTAACCTGGGATGCCTGTGCTGAAGAATGTTTTTTAGGAAAAGGATATACCACCAACAATGTTACTAACTGGGCTATTAATTATCAGTTTCAGTTACTTTCCTTTATTATGGCCATCACCAACATGGTGCCTTTCAGAGGTAGATTACAGTGCCCAGCACCCAGCATGGCTATCTAGGAATGCTGGGGGTTGTAGTCCAACATCTAGAAAACTTTGGGTTAGGGAAAGCTACTTTACTTTGTGCACAGAAGCTGGATTGTGGCAGCCGTCTCACTGACTTAGTTTTTCTGTTTCCATCCACCAGCAGATTGATGGTGAAGCTTTCCTTCTCTTGAACCAGTCAGACATTGTTAAAATTCTTAGCATCAAACTGGGGCCTGCACTGAAAATATACAATGCCATCCTCATGTTCAAGACAGCTGAAGAAGACTGACACAGCTGCTTCAGGACCAGGCTGGGCCAAGAGGGCAGAGCAAGGAAAGGCCTCCCAGGAACAGCTCAGGGGCAGCCAGCCCAGCACCCCTGTTCCTGCGTTCTGAACAGGCTTGACCTCGGAAAGACAACTGCCTAATTCCATTTCAAACTGAATTGGGTAGAATCTCCTGAAAGGATCCTGAAGATGGACAGTCCCTGATGCCACTTGGGATGGATGTGGTGGCTTCCCTTCTAGGAAGAGATTATTATTATTTTTTCTCTAATTGACTTTGGGTATGAATATATTGATCTTTTGTGAAGATCTTGATGACCCTCCAGTTATAAGAGGATTCCCAGGTAGTGCTGTTGGTTGGGAGCCACACTAAGGCTGATTTGATAGTGCCTGAAAGAGTCGCAGTGATCACTGGCATGGGTGCCAGCTTCTGTGTGTGAGAAATCCAGAGGTGCCATTAGGGGAGAAGGGAAGGAGGAGAATCTTCCAAGCCGTGCGACTGAATTACTCTTCAAAGATTTTGTTTCCAGGCTAGTTTTAAAACTTGCTTTCTTTCAGCTGTCCAACTACTGGCAATTCACATTTTTCTCTAGCAGCATTTGGCGGGCTGGGTCAGTTGCAGGAAGGCAGTTCCTTTCCATATATGTCGATTTTCCGGTTATTATACCTGCATTGCAGGCTGTGTAACTGCAGAGTTTAAGACTAAATTAAAGTAGGTTTAATAAGGGTTACTGGAGATGGCTCCAACAGAAAGTAACCCACTAATTTGCGTGGAATAATGGAGCTGTGAAACTAGATAAGCGAATTCTTCGGCCTTCCTGCCCTCCAGCACAAGGTGGAATTGGGGCTTTGGTGCGCATATCCAGCTCTGAAATGATTCTATCAAAAATACTTAGAAAGTAACTAGTTGTTCCACTCAAGAGCTATTTGGCCTTGAACATACTGCTGGTTTATACACCGGTGTACCTAACCTGGATCTCTTAAAAAAAAAAAAAAAAAGAGCTAAGCATAAGTACTGCTTCCCCGTGCCCACCGTTTATTTCATTTGGATTCACATGGGAACTTGCAAAGCCCTATTACAACGAAGGGAGTGGAGGCTGCACTGCAGCAGCATGTGATGCCCTGAGCTTGCAGCCCTCACATTTGCACTGTGCAATGGGCGCGATGAAGGCCCCTCGGGCTTTGGAATGATACCTTCCCACTTTGCCGTGGGGACTACGCTGCGGGAGCTTTGGCTGGAATAGGGAGAGCAGTCTGGCTAGATGGAAAAATGAGGAGGGGACATGCGAAGTGCCAAAATGATATGCGAACAGAGCTATCTGACAGATGTCAGTAAGGATGAAAGATTTTGAAAATAAAAATGATTTGTCTGTGAAGTTGCCCTTATACTGCAGCTTCGTAATAGCCAAGAAGCGTGTATCTCTTGCCGTCCTACATGGAACAACCTGCGCAGTGTCACAGTATTAGAAGGCGGACAAATAGTTCATCCTGCACCCAAGGAAAATATAGCATAACATAGGATCCAGACACACTTTTACATTTGCTCAGAAGTAGAGGAACTTACAGCTCTTGTCTTAAAATGTCACTCTCTTGCACGCACGTCGAAGTGACCCTTAGCACACTGTCCTTGGATGAGACAGACAAGTTTCACTTGTGCCGCTTGCCCATGGAGACCAACTTAAACCAAATCTGTTTATTTAATGGTGGAGTTGATAAGTCTTTCGCTCAAATATGGAAAAGGTTCTTCTGGGTGGCATAATGAAAATACTGCTCTGTTGTTCATGCCCTTTATCACTGGGAAGAAGAACGTGGGCTATTGAATGACACACCTCCTTTTTGTCGTTCGTCAGTGGTGGTGTGTCCTTGTTGAAAAGCACACCTTACACTTACCTTCTAAGCAAATAAGAAACGTGCCTGTGAGGAGCGGCCTTGGGCTTCCAGTTACGTTCCCTTTCATATCGAACCCTACTTTGACCACCCATCTTTCTTCAATAGTCACTATAACCTTCCTCAAAGCAAGGTGACATAAAACTTGTAAATAATGCACAATCCAGGCTGCTGAGTCTGAGCAGTATTGAATAAATCTGCAGAGGCAATATGTTTCATAGCTTTCTATTTTTGTATAAGCAGTTAAGAAGTTTAAGCCTTCTGCGCAAAAGAGCCTTCACTCAAGGTGGGTGATGCAGAGAATCCCGATTAATAACTTGAGAGTCAACAGAAGATGAGATGCCAAGTAGTCTGTTGCGGTAGAATAGAATTTCCCTATATTTATATTGTGTTGGGTAACAGAAACTTTTTAAAAAGTAAGTTTTTAATGTGATAATACAAATTGCCAAATGGCACATTTGTCTCAGCTGTTCTGTACAAATGTCTGGGAGATGAGAAGAAACAATGGACCCCAGTCGTAAAATCCAGCTGTTTCTTCAAAGTCAGATATATGCAAAATACAACTGAAAGTGGCTCATTTATGCACTAAAGCAATTGAGAATTCCTATTCATTGCAGGGCTTGTGGAACCAAGCTTCTTCAGTTTCTCTCTGGGTTCTTGGAACAGTCTCAGACATTACAGTTTAAAAACTGTAAAAATGTTCATACAGACATTGAGAAATGAATGTGTGGTGTTCTCAGAGTCGTTTGAAGAACCTAGGGAAACACAGGAATGCTTCTGCAGGTCGCTCGTGCATTTTATAGCACGAAAGGGTCCCTTGCTAAGAAAAACATGGATGCTACCAAACTGCTCTCAGTGTGATCTGATCAAACGTTGCTAAGTTGTAAAAAGGTATGGGGAAGAAATGTTAATGCAAACTCATCTAATTAGCACTTGCTGAATTCATACAAAAACTAGAATATCCTTCAGTATTCACATTTCTCCAGATTTTGCAATGCATTTCTCCAGTCAAACCATATGCACATTCATGAAATTACGTACATAATGGTATGCATTCGGGAAAGATTGCTTGCAAAAAAATGTGTGCAGCAGGAAGAGATGTGTACAAAAACGCATATGCAGATATTTTAAGAAAAGCATTTGCAAATGGATGCAGGAATGGATTGGAAGGCAGCTCTTGATGATGATGATGATGATGATGATGATGATGATATTAATGATTTCTGTCCTGCCCTCTTAGCCAGAATGGATCTCAGGGCAGATTATGAAGTATATTATAAAACAGCAAATACAGAATAAAGTAAGTAATATTAACATATATAAAAGTAATAAAATCACAATAATCATCATGAAAACACAATAAAAATGTACAATAACCTCAGTTCTTAACCAATGAAAACACAATAAAAAGTAGCACAGAACTATACTATAGTTCTATAGCACTGAACAATTACTATAAAATTCAATAAAATCTTTAAAATTATCTTTAACACTTAAAATATGTGGGAGGAGGCACTCCTTTAGGTATTCTGGCACCAAGCCATTCAGGGCTCTCAGTATGAATGTCAAGACTTTTCATTGGGCCTGGATGTTGTTGCCACATGAATGTCTGACTGCTGCCCAGTCAGACACTGAAATAGAAATTTGGCAAGATGTATCCCGCATGTTGTTCTGCTAACAATTACATTTCAACATCTTGAAATAAATTTGAGGATTATTTTTAACTTAGTGCCTATTTCTTTAGGGCTCAATAGTCAAGTGCCAAACATACCCACCACAAAGGGGCCGCAGGTTCCGAGCCACTTCCGTCTTCCGCGGCCATGCTTCTGCGGTCCTATCAAGTGCAGCCTCGCGGGACCCAAAACCCACATCCTGGTCTAGGCCAAGTGACTGTTCACTCTCCTTTCTAGCTGGTATGTCCCAGAACTCGCGTGCATTGGTTTTGTCTGCTAATATGCAAAACAAGTGATGTGCAGCAGCCTTTCTGCAGCTTGGAGCCCTCTAAATGTGTGCGACTGCAAGTCCCATCATTCCTAAGGCCACGGCTCAGTGGTGGCTTACATGTTTAGCCTGCAGAAGTTCAATCTCAAGTTCCCACTTTCCAGGAAGGACTGGCAAAACAACTCGGAGTGTCGCTGCAAGTCAGTGCCGAGAATACTGAGTAAGACCAATGAGCCCAGCACATCTAGACAATATCGGTTTGGGGAAGGCTGCTAAACAAACCAGAAGCAAAGTTTATGGCATTTAAAGGCATCAGTACATTCAAAGAGTGGAGAATGAAGCAGACAGGATCCAGGGGTACAATTTCTCCAAAAATTAGGAAGAATGTATCACTGTTGGGGTCAGAGGCAGCCCTGAACTTTGCCAGAGAAAAGTAGAAGAAGACCAGGTAACAGGACCGAAAGGGTGGTATTTATATTTAATTATATATTCCTTCTGCTCTGCTGTTGGCCATTGTTCTGCAAAGTTAATCTTTCAACCTATTGTTTAGTTTTTACAACTTCCATATCTATATATAGAATTGAATTAACCCAAATATAGGCTAAACTTTTAGGCCAAAGGCACATTTTTTGTATAGTGAGGTGAATTGATCCCAATTGGTAAAAACACTGAGAAGCTGCAACATTATATCTTAGCCCATTGGGCACGCAAGGAAGGAAGGAACAGGTTGGTTCTCAATTCGTTAATGTTTAGCTTCTGTTGTTTTACAAGGTTTACTCTTACCTAAGTGCTAAAATGGCTTGCAGTTTCTGTAAGAAAACGGTCTGTAAGGACATGGTTTAGATCACATACCTGGAACCTTTACTTTTTAAGCTCATTTGAGTAAGGGAGCAGGAAGTATAGAAAATGCCTTTTTAAAAATTGGTGCTCCTTGATTCAAAGGTTTTCATGTAAGTCAGACTGAGTATTTCTCTTAAAGGGCATCTGTGTTTCTTACTCTTTGTATTAGCCATGGGATCTGTCACTCCATAAGTGACCTCCTTAAAGGACTGTTCTTCATGAGCCAGCAAAGCAAGAGGAGAAGCTTCAGCTCTAAAGATCCCTATAATTTATGCACCGTTTTACCATCCTAACGTTCTTTAAAAAGCTAAGTTTGGATTCTTCCTCTCCCCCTCATGCACACCCCTTTCCTCTCAGCAGGGAATCTTAGTTAAAATTTTCCATGCCATCAAAAACTATCATGCTCGTAATCTGATGGTAGTAGATTTCACCTCTGGGTAATGAATCATATTAGGAGCTGCACAGAAGCTCTCGGTGACAGTGATAGCCGAATCATTGCAAGCAAAGGCAAAAAAATCAGCCCAGGGGATAATCGAGTTTGGCTGCAAGACTTCCTGTGTGCGGCTTCCATGCTCTGTTAAGGGATTTATTCTCAAGAAAGCTTTAAAGTTTTTGACATTCTCTCCATCATGTGATGATGAGCAAGCTTATTTTTAAAATGACCTACTACTTGAATTAGGGGTGCGTGCAAAACAGGAAAGCTCTTGGTAGAATTTTATTTTTAATGTTTGAAATTATTTTTCCTACTGATTAAAAAAAAGCCTTGAAATGTTTGCTATTTTGGAACCTGTGCTTTGCCTTGAAGAGGTAAATAAAATGTGTTGTTTCAAAACACTAACTTTGACTGGACTTTCTCTGTGGGCCTCTCTGGACTTTCCCTTTCCAGTCCTAGGCATCATTATAAGCATCGTCATTGCACTTTTGCCCCAGTATTACCAATGGCCTTTGAGCAAGAAACTCGCACTGTAAGGGTCTGTTACAGCCATTGTTATTTAGTCGCAGTCATGCCCGACCCATCACAACCCCACGGACAACATTCCTCCAGGCTCTCCTGCCCTCCACCAGCCCTCAGAGTCCACCCAAGCCCATACCCAATGACTCCATCCAGCCACCTCATCCTCTGCCGTCCCCTTCCCCTTTTCCCAGCATCAGGCTCTTCTCCAGGGAGTCCCTCCTTCTCATTAGGTAGCCAAAGTATTTGAGTTTCATCTTCAGGATCTGGCCTTCTAAAGAGCAGTCAGGGTTGATCTCCTCTAGGACTGATCGGTTTGATCGCCTTGTGGTCCAAGGGACTCGCAGGAGTCTCCTCCAGCACCACAGTTCATCCCTAGCAACTGTTGCTTGCTATCCTCTTTCTCAGCATGTCATATCCTTGCTCCACTGGCAAAGAGCCAGTGAGCGCATCGATGGTGTGCTCTGCTTACTGGTCCAGCATCTCACCATCGCTGTCATCTACGTAAGCCAGCTCAGAAAGGCGGGTGGCCTGCAGGTTGCAAGGATGACGAGGAGGAGCGCTTGTTAGCCGGCCTCTTCAGGCATCTGGGAGTTTGGCAGATGCCCCGCCTGCCCTCTTTGTACTCCTTGATAGGAAAAGCAGGAATTGGCACCTCGGACTGCTGCTGAACCCCCTGCTCTCCAGAAGAACTCGCCGCCAGCTGCTTGTCCCATGACTCGCTTGGCCAGATGTGCAGCCGTGGTGACCAAGAGCAGCGGCCACTCTTCACTTCTAGGCAGCAGTGAGGATTTGGTCTGCTCAGACAGGAGACTGGGATGGCTTATTATTATTATTATTATTATTATTATTATTATTATTATTATTATTATTATTACATTTCTATGCCGCCCCTTGCCGAAGCCTCGGGGCGGCTTACAACACAATAAAATACATTGAAATACAATAGAACATAATAAATTACCATTAAATACAAAAATACAAAAAATACACTGAGTTACGAACATCATAATATAAAATTAAAATTATCAGTATAAAATAAGTAGATAAATAATATAGGAGGAGAAAAGAGAAGGAAGAAGAAAGTTGCCCTGGCCAGATCATATGTTTTAACAATTGAAATGATGTTTAAATAAAAAGGTCTTTACCTGGCGCCGAAAAACCAGTAACGACGGTGCCAGGCGGACCTCTTTGGGGAGTGAATTCCATAGGTTGGGCGCCACCGCAGAGAAAGCCCTCCTCCGGGTACTTACTCTCCTAATTTCTTTCATGGAGGGTTCCCGGAGAAGGGACTCTCCCGCAGATCTCAAAGGGCAGTTGGGCATATACGGACGTAAGCGCTCGTTCAGGTAGCCAGGACCCAAGCCGTTTAGGGCTTGCCAGACACCTTGATAAGCTTCTCCCCAAGAACCCTGGTGCCTGGCCCTGAAAATCAGCATTAAGTTTCCCTAGCACGCTTGAGCTTTGCATCAGTAATCGCCTCCCAACATTGCAGCATATGGGAATAGAAGGATGTTATAACAAGGATCAGTACACTTAATATACATCACAAAGGGCTAACTTCTGCCTGCTGTATTAATTTATTCCCCAACAGCCTGTCCACTGATTGAATGGGTGTGAACTCGTTTAAGATCCATGGGAACAAAGCTGCCGTCCTGCATTATCAACGCTTCCAAGTATACCTCCACAGCTGCAGGCTGTGCACAATACGACACTTTCATTTTCATGTACGCTCATCTATATGCATGTGCGTTAGAGAAAAGACCGACCTGGCCAGCTCTCACCCTGGGGAGGGAGATGAATCCCCAGAAAATAAAAATCATACTATCTCATGCTAACAAGTATTTAACAAGGAATCCCCCACAGACAATCACAGCTATGGGAAGGGGCTGTAGCTCATTTTTGGCATACAGAAGGTCCTGGGTTCAGACAAGCCTCGCTGGCCAGGGTTGAGATCAAAACCTGAGAAAAACCCATCAGGGTCAACAGCACCGGGCTAGATGAACCAATGGACTGATTCAGTACAGAGTGGCTTCGTACGATCCTGACCCTCACAAATGGTGTCTGTTGTGGTATAAGCAGAAACAGGGCTTGCTCTGATGAATTTGCATGAAAGGATGGCACGGGTTATCCTGAGTCAAATCTCTGCTGGCCATCCCAGTCTTGCCCACTCGCTAGCTCCCCAGTATCTAAGGCAGGGGTCAGCAACCCATGGCTCCGGAGCCGCACGTGGCTCTTGAACCCCCCTGCTGCGGCTCCGTCGCTCAAAGCACGCGCCGGCACAGCTGCCGAAATAGGTGATGATGAGGCATCCAGTCAGGAATGCCCCGCTAGCTAGCTGGTTAAGTAAATTGCTACATTCCTCTGCTATTGTGCAGGGAAAGAGCAGAGCAAGCTTCCTGCATGCTCTCATGTTACTCAGACCCTGCTGAAAAGATTCTCTTTGTCCAGATGTAATCTCCTTCCTCTGAATGATAAAGCTGCGCTTGGGACCTGCCACAATTCACAGCACTTGACTGTTTATCTGCTAACCAGTCACTAAAGGTAACGGTAAAGGTTTCCGCTTGACATTAAGTCCAATCATGCCTGACTCTAGGGGGCAGGGCTCATCTCCGTTTCCTGGCCGAGGGAGCCAGCGTTTGTCCGCAGACAGTCTCCGTGGTCGTGTGGCCGGCGTGACTAAACTCCGAAGTGCACGGAACGCTGTTACCTGCCCACCGAAGTGGTACCTTTTTATCTACTTGCATTTGCATGCTTTTGAACTGCCAGGTTGGCAGGAGCTGGGACGGGGCAACGGGAACTCACCCCATTGTGCAGATTCGAACCAGCAACCTTTTGATCAACCAGCACAGCAGTTTGAACCACTGCACCACCTACAGTCCAGTCAGTCACTAAACACACCTATATCTGCGACTTCCCCGGGTAGGCCAACCATGGATAAATCGAAGAAAAGAGAAGTTTCTGAAGAAAACCAAACGTTTAATGATACATGGGTAGATTCATTTGCTTTTACTGCTGACGAACTTATGGGGTTTGCTCTTTAATGCATGCTGCCCTTTAGCACTGACTTTGACTCTTCAGGAAACTGTTCTCCTATTCAAAATATATGAAAGGAGTCCTACTAGTTTATAATGTAAGATTAAAAATAACAGTTTTTAGTGACTGAGCAAGAGCTGCAGCTAAATCATAATGAAGATATACATAGCATTAAGGTAAAAACCGATATACGCAGTGTTATCTTCATTTTAGATGTTAAAAGGGTTTTGCGGCTCCCGGTGTTTTCTTTTGTGTGGGAAAGGGGTCCAAATGGCTCTTTGAGTGTTAAAGGTTGCCGATCCCTGATCTAAGGTGAGGGTAGACAGCTTGTGCCCCTCTAAATGTTTTGGTCTACAACTCCCATCACCTGTAGCCAGCACAGCTGATGGTGAGGGATGTTGGAAGTTGTACCAAGTACCAGCTCATTGAAGTCTTGCATTGGGTCTTCACGGTTCATTCAACACACAACGTGCCCACAATACACAACATGGCATGTGTCAAGTGCCCATCTGGGTATTCCAACCATGGCAGGCAGGTGCCATGTCTTGCTGTCCCATGACAGGTGAACCCCATGGAACCTGTTGACCATGTGAGGGCTGTATAAGCCAAGGTTGTCAGGTTTGCAGAACATGATGAGCGGAGACCCATCTGCTTTGTCTTGAAGATCCAAAGGGGCGCCCAGCACAAATGCGTACTGCAGACATTGTGGCTTAAATGAAATGCAATGGGCAGCAGAGATGATGTGAACCAGCCCGTTGGGTTGTGGATTCTTTAATTAAAGATCTGTGTAAAAAAAGAAAGGTCTGAAAAATCCCAGTGCATCAGTATTAAATAAAAAGGACAATTTACCCTTCCTATAAGTGAAGGATCTTGGCTTCAGATCAAAACACAATATTATCAGTTTTATACAAAGGCTTTCTTATATCTTTTTTTAAATGCACAGGCAATTTTATATTTCCCTTATAAAATTTAGATGAGAGTATTATGTAACTCTCACAGGGAGAGATTTCCCTCCTCATTTTAATTCCTTTTAATACTGCAGCAATGTTATTATCTCAAAGCAAGTTCTCCTTCCACCCTCCTCTTTTAAGTTTCACTGAACCTTAGTTATGGAACAAAGTGCTAATTATCAACTTTTAAATATTTCATTTCCCTTTAGACAGATACACCTATTCAGTGCACTGAAGAACTCAAACAAAAGCGTATGAAAATGATTTAGTGGAATTAAGAATCTCCATTTTGGTAGCATTCCGAGGCAGGCTAGCTCCAGGTTCCAAGGACTTTACAGCAGACTTCTACAAGCTGGTGCTCCGCATGATGTGTGTTGGACTGCAGTTCCCATCATCCTCTGTCAGCTTGGCACATCTGGAACAGAAAGAGGCTGTTGTACGGGAACAACAAAGTTTTATGGTCACCCCACTTGGAGTGATTCAGGCTTGGTTCACTTTGGAAGGAGATCCGTTCAGCCTTACTGGCATTTTCTAATTTTTGGGTTTGTTCACAAATATACAGGTTGGCTACAGATGAAAACAAGCAGAAGCCCTCTAACACAGGGATGCCAAGCTTTTCAACCTAAGGACTGGACTCCATCTTGGAGAAACTCTTGAAGGCCACATTCCAGTGGTGGAGGAGCGAAAGGTAGAAGGGGCATGGTAGAACTCACTGCTTGAGCTCTTGGAGGCACAAAACCCAGGAGAACATCAGCATTTGGTAGTCAGAGGGAAGAGGTATAAGCCACTGCTGGACTTGGACAGTATTGCCCACCAAATCCGAAGGAACTGGCTAGCGTAAAGGGCACAGAGCAGGCCTTGTGACAACCAAACGTTTTCCCCCAATCTCTAGCTCTCCGCATCTGCTGCCTGGAACAACTGCCTCACTTAGCCTGAAAGTAGGGGCAGGATGGTAAACTGGCAAGGATTTCTGGCCCCGAATCATTTAGCAGCAACAGCACAATTTCTTCCCACTCTCCGGAGAGGATGCTGAAATGCAGAAAAACCATGGCAATCGGGAGTGGATTTTGGGGTGGAAGGATTGTTGCCTCAGTCGTCTGGATTCTCAAATCACATCCCTGTGTTCACTCAGCTGCTGCTCAGAGGGACCCTTTTCTGAATCCTTTGGCACCTGACTTGGGGGTGGGGGTCACCTCAGGATGCCAGCAAGCCTGAAGCCTGTGTCTTCCACCCTAGCTGTATTATCCTTATCAGGATGGAAGGGCAAGAGGAGATGGGGTGGCCATGTGTTTCCTTTTGCAGTGGACAATCCTCTATTTGATGTCTGAAGCTGCCCTCTCCTGGGATGGCTGTCTGTTCCTAACAGCCATAGGAACTGCTTTGTCTCAATCGTTAGGGCTTGAACAGGTAGGCACAAAGGTTTCCAGTCACCATCTTCCCTGAAACAATAACATACACTGTATTTCTATCTAAATTATAATCATTACTATCCATTTTCACCTAGATAAATACATTATCATAAGCAAATTTCATGCAAACCACTGCTCTTTTTTGCCACCCCTCCCCCTTTTGAAGTGACTTATTCCCTCCTTTTGGCAATTCATAAGAGACCCTAGAGGAAGAAAGTTTCCCTTTTCAGGTGTTCCCTAGCTATTTAACAGCTCAGATATGGAGAACCATCATCCATAAGGAAAAGAAGGTACTTGGCAACTGTGCTGGGATTGTTAAGGCTGTCCCACCCCCAGTGCCATCTGCCTTCTCCTGCCCAAACTCTTAAAAGCACTTTCGATGTCCCAGTGCCCAGTTTCAGTGCTTCCTTTGATAGAAAACATTCTGTCCTTGACTTAAGGGAAGCTCTGAAATCCTTCTTGCTCCGGTGGCTGGTCCCATGTACCAGGGAAGGTCATTCTTGCCTGTGCCTTGTGGGTATTTAAACATCTAGTAATTGCTAATTTGCAATCAATCGCTAACTAGTGGCTAATTGCTAATTAGTACCAGCTGCCAAAAGCTACTAGGAAAAAGCTCCCAGTGGGTACATAAGACCTACTTCAGAGTAAGCTTGCATGGGGACTATTTTAAGACCCGGAGAGGGTTTTCAGTACAAGACTTAGGGCTTTCTTGGGCCACTGTTTGGAAACAGGATCCCTCTCAGAGCCCTTGGCAGTAAAGAGAACTTCACACACCCTTTACCAAGAATGCACATTGCACCATAACTATGATTATCCTGGAATCAGGGCTGTAATTAAGATGGGATTTATGGAATCTGGATGTGGCGAAGATTCCAGAATTCCATGTAGCCTGCAAAATGGTTTCGAGCCTTCCTTTCTCCTGTGCTAGGGCCCTGGTTTGTGTCTGCCACTTCAGCTGCACACAGAGTCATTTGCCTGGTAGCAACCCCGCATGGAAGCAAGATGATTTCCCGCTGTCAAGTGCTGGCTTGGCGCTGACGAGAGTCCTTTGAGAGTCTGCTGGGGGTGTACAATCAGAAGCACACCTACAGATTGTTCAGACATACAGGCAGCATGGGGGGGGGGGCGTGTAGGCAGCCCTCAAAGGGACTACCAAGATGGAGTCTGCACACGATGCTTTTATAACCTGTCAGTTACATCAGTGTGGAGGGCGTGGGGGATGCTGGAGGCACACCAGAATAAAAGGACAGAGATTAAGACTATACAAAGAGAGAACTTCTAGGACAGGTAAACCATTAGCATATCTAAGAGTGTACCTCCAAAGGACAGGCAAACATTAGCATTTCTAAGGTGCACTCAGGGAGTAAGACATGCAACATGGTTTCCTGTTCCAATCAGGAATCCCACATTAAGTCTAAGGCTGTTCTTACAGTGTCCGGCTTTTAACACCCATTGTATGGCAAAGCTTTTGCTCTTTTTGTTTTGACAGTGTGCAGTTGGAGAGTTTTATTCCTTTTATTTCATTTCCAGATTAGTTTCTGAAGAAGCAAGCTTCATTTCACTCGAAAATGTGGCATGCCTCTTCAGCATCATCAGGCCCTCTGTAGGCAATGTCAAAGAAATCTTTGGTTACCTAAATCAATATTTCCGATAGCTGTGTTGGGTTTCAGCCACATGTCTCAATCCACAGTCAGCAATTGACATGCAACAGCTAGACGTTTGTATATAAGTCAGGCACAAATTCAGATGTGCAGATTTCTAGCTGTTCAGAATTACTGTGATGGGTTGGTCATCCACAGGTACATAATCAAATGTATAACTATGCACCCCATGGAAAATAATAGCTTTTGCTCACAGGTTGAGATCTAGCCAACAATGCATGGATAGAAGGTCGCTTTTGTGTACAGATCTCCTTCTCCAGATGGAAGCTTTGGTCTTTATTGCTCAGAAACTTATCCCTGGCAAGATTAGCCAATTGAATACAAAAATTCACTGACACAATCCTCAAAAGAATTCAATAGGTATAATATAGCCTGGGGCTGAACTGGACCAAGCAAGCTATTTGCATTTGTTATAAAATATTCCCCATAAGAAGGCAGAGCTCACATAATCGCATTATTGTATTTTCCATAGCACCACAATGCTGACATAATTATATTACAGTTTTTTTAAGGCTATTATATAATTGAAACCATGTCAGGGAAAGCAAGATCTCTTTTCCTTGTGAACATATCCAAGTAGGTCTGGTCAAACTGTTGCCCAGAAAGAAATCTGCAGTTCTTCCTTTTAATGGCATGATTGAAGCAGCCTTTAGAAAACATACTGTTTATTTCTACAAATTTAGTGTCCTACAACTACTAATGCCAAATGTCTATATCACTGAAAATCTTGCATGCTCCTAAACCGAATCAACTGGGTTCAACCAAAGATAACAGTTTTTCCAGTGTTATGAATTCCAGGGCATCCAGGGCGTAGTTCTTTGACTGGTGAGTCCAAAGTCTAAGGTCAGCATCACTGGGGACCTGCCAAGGACCATGTCCTTGGAGGGGCCCCTGCAGCCAATATGGGGAGCCTTCTGGTGAGCATCCTTGCTGCTGTTGGGAAAATTTGGATAAACCCTGTCTGAAAAGCATTACTCCTGTGTGCCTCAAATCCTGTCTACCTTCTCAAAACCAAGCTGTCACTGTTTAAAATGGCATCTCCCCCACCACTCCTTTCTCTCACCTTTAGCTGTGGGCTACAGTAGACAGGCCATTCAGTCCAAATGTACATTGTAAATAGTCATTGTTGGAATTCAGTTTACAAGGAAGTATCTTTTGATAGCCCAGAGGCTCCATGTGCCCTGGCCAATTCAGAATGTCTCAGTCTAGATAAGAGTCTTGAGCTCATGCATAGTTTCTCAGTGGCTTGAATTTGCATATCTGAGCAGACCTGGAGATGGGTTCAAGCTACTGAACTAAAGTGTCAATACAGGCAATTAGAAATATTGTAATCTTATTGTTACTGTGTGATTGACTGACATTTCTTTATCTGTTCTGTATGTGATGACCTCAGAATCTTATTGTAATCTCTGCATTCTGTCATCAATTGCCCTGTACCTGTATGTGACTGGGAGTGTATAAAAACTCTCTAGCTGTGTTGAAGCTTTGCAGCAGAGTTCACCTCTGCCTGCCCGGTAATGCATGCATTATCTTGAGTACCGCGGGAACCTTGGGGTAAATACAATAAAGCCTCAGATGGGCTGCACGCTTGGTCTTTCCCACGAACCCGAGTTTTATTCCCTCTTCTCAAATTGAGATTCCGGGATTCTGACACTGCTTAAGGTGGCCCCGTGTCCTACCTTGAAAAAGACAGCCACCAATTAGAAGGACAGTCTGTTTGAAGGCATCCTCCCTTTCCAAGGGCTGTCCTATCCAAGGCTGGTTTAAAGAGAAAGAAGAGCAGAGCAGGGCCGGAAACCGTCCATCCACCGTTAGCATGTGGAAGGTGGACCTGGTCTATGGTGAGGAGGATTCTTCTCTGATCTAAATGATAGCCAGGTGGCTGGTTCCAGGTGTATGCATACTTACAATAAGTCCATTGTTATCAATGCCATTCAGGTAGTCATGACTAACTTATGACTCAGTCTGGAAACAATCCACTATTTCTAAGGTTATCTCTAGACATAGAATTTATGACAACTTGATTCCCATCTATGCCTTGATGAAACCCCCACACTACCCCAAAGTAGCGGGGGCGGGGGGGGGATTCTCACTGATTTCAGTGCAGTTGGGCTGAAACTGAGGCCAGAGATTAAAGGGCTGCAGGGGGAAAAGAGGGGCAGTTGAGGCAAGGGGGGGGGCGGTTGTAGGAATGCAGTCCTGGGAAAGATTAGTCCCTCTTTCGCTGTCTCCCTTGGTCCAATCCTGCCCTCTCTCTAGCAGCCCCGCGTCAGCTGTTTGCATTTAACACCCAAGCCTGTCAGTTGTTTGCATGCAATCAACACAATGTACAGTTTGACACTGAGAGTGCAGAAGAGTTAGACAGTGCAATATGGAAGCTGTTAAACCTTCAGTTTTCACATTCCAAGGCTGTGCACAGCTAGAACCTGGGCAGGAGCTAGAAAATGATTGCTCCCACGGCCTTCCGAAGTTTACCAAGTTTACAGCCCAGCGGCAGGCCCAAAGCCAGTGCAAGCTGGCCGAACTGCTATCGCTTGCCGGAAGCGCTGGGCCATCTGAGTCACACAAGGGCTGGCAGAAGGCCTGCCACAGAGGCTGGGAGCGGGAGCAGAGCTAGCCCTGCCATACCGCTGCCGTGAGCCAGACATTGGCAGGGCTCCGACAACACAAGAATGGCCTCTCCAGCATCCAGTGTGGGCTGAACATCGCTTGCTGTTGTTTGCTGCTCCCTGGGCGCTTCACAACAATTGAATGCATAGAGGACTATCCTATGTGAAGGAGGACACACAGTGTCCGGGTTCACAGTGTTTTGGGCTGCAAGGGCAGGATGTGATGCTGGGCTGGGGGCTTGCAGGACACGTGCCGCTGCATGCACCCCCCCACACACACACACACTCTGTCCTTGTAGCTGGTGGTGGCAGAGACAGGGGGTCTGAGGATCTCTGGGTGAAGGCATGGAGAACACGGGCAGCAGGGGAACTAGTGCCGGGGGGAGAGGGATTTGCTGGGGGATGGGGCACCCCTGAGAATTTCAGTGCAGGCTTTGGGGGGCTGCATGCTTACTCCAGACTAGACCTTGCCTACCCTTTCTATGTCTGTTGCTGCGGAGGATTAAACATAGGCCTTTCTGTCACCAGTGGCATCATGAAAAGCACTGCAAGAGACCAGACCTTTGGCTTGGCGTGGCTTGGCGTGGCTTGGCTTGGCTTGGCTTGGCAGGAGTGCTGTTACTGCTCTCGTTCTCATGCCATATTCTTTGCACACAGCCCGCCTCTGTGCGACTTGGTTTGACCCAGTTCGGTTCCAGCCTACCAAGTTTTGCTTCTCCTGCTTTGCTTGGCTGTTGGCAGCTTGCCTTCCTTTCATGGGCCAGCTTCACTGAATTCCACATCGTATGTATAAGCAGAGCTGCATTTGCTTTAGCCTGGAGGGTTCGGGGATGCTGGCCATAGCTCTGTTTCCATGGGTCAATACTCCGATCAATACACGGCAAGAGAGGTTCAGAGGCTGGCAAGGCCATTGAACTTCCCTCGCTGACAGAGGATGTTACGATCTCTCACAGGAAGCTGCATTATTCCCGGTCAGAACATTTCTTCAGCCCAGTATTGCCCCCTCTGGCATTTCCACCCTGTCACACTGCCAGATGTTTTGAACTCCAGCTCCTGTCCGTCACGACCCTTGCTTTGGTCAGCTCTCACAGTACTGTCTATTGCACCCCCTCTCGCCAATCAACAGCCTGAGCAAGACTTATCGGCCACTTGGCCAAGGTCTCTCCACTCTGATGAGATGCACCGCATTTCTATTTCAATGATAATAATGATTTTTAAATGTGCATTTGTGTTCACGTGTGCATGCATGTGTGTAAATGCAACTCGCTCTCCTCTTTTAGAGGCATTCATAAATAGCCAGTTTAGGAGATGGTGGATTCCCTGAGGTGAGAAGCCTGAGAGAGTCCTGCCCAAGCGCCCTTAAAAACAGCCTCGTCAATGTCTACGTGGACAGAGTTCTTTGAAGCATCTCATTCCTCTGTTTTTACAATCTCGTTTAAGAAAAAACACCAAGATCGCCAATTTTGGTTGCTGTTGTTTTTTTAAACTGAGCTGGCAAGCTGGACTTAATCACATCAAGGGATTCTGCAAATGAAGGCGGCAAGCAAGTTGGATTTGTAAATCCATTCATTAGGGCTTGCATGTGGGGTTCATTATCTACAAAGAAAACCCAAAGGCTGCCCAAGGTGCTGTGCATGAAAACAGGCAGCTCCGGGCAACGCAAAGCACCATAATTGATGCCATGTGGGACCAGATTGCCTGGCCTGAAATGGGTGGGTGCTTCCTTCACTCCTCTTCACCCAACGCACAGCCTGTGGTTACAGCTCATCCTTTGATCCTTCTTTCTTTGATTTCCCATTATATGAACTTTATTTGATACACTCTTTCTTTCTTTCTTTCTTTCTTTCTTTCTTTCTTTCTTTCTTTCTTTCTTTCTTTCTTTCTCTCTCTCTCTCTCTCTCTCTCTCTCTTCCTTCCTCCTTCCTTCCTTCCTTCCTTCCTTCCTTCCTTCCTTCCTTCCTTCTTCCGTCCTTCCTTCTTTCCTTCCTTCCTTCCTTCCTTCCTTCCTGAAAGGGGTGTTCCTTCCCAGGTGAGCCTCCACTTCACGTGTGGCAAGCTGGAGCAGAACTAGTTGGCAAGAGCTGCTGCTGCTGCTGCTGCTCCCTTTGATTTTAATTCCCCCACAATGTCTCTGGAGCAGCACTGCACTGGAGTTCCAGCAGCCATTTATGAATTGCCCCCAGGGGAGACAGGCAGCACCAAAAAAGGAGGATAAAAGCGGAGATCCATTTGCATAATGTTTGTATATGCTAATTTATATAGGTGCAGCTTTAGAAATCATTACTATAATTTCACTATAAACACAGTACAGTACATCTGGCACATATGGTGGGAATGTAAATACATAAATGAGTTTTAGGAAGTGGTCTATTGAATTTAGTAATTGACGTGGACCCTGGACTAGCATTACTGTCATTATTTAGAGAACAAGTGGGACAAAATACTAAAGATTTGATGACAAATTTATTAACAAGAGTAATAACAGCAAGGAATTGGAAATAAAAGGTGATTATCAAATAGATGACTGGTATGAAGAAGTTTGGAATGTAGCTATTAATGATAAGTTAACTTGCAATATTAAATGGAAAAAGGGGTTGATAAGTGAAAATATTTGGAGACTGTTTATTGAATGTGTCTCAATAAAAGGAAGGGGGTATGAACCATCACAAGAGTCGATGAAGTTCTGGAAGGGAAGTAGGAGTGGGGCAACCTGAATAAATAAACGATCTTACATTAAGTGGAATTATTTGCTGGTCATGGTGGAGATAGCACTGTTATTATTGTATTGTTTAATTATATTTATTAGTAGTGTTTAATCATATTCATTACTAACATATTGGTTGCATTGTTTATGTATGTTCAATTAATAATTTTTTAAAAAGGAAATACAGGGCATACAGTGCTCTTAGTGCCAAAGACAGTGATCAGGCAAACAGTGTGTTGTGCTGTGTCTGATGTGCCGGCCCTGTGGATGGGCCGCTTCAAGGCCTAGCTCTTCCTTTAGATTTGTGTTCATCTTTAAACCAGACCTGGAATGGGCAGCCCTTCCAGCACAGGACTGTTCTCTGTAAGAAAAAGGGGGGCAGAGGTACTGAAGATATTGAAATGGCTGGCCCCCACACAGACCACTGGGATCCAGCCCTGGGAAGAATGGCAGCCTTGATGACTACAGACATATTATGGGGTGGAAGCAGTGCTTGCGGTAGGTCTTTCTGAGGGTTTGTCTTGCAGGTCACCCCCCAGGAGGGCACTTGCCAGATGCTCAGCCTAGATGAGAGCAACTCATGGAGGATAATTCTGTCCATGGTGTCTCCATGCTCTCTGCAGGATTATGGTCCACATGCCTCTTAATACCACTGGCTGGGAAGCAAGACTGCTGCCCCCATGTCCTGCTTGCGGGCTTCCCAGAGACACCTGGCTGACCACTGTGGGAAGCAAGAACCTGGACCAGATGGAGCTTTGGCTGGATCCAGCAGGGTTCTTCCTATCCCAGAGAGATGGAGGTGCTGACCAACTGAGCACATGAACTGGGCGCCACTAAACACTCAAATAGCAGAAAAGTGGCTCAAAGCAGCCCCAGTCTGGTGGCCGGCAGTGGCTTGGACTTCAGCACCCAGCATCCCTGGCAACTGCCCATGCAGGTTGGGAGTCATGGCCAGGCCAGGACCTCTGGAGGGCACCAGCCCGGGAAAAGCACACGCAGAGATGTCCAAGCAGAGCTTTCCTTCAGTGACTAACATGACAACCTTAACTCAGCAATGCTCTCAGGGCAAGCCAGCACAACGGTGGTCAAACAAATGTGATTAATATGGGAGGACTGTGGCAGAGTCAAACATGAGTTGTGTATCCTTTCATTGCAATCATAATTTTGTTTAATGATCTGTGGACTTTCAGTGGAAGTGCCAAATTTAATGAAATGCTTGCTAGACTTTTACCGCTATTGAATTCTGCATTTATAATATTGCAATGCAGAATTAACGTGGCTGGCTCCTGAGGAAAGAACTCACTCCATTTAGGACAGTCATCAAGTGGATGGCAGCCAGCCAGGCAAGCTTGGATTCTGTCAACTTGCCATCTGAGGAAGAGGAAGAAGCTATTGATTGGGTTTCTGCAGGATTCTCTGGAGAGGCATCTAGATCTGAATGAAGAACTAGATACCAGCAAGTACCATGGATTGCTGCATTACAGCCATTAAACTGTTCAGACTAAAACTCAGAGTGTATACACCACCCCACTTGACACTGGAGTCAGCTAACTCAAGGGCATCCAGTGCAATTAGAAAATGGGGGTTCAGGAAATGACCAGGCTCCCTTGTCCATCACCATCTTGGAAAGTTGCTCATCCAGACCAGCAGTACACACTCTGGTGGGCAGCAGCTCTACCTGGGCTCCCACGGAGCTCTTTCTCATCCCCTCTACCTGATCCTTTAAGTGAGGATGCCGGGAATTATGTCTGGACCTCCCAACACGCAAAGTGTGTCCTTTGCTACTGAGCTTCATCCCTACCACACACGACTACTTACTACACGGCCAACTAACTGGGGGCGATTTGCACAAGTGCCCGACCTGAGTGGCGATTCCGGTGTGCCCGACTGCTCTGTCAGTGTTCAGTGCGTGAGGAGGACGCACTTTCCCAGGGCTTGCCCTGCAATAACATTCGCTGTCCAGATGATCAAGGATCCAGACAATTGCTGTATCACGCACACAATCAACTTAATGCATGCTGAACGTGCCGTGGGTGCCGCTTCTGTTTTCAGAGAGGGAAACAAGGTCCTGGTTCTTCCTTGAAAATGACACTGTTGGGATATTCTTTCTCAGGTGCTTCAAGTAACTGGGTAAAGCAACAAAACACCTCTAAATAAAACCTGGTGAGAGCCAATGTAATGCAGTTGGTTGACATAATTTGAAATTCCTTCTGGCCCTCCTCCAGGTGCCTCCCCAGAAGGTACCCACAAGGAAAGGACCCTCTCAGTGGAGGATACTCGTCACCCAATTATGGAATGGTCTCCCCATTGCCAACACTGCAATCCTTCCAGCACCAGGTGAAGGTCATCCTGTTCTTTCAGGTATTAGGAAGCACATGATGACGTTATATTTTGCTCCTAATTTTTCCCCAATTATTGCTTGTTTAAATGTAAGTCCATGTGCCCTGTCTGTTTATATTTGTATGCAGATTTGCATAATATGCATAGTGAATTTGGATGGTTTTTGATGGTTTTTAATCCTGGTAAACTTCCAGAAAGCATCCACAATTATAGAAACATAATAAATAAATGGATCTGTGGCAGCCAAATAACAGAC
>NW_025335759.1:4709092-4867565 GCF_004798865.1 Varanus komodoensis
GTCTGTCATAGTGCTTCACATCCCCCACTTCTCAGTGGCAAGAAAGTCCAGGGAAAAATCTTGGTTTCCTTTCAATGATGGATCACTGAAGACTTGAAGCAGGGTTCAGACAACACTGTAACCCGTACTAAAGGGCTGAGTGTGGGTTGTTGTTGAAGCATGGGTTGTTGCTGAAATAAGGGTTATTGTGTTGTCCAAATACAAACAGGATATCAAACCATGATAAACAGCCCATAGTTCACAATCCAACAACAAGCCATGGATTATTTCTGGTTAATAAGTCACGGCTTTTTAGTGCAGTTGGGTTCAGACAACATGATAACCCACATTTCAACAGCAGCCCAGATTTAACCCTTAAGTATTGATGACCATGTTTTTTGAGTGTAGACGGTGGCCAGGTTTGCATGATCACTGGGCAGGGGGTGGGGGAGCCAGAGTTACCAGTCACATGCTGCAGATTTTGCCTAATTATCCCCGTAGCTTACAGGTTTCCATGTTGCCTGAACTCAACAAACTGCACAGTGGAGGATGACTTCTGAACCACCCCAGGAAAACCTACAACAAGCCATGGGTTCTGGAGTGGTTTGAAAGCTGCCCTTGCTCACACTTCACCAGTGCAGATGATGCAGTAACCCTCATGTGGTAAGGATGCTGTTAGTCGCGAAGTCGTGCCCGACCCATCGCGGCCCCACGGACAACATTCCTTCAGGCCTTCCTGTCCTCCACCATCCCCTGGAGTCCACCTAAGCTCACGCCGACTGCTTCAGTGACTCCATCCAGCCACCTCATTCTCTGCTGTCCTCTTCTTCTTTTGCCATCTATTCCCAGCATTAGGCTCTTCTCCAGGGAGTCCTTCCTTCTCATTAGGTGGCCAAAGTATTTGAGTTTCATTTGAGTATCTGGCCTTCTAAAGAGCAGTCAGGGTTGATCTCTGGGACTGACCGGTTTGATCGCCTTGCGGTCCAAGGGACTCGCAGGAGTCTCCTCCAGCACCACAATTCAAAGCCTCAATCCTTTGGCACTCAGCCTTCCTTATGGTCCAGCTTTCACAGCCATGCATTGCAACTGGGAAAACCATGGCCTTGACTATACGCACTTTTATCGGCACGGTGATGTTTCTGCTTTTTAGTATGCTGTCTAGATTTGCCATAGCTTTCCTCCAAGAAGCAAGCGTCTTGTAATTTCTTGGCTGCAGTCCCCATCTGCAGAGGTAGGGATAATTAGACAAATTGCACAGCCTGAACCAGACAGTTGTGTGGCTTCTTCTTCCTGGTGATCATGAGAAGCAGGGCTCGTGTTTTCTTTATAATTGAGCAGCTGGGATGTTCTTACAAGCACACCACACTGGAAGCAAACAGACTCTCCTTTCCGCAGGCAACAAATCTACTGACTTTGCACTGGAGCCCTGGAGAATGGATCCCTTCATGTGATTCTATGAGGCCCTTCTTATAGTCTAAAAAATGGTGGAAAATGCAACAAATGTTGGTGCGGGTGGGACTGAAAGGGGGTAGTGCAAATAGCCCATGAGGACCAAGCATGTCCAGTGCCCACAGAATGGACAGCTAATGGTAAGGAAATGAAAAGTTGGCTGGGGGAGGCTGGACCCTCAACTGCAGCACTCACATGGTAATATTTTTGTCGCAGGCCTTTCAGGCTTCAAAAGAGCTGCCTTGTTTTCTTATAGTGATCAACGTCACTATAAGACTGCGGAGCATATATACCATAGCAATGCAGAGCATTGTTCTTCGATCCAGCCCACTGTTACAGGTGTGTGTTCATTTTGTAGCAAATGCAGCATTGAACCAAATGGGCTGCAGTCACTAGAATTTTTTATTTCTTCCAGAAAAATACCAGAATGGAATCCATTTTCATTATCCTCTTGTACCGCTTGCTCATTCACTTGAGGGAAGGATCCGCCCCGTCTGGTACCGGTAACCGCTCTCACATTAGCCTCCTGACAGCCACCATATTATTTTCCCAGAATGCCCCAGAACAATATATCCAGGGCACCTGGAGAAAACAAAACGATGGGCACCAAAGGTGCTCCTGCAGTTGCAGCTACTCAGAGAGGGAGAGGGAGAGATTAAGCCTCACAAAAGCATGTGCATAGGAATATACCCCCAGAATGAAAAGAGGGAGGTCCTGATTAACAAAAATAAAGGGAGCTGTTCCTCTCACACACAAACCCATACAGGTTAGGGTTAGTGGTTGCCCAGCTAAGAAGCCATCTCCCCGCAAGAAGAGGCAAAGGATTCAGGCCGCTCCATTTGATCAACAAACCAGTTTTGCGGAGCAAGTCCTTGGTAGAGCTAATGGGTCTTAAGTGCCTTTTCCAGACTAAGGCACCACCCCAAAACTCTGCATTGCAGCAGGAAACATTAATGTTTCTGGGAAAGTGCATTTGCCCCCAGTTACTCTGTGGACGGGAGCTCAGCCCCGGGAGCCTAAGGGGGTGGTGGGGAGGGTGGCAGATGAGCCCGCCTGCCGAGAAACGGTGTTGGCACCACCTGCCTGTGAGCTCTTGCTCCCCTCTGTGTATGCACATGCGTGCGTGCGTGAGAGAGAGAGAGAGAGAGAGAGAGAGAGAGAGAGAGAGAGAGAGAGAGAGAGAGAGAGAGAGAGATGGTAGCAGTGGATGTGAGGCCTGGCCTGATTCTGGTTTCAGCATCCTAAATCTGAGCTGCACAGGTCTCTTTAGCGCCAAGCATTCTCCTCTGTGCCCTTTCAACCCCACTTGTCCCAGGATCCTGGGAACACAAGGCAATTGTCCTTATAATGCTTCCAGACAAGGCTGCTATCATATAATCACCCAGCCTTCTTTGCAGGAGTTTGCAGAGAAGTCCAGAAGTCTTCCATCTGCAACCCTCCCATCTCACATCTTCCAACTTTTTTATTACTAGGGGAAAAAAGTGCTTTCTTTAAAGAAAAGCAGACTTAGTAACTGCTTGATAGTGCTTGGGAGCTGTCCATCCATCTGAAAGCACCCCAGAAGCATCTGAGCACTTCCAGAGGGTGTTCTTAAGATACGGCAGGGAGGGAAAGAGGAGTTGACCAGGGAAGGGAAGGTCTGCAGGCCAGCTGAGCCGGTGAGAAGGGCAGAAGGAACACGCTGTTCAGTTCCCAGCCAGCCTCTGGCATGAGAGCTGCGGAATTTGCTGTGCGGTGGAGATGTGCCAACAGGCCCTGCTGGAGCCTGGGAGCATTTTCCATGATGTAGACTGTGGGAAGGGACAGGGGTGGCTCGGCACAAAATAAAGCACAAATCCATGTGTCCCACCCCACCCCACCCCACCCACTGAGCCCCTTGGAGCAGCTGAGGAAAGGGCTGCGAGCACAAGGAGCAAGGAAGTGGCGAGATCACGCGGGCTGCTTGAACAGAAGCTCTGCCGGCTGAAAGTGCAGCTCCTAACGTCGGCGTTGCCATATAATGTAACCCCCGCTGCTCTAACCCCAGCGCATCCATGCCAGGCTGGAAGAGTGAGGAGAAATTTTGCAGTGCAGCACGGCATGAAGGCATCCAAAGACCACCAGAGGGTAGTTGGCACGCTTGCCTGTGCTTTGTAAAAGTTCTGTCCCATTGCAAATGTGGGGCCATTTCAAACGTGTATCTTTTGACAGCCCTTCCCTCCACTTCCTAGACATGTCCTTTTTCGTTTTCAGATAATCATTAAGCTTTTTGAGAAGCCACACGGACTTCTTCTGTTGTCTTCTACACATGTTCCTTGTTGGAACTGTTTATAATTGTGCCTTTAGAATATCCTTTTAAAATGCCCTCCCATCTTGGACTCCGTTTCTCATTGGAGTCACTTGCCATGGGACTTTGCTTATGATTGTTCTGCGCTTACTAAAATTGGCTTGTCCCACTCCTCTTTTTTTTAAAAGCAGCATTTTCTTGCTGAATGTTCTGTTGGAGGTGCTAAAAACCACAGGCACAAAGGAGCTGCTTTGAACGTGGGGTCCGGAACCCCACCTCCGCCTTGCACTCAGTCTGCAGGCAGGGTACCCTCCCATGCCTCCAGTGGCAGCCTTCTTGTGGTGGAGTCGGGGACACTTTCTCAAATGGACAGCTCTGCCCACATCCCTTCCTGTGCTATAAATGATCCCATGAAAGTTGGTTGCTTGCTTACGGTTCTGCCTAAGTAGAACTCAGTACCAGAGCCATATTTTAGTTAGTGGGCCAGCTACACCCGTTCCTGAAGAGCTCAGACCTGGGCACAGCAGCACAAACCTTAGTTAAGTCCAGGCCAGATTATTGCAGAAGTGTTATCTTTGAAGAGTCTTCCACAAGTACCAGCTGGTCCAAAATTTAGCTGCAATTCTACAGTCACTGCACTGGTTACGGATCCTGGACACAACGCAAAGGGCTGGTAATTGCCTTAAAGGCCTGCATGGTCCATGCACAGGACACCTGAAGGACTGCCTTTGTCCATATTATACTGTGAACTCAGTAAACTCCGAAAGAGATGCCACGGTTGGGTAGGACAAGAGAGGAGGCCTTCTCGGTGGTTGTCCGCAGACTGTGGCACACCTTGCCCTCTTCCCTTGCTGTTTGTCAGTGCTTGTTAAAGACTTAGATTGAGCGGGCTTTTGCTTCGCCAGCCAGGCAGTGTCCTTATAATTTGGTTTTAATGACTGACACGAACTTTTAAATGGATTTTTTGGGTTGCTGCTTTTCCGTAATTGTGATTTGCATTTTCCTGATCTGCCTGAATAGTGCATTGCAGTAGAAAGGGGAGAGCTGAGTGTTTTTATAAATCAGCAACCAAAGAGAAAATTAAAATAGTTCAATCAACATAATTGTGACTCGGGCCCTACATTTGAGAAATGATTGGTGTGTCCTTTCTCTGTGTCTGCATTAGACACACTCTTTCCACTTAATTAAGTAACTGACAGCAACAGAGGCCCCCCTGACCAATCTACAACTTCTACCAACCTGAAGTGACAGCCTAAGCCCGGACAAATTCATCTGAGTGGAAGCAGCACAGAGAAGCGATCGGCTCCGTTACGCAACCACACGCCATCGGCCATTCTGCAAAGCGTTTCCCGAGACACACAACACAAGTGAAGGAAATCAATTCCCCCAACTTCCCGAAGAAATCAAACATTCATTTCAGTGTGTCCCCAGATGTATTTTTCTCAAGGTAAGACCCACTGACTTCAATGGGGGATTCTTTCTAAGAAGTCCACATAGGCTCATCGTTTTGAATGCTTCGGGGAGCTGCCATTTCCCAGCCTGCGGTTTCCCTTTCTTTAAAAAAGGCGGAAGAACAAAACCACACACCTCTATTACAGTGTAATCATCACAAGCTGTTACAGCAAGCACCCAAGTGCGACATGGCACCTTGAAGTCTCACAGATTTTCTATGGCATAAGCTTTCTCATCAGAGGAAAGGCGCTGATCTAAAGGGATTAATTCACAAGAGAGCTCAGCTTGGTTGAATAACCAGTGATACCTCGTAATGGCAAGAGCAATTAGATCACAGGCACAAAATCTGAGACCCAGTGGCCAAAACGGGCATTTTTAGGGTTGCCGGCCAGCTCACCAGGGCTTCCCAGAAGGCCACACCCCCTCCTCCTGGCCACGCCCCTTTCTTCCAACCACCTGCCCAGTGTTGGTGCAGGTTCCACCCCGTTCTAAATGGTGTCCCCATCCTGAGCTAAGCCTTCAGCTAAAAGGGGGAGCCATACTGTTGCTTTCTAGCCCCGCTCAGCCCTGAAATGCAGCTCCAAGGCATCTCTGGGGCAGAAGTGGGCCTCGAACTGAAATTATCGTTGCAGTCTTGAGTTAGAGAATTCCGCCTCCCATGCTGGAACTCTGCAGAGAGCAGCAGAACCGCAGCTGCTGGAAATGCAGTAAAACTGGATGCCCTGGAACAAGCAGGAAGTTAGACTTGTGGGCTTACAAAAGGGGTGAGCACAAGACGGTCTGGTTCTACCGGTAGACTTCTGGATGATTTGCAATGGATTGGCAAGCCTTTGTAGCTCCAGTTGTTTAGCAGCAGCAAAATGACCTCCCCAAACCCACTGCAAACATTTATATTTTTGGCTTAATATTATTATTATTACAACATTACATTTATACCCTGCCTTTCTTCCTCTTGCAAAAAACCCGAGGAGGCTTGCAGGTTTCCTCTCCTAAGCAGAGTCAACATGATTATGAACTAGGGAAAGCCTGGTTTGGGGGATGCCAAAATGCCCATTTAATTCAAGGGGGCTCACAACTGAGAAGTCCTGTCACAAGGATGCACGATAAGCGCTTCACCGACCCTGATCATATGCAGGTTTATTCAGAAGCAAAGCTGGCTGTGCTCCACTGGTATCTTACAAAGCAATCCACTGCACATCTACCCAGAAGCAGGCCCCAGCGTCTCCTGCAGAGCTTGCTCCCATGTTCGTGGGCTTGATCCGCAGCAGTTCCCAAATCATCCGCTTCAAATCTGCCACCGTAATTCTGCTGCACATTTTGCACAGGCAAAAATGGGACATTCGGTTCACAGTAGACGCTCCAGCCCTATGATCAAGTTACAGTGGAACGTTGTGCCTGTGCTTTGACCTCATTTCCCATCGGTCCCACCTCCTCTTTTACGCCAGCACTGCAACTTTAACTTCTCAAGGCTTAGATTTCCAGGGATCAGGAACAGAGGCAGAACTTCATAGCATCACATACCTGTTTTTAAAATAAATCTGCAGGACCTGTCATGTTTCTCCCAGAGGACTAACCTAAATAAACCGTTTATTCCAATATGTGCAGTCACCAGGGCATTACCATTCAAAATCCAGGGCAGGGAAGGGTGATTACATTAACCCTCACGTTGGAAGCTGCTTCATGCCAGGCGTGTGTTCTGCACGGATATTTGGCTTCATTCTCCAGAATTCAGGCAGCGTGTGTGACTCATCTCCCTCTGCACGGTATCCTCACAACAACCCTGTGAGGTGGGCAAGGCTAAGCACTATGCAAGATTCCCCATGGCTGAGCGGGGCTTTGAATACAGAGCTCCCTGTTCTTGTCCATTGCTCTAAGTACTACATGATGCTGTTCTCATATTTCTCCATTATTGAATGGCTCTTGAAGAGCTCAAGATGCAGCTGGACAGCCATCGGAGAGGGATGGTTTAACTGGGAGTCCTGAACTGAGGAGGAGGTTGGACCCAGTGATCTGAAGGGATCTTCCAGCTCTACTGTTCTACGATTCCATGACTCAGGTAGTGGTCCCTCTTATAGTCTGCTCCCTGATCCTTTGAACTGGGGATGCTGGGGCTTCCAGCTGCAGCTTTCTGCATGCAAACCTCGCGCTTTGCCACGGATTCTGCCTGAGGCTGCGAAAGGAAGGGAAAGATCCCCCAGGCTGTTCTGTGCTCTCAGTTTAACCTTTGCCGCAGGTGTCAGGTTTCACAACTGCCCCTCTGAACCACTGGCCATGTTCCCTGGGGCTGATGGGAGTTGGCATCCAGCAACATTTGTAGACCCACAACTTTCAAGGTTCTCTGCCAGTGCCTGGGAGGATTTCATCTGGCCAAACGAAGAGTGGGAAGGCTGGGGGCAGAGTTGTACATCGAGGGACCACGAACCATGAGCGTGTTCGTCACACACGTGCTGCTCTCCCGTTACAGGGGCTGCAGAGTTCAACTTGTGCTTGGTTTCAAGGTGATTTTCTTTTTTAAGTGCTTTTTTTCTAATGAACGTTACTGTTTGAATAGATCCCATAAAACGACAGAATGAAAAAGAGGGACAGTAACTCCACCAAAAATGCATTGCCTTAGACACGCTTGCCTCTTTCTTAATAAACTAATGCATTTTGCAAATGACAAAGAATTGATTGACAGCTCCTGGTTGAAGCAATAAGGGGTTCTGCTGAACCCGTGTCCAAGTAGCACATCTGTGTCGGAGTTTCTCATGGGTTGCAACCAGACACCTTTGGAGCCACTCCTGGGGCAGAAGCAGAGGTGTGCAGGAGGAGGGGAGAGGGGATGCATGTTGCCAAAGCAAGAAAAGCGTGAAGGAGGCCCTCTCTTGCTTTGGGACCCGAGCATCCTTGCAGAAAGGTCCCTGCATATATTGGGACTAAGGGGCCCTGGCTAATGACATCTGTAGGGCTGGGGACCAACAGACTCCATCCTCATCCCTGGAGCATAAGCTGGGGAAGGTGAGGCAGTGCATTCGTTCCCCAGTCCTAACCAACTCAGAAGGAGCACTGCATGGCTGGGGACATCCGTCCTTCTGTCTTTGTGTCCTATGCAGAAGACCGGAAGGAGATGAGCCTCCTCCGAGTCAGGGGCTGGGAAGGGACAGGGGAGCACAGGGGAGTATAAAGCCTCTCACTGGCTACTTGGATGATGCTGGTGCAACCTCCTCTTCTGCCCAGCTCCTTGTCTGGCTGTGACACACACGCCCTTGCTGTTTCAGCAAACTGTGTCACACTCCTAGGACACCAGGAACAAAAGGAGCTGCCTTGTGATATGCTGATAGCTTTGGCCTCCTCCCATTTTGCCCTTGCCCCTCCCACCTCTGACGCTTCCCCCCAGGGGTGTCTTTCACATGGAACTCAGACCTCCAGCAGACGGAGGCTCCATAAGCCTGGTTTAGACACTGCTCCCTGACTTCAGGACAGACCTAACTTTTGTCTCTGCTGGCAAGCGACGCTACAGCATGACCTACAAACGGCAACAGCTCTCTGGTTCGCCGGGCCTAAGACACAACTTTCAGAAACAATGGGCCAGTGATGCGATGTGACATGCCTTCTAGGCATGATCGCTGCAGCCATCCAGGGCTGGATTCCCCCGGACTGACCTGGCTGATGCATTTCCCCGTGGGTGCTGCATCCCGGGATGATGACTGTGTAGGCAGCAGAATGGGTGCATGGGGCGAAAGGGTGTCCATCTGTCAACATGCATTGGGCAACGGACGGCCAAGACCGAGAAGCCAACCAGAGACAGAAGTTACGTAAGGCTTGACAGCACCTTATTGGCTTTTTCAGTCACCAGATCCTAATTGAATGTGGCAATGCTCCTGTTGGCCATCTGCAGAGCAGCAAAGGTCAGTGCAGAGGTTCCTTCTGCCCACAGGCTGCCTGGGAAGGGCAGGAAGTAGCTGGACTTTGCTGCTGCAATTCAGGAAGGGGTGCACGGCTCAGTGACAGGATGCAGAAGGTCCCAAGTTGGCATCAGCTTGCAGGGGATAGGAAAGGCCTCCGCCAAAGACCCTGGTCAGTCAAAAAAGATTAACCCCCCTCAACCTGATGTCCTCCAGATGCTGTAGATGACAACGCCTGGCATTCCTGACCATTGATCAAGCTGGCTTAGGTTGATGGGAGCTGAGGTCTTAAACCATCTGGAAGCCACCAGGTTGGAGGAAACTGGAAGAGGACATTCTGTGGGGAAACAAAAATTCAGACCTCGGGATTTTCCACTGAAAAATCTGTCCCCAAAAAGAGATTTCCACCAGTATCAACACCAATTGACTTGTTGGGGAAGGGATGGTCAGCAATGCTTTGGCATTCTGGAGCTCACACAATGTATGTATAAGCCATTATGGGTTGAGTATGGGTTGTGGAAGTTGTGCTAACAACCCATGATTTGCTAACCGCAAACAGCCCACAGTTTACAACCCAGCAACAAACCATGGATTCTCCTTATGGGTTGTTCATAATTTCTTACTTTCTAAGAAACTAAGCATGGTTTCTTAGTGCAGCTGATGGGCACACACACAGGGGTCCACCCAAGATTCAGTAACAACCCACAATGCAACAACAGCCTGCACTCTTCTCTGCTTTTAAGAAAGGTACCAAGGCAAGATTGGCTCTGTCTTTGGACAGAGCAAAGCAGAGGATTTGACGGCAGAAGCGTGGGACACCAACAATATGTTGGAGGAGAGCTGTGCCCAATACGGACTGCTTCATACCTCTTAAGGAAGCCTGTTCTCACTATGTGCAGTGAAGTATAGTGTCCCATTCCAACCACGGGAAAGACATGGAATTGCCAGTCCCGTCAGCCATTGTAAGTAGCATCCTTATAACGTGTCCTTTTTCTTTAGCAGCATTGCTGTTTGAATGAATGCCTAGTTGTTCATTTAAACAAGTCTCTGATTTTGATGAAGGTGTCATTCGTCCTGCTACTCCGCTTGGGTTGTAAAATGGAGATAAAAGGCTCTGACTTCTGCCAAAGACTTTAATCCTGCAATATTCATAAAAACACTGCCCACCTCGGGCACTGCTGACATCTGTCCCCTTGCAGCCCGGACCGTTTGCTGCCTCATCATGGGTTGGCCAAGTCCGTGGGTCACGGCAGGTCTTGCGACAGCCACCAGCAGCCGCAGAGATCTTGCTCGTGCTTTGCCTTCCCTTGGCCTGGCTCTGTGGTGACCTCGTTACCTGCCGCCTCTTTTTCCACGTGCACCAAGGAGGACCCAGCTGCCTCAACACTTTCTGTGGCATCACATTAGGCAAGGGGGAAGAATTGCCCTGGGAGGCCCATTTGCCCTGTGAAGGAGAAGCAGAAAAGGAAGACTCTCAGCTCCTGCGTCCGGATCTTGATCTGCGATGCGTTCATTGCGCTTCAGGCCCAAGGGGAGCAGTTTGTCACAGCTGCCTGAAATCCCATGGATCTTGAGGGAAATGAAAGTGGCAGCTCTGTCCACCAGGAGCAGACATCTGAAGAAGTTCAAGCGTGAGGTCAAGAATTTGCTGCTGGAATTCAGCAACAAACAGTTCACATGGCAAACTGCAGCCTGCTATAGAGGCCTGACCCTTTGAGCACTGTGCCGTGGCCCGCGTGCAAAGAGGGAGGGGTGCAGCTGTACGGGAAGCGAAATCCACCCCTTTCAGTGCCCTGTAGCCTCTGTGGAGCGCCATTTTGTTTCCCCCCAAAGGTTCTAAATAGCTACAGGGGCCCTGATCGAGATGTTCAAAGTTCCCCACTACACCATACACTAGAGGCACAATCAAAATAGTACACACACACACACACACTATACTGTAAAAGCAAAACAGCAGCTATAATAATGAACAGTTTACAAAGGCACACATTTAGAGTACGGTCTCTTTTGGCCTACTACATTACTCTAAAATTAGCATATGCAGAGCATACCCAAGCTCTGGTCAAAAGTAATGAATTAGCGCATCCATTTACAGGTGAGGAGGACAGAGGCCACAAGATGAGCAATTCACACAAGGTCAGCCCTGGCAGAGGGTGGTGGTTATTGTAGCTGCTTTCATTAAAGTCAGGAGCCTTTGGGGATCTACTGCAGACCCTTCGAATATTTCCCAGTAGATCCTCATTTGGCCTGCCCCCCAGAGGTGCAGCCCTTATCCACATGTCCATTCAATTACTATCACTACCACTATTTTGTAGTTATTTTACAAATCACGGTAATGAGACCAGCCCTCAGTGTCTTTGCAGTTGAGGCCGCCTTTGCATCTTCTTGTGCACTTGGCAAAGGCGCATGGAAAACATTGTCTGGGCATACCAAGAGAAGCAGAAAAATCAACAGCCTTGCAAAAAGAACCTTATAAAAAGGAATCATTTTAATCCCATCTTTGAAACATGTTGATATTTGGATGACATTTGGATCTCTCTCCCTCCTCCCTGCCTTTCCTCCTTGTTGGCCGTAGCATAAAAATTTATCTACAGATAAATAATAGAATGGTCCACAGCCAAACAGGAATGAAATATTTTTATGCTGCCTAGAGAAAATGCATGACTCAATTACGCCTCTTATAAATAATGTATCTTTCTCGGGTTTGTTGCTGTTGTTATGTTGGGGGTATGTCTTTCTCTTCCAAAATCATGGCTGTGACCAAACAAAGAGACTGCACAGCCTGACCTTAAGATTTTGGAAAAGGCCCAAATTGGGGGGGGGGGGGGGGGCCTCTGTAGGGGTGTTCGCAGCAGTGCCTGTAGATGATCATCGAACACAAGGGGCAAAATGCCCCAAATATTTTTGCTTAACACTGTCACTGCCCATAACTAAGCCTTCGGGGATGCACTTCAGCCTGACTGAATGGGGTGGTGAAACAGGGCATGCAAAAGCAGAGAAACCAGTGAAGGGCCGGTGGGTGGTTGCAGGGGAGGGGCTGGGTCAGTGCAAGGGGTCCTGCAAATGGCAAAGTTTCAGACTGAAACCCACATTGGATAGGCCACCCTACTGATGCTGGAGCCACGTGCTTCTCCGGCCACACTGGAATCCCAAGCAGGCTGGATTTGGCCTACAGATCTAATCTCTGATTGTCCCCATGGTCGCTGTTGCCACACCAACCACAGGCCCCATTCTGAGAGGCCATAAGCCAGGGGCAGAGCGGAAGGTTCCCAGTTCAACCCCTAGTTTCTCCAAGAAGGGCTTGGGAACCTGCCTGAGACCCTGGAGAGCCACTGCTGTGAGTCAGCCTTAGCTGAGATGGTTTGAAGGTGTGACTCAGAATGAGGCAGCTATTCTGTGAGTCGCGGACCCCCTGCTCTCCGCCGGAGCCAGCCAAGACGTGGTGCTGTCTGAGGCGAAAGGCCATCGGCACGCCCGTCCCCACTGCCACCTACGGAAGCAGGCTGCCCCAGTAGTGGCCATGTCAGCACCACCGATGGGGCAGCATCCTTCACTGCAGTGCTGGTGGTCATGCCTCTTCCGTGGCAGACAACCTTCAGTTCGATGGCATCTCTGTTTTGACAGCTGCCCTGCCACTTCAGCTTTTGCAGTAAAGAAACTTTAGAACTGTTGCCCACCGACACTCTGTGGACAGAAGACGGAGCAGGTGGGCACACCTGGTCACAAGGCAGTGTGATGCACCAGCTTCCTGTCTCAGTGGCAGCCATTACCTCTAAATTTGCATCAAGCCATACCCATTAGCATGTGCATATTTTATGCAGATCAGCGTCCTCTTTTTGGTGATGCATTCGTGCTTTCAGGGTGACTCATAGGTTGCCATACTAATGGGATCTGAGGACCGGAAGCTCACTTAGCAGTGCAGGACAGATTGCTGGGAACATACGCAGCAGAGGGAAGCGGCTCTGGGCAGGCCCGTCCAAGAGAGCGTCCTGAACGAGTCAAAGAACGAGCTGGTGCTCTCCCCTCCAAAGCCCCTGGTGTTGACTGCCTTAAGCAACCGTTTCCCTCTGCCTTGTGGCAGGGCTGGTCCTGGTGCTGGGATAGCCACTGCTCCCCTTTGCATAACATCCTGGCAGGCTGGCCCTGCTCTCCATGCACTGGAGACGTTCTTAAGTGAGAGTGAGGGTCACTTAAGAGCCCTGCTTTCAGCTTCCATGGAGCTTGGGGAACCTCCTCACGGAGCACCTCCCGTTTGGCGTTGTTGCATTCACAAGTGGTTTGAAAGCAAGGGGATTGCTTGAAGTTCAGCCAGAGGCTCAGCTGGACTTTAATAACTAGGCAGCTGCGAGGCAAACAGGCAGCAACAGCTCTTCCTGTCCTCATGGCTCCTGGCCTGCCCAGCTTTCCTCTCACATGGAGCAATGAGGTCTGAATTCCTCAGCAACGGTTGGGACAGGGCAGCCAAGTCAGTGCGTGTCCTGGAAGTCACATCCGATGAGGAACAGTGGGAAGGGCACAAATGCCTGTGCTAGAGAAGAGAAGGTCGATGGGAGACATGATCACCACCTGCAAATATCTAATCTAAAGATGCACAGAAGATGGCGTGGCCTTGTTCTGTTGCTCCAAGACCTGACCCAGGGGTGCAAACTGAGGAAGACAGACTGCTGCTCAGTTAGGGGTGACTTCCTCACAGTGCTCTGTAGAGCTGTCTGCCTTGGGCAGGGATGGGCTCGCTCCTTCCTCTGGGTCATGGGAGCAAAGGCTGGTCAGCATCCTACCCTGCAGAGCCCACGCCAAGCAGGGGGTGGGACTGGGTGACCTCCACGGACCATCTCTTTAACTCCAGGCTGCTATTCTTGAGGATGCAAGAATGATTCACGCAGCCTTGAGCGAGCCTCCCGGCCAGGAATCAACCAGCCCTTGCCTGCGTTTGTGTGAAAGCAGCCGAAGGAAGCCAGCTGAGTTGTAGGTGTGCCCTCCTTTGCTCCTCTCCACATGACTCCGTGCGGCGCGGCTGAGTGCGCTGCCATCTGCCATGAGACGACCGGCAGCTGCCCCGATGAGTCTCCAGGCTGCCTGCCCAGGTCTATTCCTTAATTGCTCACCCCACCCCCTCCCCACTCGGGGGATTTCTAATTCATGGACTACGATCCCTGGAGCCCTGCTCATCCTCTAATGGGGCCTGCTATCTGCAGGCAGCAAGTCCCTAATAAAGTTAACTCTTATGGAATAGCATAAAGCTGCTGGTCCAAATCCAGAGCCAGAAAGGCGGCGGGGGGGGGGGGAGGCCACCGAGGGCTGTTGTTGGCCAGCAATGAAGACGAGGGTGCAATTTAAAGAGAAGGTGACGGAAGTGCGGTGTAGCCGTCTGATTCGGGAATGGCTCGGCTCTCGGCTCAGTTTCTGCATTTTTATCTGCTGAAATGTTTGTCACAGGCAGAAGGAAAAATACATTGGTTTAAACAAATCTAGAGGCAAGGATATTAGGTGTTCAGAATTACAGGTTGGGGTAGAAGCCAGTTGTTACCAAAACATGGGTAGTTTGGGGGATGGTTTTGCAGGTTTCTGAAGGCATTTTAGAATGTTTCCATTTCTGTTCACCCAGGTTGAGCATAGAAGGAATTTCAGGGCTCCAGCCTCTGTCCCTGGCTGATCTACCTGCTGAAGCTTTCACATCTGCAGAAGCAGAGGACACCATGCCTGTTGCGGTGGAGGGGGAAGAAGAGGGGCAGACCCTGAGTCCAGCCACCTGACCTGGCTCACCTGAGGTCCAAGCGGCTCTCTGGGGTTTCCCTGAGTGCCCTGCCTGCTCTCCCTCCCCCCCCTCCCTGCCTTTTCTCGAACCACCAATAATTTGATGTTTTCCTGGTTTTTCCAAGATTTTTCCCCAACTGAAAGGCTGAAATCCCTCTCTGGCAGTTTAGCTGCTGGCAGGAAGAACTTAACTGAAAGAGACCTGAGGGGTTATTTTGGGCTCACCCAAAGGAAGGTACATTTCCCAACTGGAACCCATGGGCTGTTTAAGGGTTCGAAAAATTAAAAATTTTGGTTGCTGCTGCAGCAAAAACAGCCAGAGGGAATTCCTCACAGTGGCTCCTGCAGGAAACAGGATGCTGGGCCTGATGCTGGGCACTTGAGCCCCATCCCCCAGGAAGTGAGCCCCAGCCAGCTAAAGGAAAGTAGCCATTTCCGTATATTTGGGTGTATCTCAAAATAAGTGCATTTGCAAATTAGAGAGAAATTATATTTTTTAACAGCAAAATGAAGCTGCAAAATTCTAGGACATTCAGGATGTCATCTTTGGAGTGTCTCTGAAATGCAACCAGCACCTTGCAAGATTCTCGTTAGGAGAGTGTCAGGGAAAGAATTAAACTGCCCTTCTGAAACTCCACAATACAAACCAGTGTATGCTCAACTGCTATTTGCAAAACAAACAAACAAGCAAGCAGAAAATGTACATTAATAGTCTCTATGCCCCACTGGCAAATAATCTTTGTCCACAAGGAGAAGGCAAGTGCAATTGACTGATCCCTTTGGTATTGGTATTAATTTTATATCTGGATAATTTATATCTGTATTAATTACTCTAGATCAGCGGTGGCAAACCTATGGCACACGTGCCACAGTGAGCACGCAGAGCCCTCTCTGTCGGCATGCGAGCCAAGTCACCCCAGCATTGCCCCAGCAGCCGAGCATCGGATAACAGCGCACATGGGGGCCATGCGCATGCTCGGAAAGGAGTAGTGGTGCCAGGCGATGAAGTCACAAGCTGCAACTCATTAGCTGTGACTCATCCGAGCTTTCGCATGACCAGCCAGTGCACTGCCAAGGATATATATATATATATATATATATATATTTGCTTGGACTGGCTGTGAGTTGTTTTTTCTGAACTAAAACCTCAGTTTTCAGGTTTTATTGTAGTGTTGGCACTGTGCAATAAAGAAGTGGGTTTTGGGTTGCAGTTTGGGCACTCGGTCTCTAAAAGGTTTGCCATCACTTACCTACTGTAGATAATCATCCTAAACTGAAGGTTATTTATTTATTTTCTATATTGCTAATTAGTCAAGATTTTATTTATTTATTTTTAGACTTTTTTCCACTCATTGGCCCGAGGGCCCCCTAAGCTTGGTTAAGCAGAACCGATATAAGTCTCAGTGGGTCTGCTCTAAGTTTGAATGAATCCAGATCGGCCTATTGTCTCCCAACTTAGCTGAACAATATTTGACCAATAAAAAAAAGCCCTCCTTTTTTTCTTATCAGTGGAAAGAATACAGAAATCACAGGAAAAGCAGTGATTGGGCCTAACAGCTGACAAACTCAGAGTGTAGTTTGTCAAGAACACTACACAAGATTAGTAGCCTACAGCCAGTATTTTGGCTGGTGAATTCTAGGGATGGCTGAATCTGTCAGTTTCATTTTCTGACAAAAAACAAAACAAAACAAAACCTAACATTGCTTCTTTCCTATTTATGTGGAAACTTGCCCATTTTGGTAAGTTCTTATATATATATAGAAACAAATTAAATTCTCGCTCATCTGCACTGACCAACTCCAGTAGCTGCAGCTGTTCCTGCTGTATGTTCAAGCTACATCTTGTTTTAACTTTGTTAACCTCACGAAGAGCCTCACCTATTGGAAGATGCAAAATTAATTAATCAAATCATTTCTGGCTACCCTGTTGTAGCTAAAAATGAAGAGACAGTCAGGAAAAAAAGAAGTGCCAGATCATAAAAAACTTCAGCACCACAAATATGGCTGAAAACGTGCCGATTTTTAACAGCAAAATACCTTCCTGGATAGACAAACCTATCAGACCCCCTCCCAGTCAGTCCTCTTTTCTATCACTGAAGGAGACGTTTGTGAATATTTGCAATCTATTGATTGCCGGCACTGACAGTACTTATTATGAGGCAGATTAGGCCATATGGAGCCCATAAGCACCTCCGGTCATTTTCCTGGCTTCTACCAAGGCGCTTTAGTTTTCCGGAAAATTATGACACAACCCACACCCATTTAGACACAACAACGTCCCACACTTGCCAGCATCCCATCTAGAGGTGCACAGGAAGGCATCCCTCATAGACTTCCTGACCAACACTGGGATTCCTGCGAAATCATTTTCCAGTGGTGCTGAAAACGGGGGTCCAAAGGCCTTGTTCAGTGTGATGGCCTTCAGACCCTTCTGCCTTTCGGGCAAGCATCTTATCTTTTGCCATGCCGCGCAAGGTGTCCATTTCGTGGGGGTGACCAGGATTATCTCTCAACATGATTGCCTGCCTCTGACCTACATGATTAGACAATTATGAGTGCAAAATTAAGTCTCTTGAAGGCAGTGGGGGGAAGGACAGTCATATCTGGGATCCAGGGACCCCCCCCCCAAGGCCCCCCTAAAAAAAAGGGGGGTATCTCCCGCCCCCCCCCCCCCAAAGACCCACTCTACTACACCCTGGGTCATCAGAAGAAGTCCTTTGTTCCCAAAACAAGTTTCATTTTGATTTCAAAAGTAATGAGGGTGACTTTATTTGCATGCATTTAATAAGAATTAGCTGGTCTGGCAAATTTGTGATATTGTGCAACACAGGCGCACATTGCCTTCTATATCACATCTTCTACTTTCTTAGGGCACTACATTCCTGGGTCAATTCCCAAGACATTTGGAACTATTTAGAGATAATTATTTTCCCAATGACCCAGAAAGATGCTGATTTTTAGACTGTAATAGAAATACTCATAAGGAATAGCAGAAGGTTTGGAGCTAAAGAATAATAAAATACTAACTGATGGCCCCAGAGCTATTTGCCACCATGAAAAAGATGCACAGCTTCTGAATATTTCTTTGGTCAAAGCCATTTTTTGAGATCATGTCTTGTCTGGGAAGGGACAGAAGAGGAACAGCATCCAGCGTCAGGGACATATTTTGGAATCAAGTGGCAAAGCTTTCTTGAAACCCCTCAATAGAGACGCCTGGATCTGTGTGCCCTCTTTTGCAGAAGGCAGTCCTCTGTTTAAAGGATCACCAGAAGGCCATCTCTTATTTGAAGGCATCTTCAATTTAAGGCCTGTCCTGATTCCTGTTTTAAGATTAAAAAAAAAGAAAAAAGATAACCCCTCTAAAAACTGTTGCCCAGCTCAGATGAGCACCCAGACAGCAAGCTAAAAGGCAAGCTGGCTGGTCCTCCTTTTCATGATATTCTGCATTATGGTGAGACAAACTATAATTCTATTTAATTGTAATAATTGTTTTTAGATTTACATCTTTGCATATAAACATGCAGAGAAAAATGTTATGCAAATCAGAGTCCTCCTTTGTCTTTTGGTGATGCATTTCATCTCCCTCTCTCTCTCTCTCTCTCTCTCTCTCTCTCTCTCTCTCTCTCTCTCTGTTTTATTCACAAGTGGCCACCCTAGTTTCCCTGCACTTGGAAAGCTTTTGATGTTGGAAAAAAAGCCTTCAGAGAACCCCGGTGGAGTATGTGTGGCGTCTGAGAGCCCTGGCGGGGAATGCAAAGTACCTTCCAATTGAGCCCTTCTCTAAATTTGTGTCTTTTATATATGTAAATTTTGTGCAAATCAGGGTCTACTCCTTTGGTCTTGCATGTCCTCCTTTTGGAATCCATAAGTGGCCACCCTGCTTTAGGATAAAGCGAGGGCCAAAACAAATACACGATGCTGCTGCAGAGGCAGATCCAAGGGGTAAGTTTGATTTGCCCAATGTCGGAAAAAATGCCATTTGCGGCTTAGATTAGCTCTACCTGGGAGTGGTTTAAATTGGGTTTCATCACCCAGTCAGCCAGGGGCATTGCGGGTGCTTAGAGAGACGGACACTAAGAGAGACTTCCTCCATCTCTCACACACTTCAGGCGAGTCCTGGCAGGGGAATCCAGTCACTCTGGGATCAGGACTGGGCAGCCCTGCTTAGAGGGAGCACGTCGTTATCGCTTGGAAATGCAGCCCAAAGCAGACCAGCAGCGAGTCCTCCCGCTCGGAGAGTCATGGCCTCTCAGAACCGCATTCCTGGTCCATGAGGTAAGGCCTTGGCTCAATGGGAGTCACGGTTTGCTCCTATTTCGAACAGAGAATCCCCCTCATTTGCAGGCTCGATGCCTTTAAAAGACAAACACACACTTGCGTCTTTAAAACGAAGTGCAGCAATCTTAGCAGTTTAGCCGCAGTGGGAGCCAATTCTGCACAGAGATTGTAAAATGTGGTACTGACGTTGATTGACTGGCTCTTTTCTGTACAGGCTGGTACTTGAGGTCTGGAAGCATCGCAAAATTTCCATTCAGCTTACAACTGAGCTGCAGGTGCAGAGATACCATGTAAGCAGCCCTTGCCAGAGGGTACCACATCGAACGGGGTGCAAGTGCATCAGAAAAGTGCATGGGAAGAACAAAAGCAGGGGGAGGGGAGCATTCCTAGGCACAGAAAATGTTCAAATCAAAAGGACAGCTGCTCTACAGCACCATAACACTAGCGTTCTATAGCTAATTAATTTCCAAGATGAGAGAAGTGAAAGAATGACTTTTCGTCTTCATGATGTGGTACAATCCAGGAAGAGCTGTGAGCTGTGATTTAGTTGACTGAAAGTCATCGTACTTTCTTCTCTCACAGATGCAAGGTGTGCAAAATCTCAGATTCATTTGAGTCCATGACAATACACATTCATGCAGCTTCACAAACTTCTTAAGATGTGCACTCTTTTCGCTTTCCCAAGGTCAATCCACCATTTACTTGGAAGCCACCTTCTTCAGCTGAAAGAGTCCCGGTTTATGTTCCTTCTTCACAATTCCTCGTACAATCTTTCATAATTTTTCATTGCTCTCCAATCACATGGGCAGATATCTGTCAAGAAGGCCATTCAAAATTCAAACAGTATCAGGGTCAAAAAAGAAAAAAGAAATTTTCTCATGGAGAAAATTGTTGCATGTTCGTCATTGCCTGGACCATTGAGAAGTTCCAAATGTAGTGTCTGTTGTACTTTGCTCAAAAGAAAGAAAGAGAAGAAAAAGGGATGGAGAGAGGAATATCAAAAAGCAGAGGAAAAGGAGGTGTGGATCTGCATAAAATTTGCCTGATTATGCATAAATGTGTGTGCGTGAATTTGATGACAATACGTAGATCAAGAGAAGGACACTGCATCTCACCATAGTGACTGGAGAAGTCCGGGACCAGGTGATGCATTTGCCAGACTACTGAGTCTGATGTCCAGTCTGGAGATGGATAGCAGGCTGAGCAAGTCCCGACCTGCTGTCCCAGGTTATCCTACAGCCGGATGTGGACTGGACACCTTTCAAATAAGTGATGCCTTCACAGACAGGACATCCTCTGACAGCCCTTCAAATAAAGGACTGCTGGTTGCAAAAGGGAACACCTGGCAGGATTGCCTTAGGTTTCCTTTGGACAAGAAGCAATTAGAGATTTACAGCATCTCTGTAATAGATGCTTGGTTTACAAATACCCAAGCTAAGCATAATTCATAAGGACAAAGAGATACTTTTGCAAGGCAGCAGATTCTAGCGAGATCCTGAAGAGACCCTGCATGGCACTTCACCTTCAGCTAACTCCAATCCCAGTCACTGTCTTTCACTACCAACTTTAATCTCTCTCTTTCTCTCTAGACACACCTCCCCTTAACCTGATGAGTATCACCTTCACCAAGCCTTTTTGTGACGCTCATTCAAAACAAGAGAACTTCAGCAATCAGGAGACATCTTGCAGCCAGTGATCCACTATGGGTGAAACCATTCGTTCGTTCATTCGTTCGTTCGTTCATTTGCAGTCTTTACTCCCTGCCTAATCAATGAACTTTTCTTGGCAGCTTATAATATCTTTAAATACAATCAGAGGAGCAACATTTCTCAAAGATAAGAATGCTAGCATGCCCATAAATTTTGAAGGAAACCAACTGGAGATTTGTTATGGATTGGGCAAAAATCAGGAATTTGAGAGGGAGGGAGGGAGGGAGGGAGGGAGGGAGGGAGAGGGAGGTCAGTCCAGCCTCTGAACTTGAAGATTACAGGTATCCCATGCAGGGTGGAAGAGCATGAAGGCAACCTGCGTCTCCCTGCTCCTCCAACCCTGCAAGTCAGCTGGACAGCTGATTTTGGCTATCTGGTCACAGCGCTTCAGACAGGGAGAGAAGGGAGGTGCAGCGTCACCGAGATGCCTTGCACCTGCTTGGCCCTGCTCTCCTCTGCTCCCCGTCTATTGCACGCCACCTTTGCCATTCCTCTGACGTCACTTCTCCCACCTCAGGGAAGCAGCCAATGCAGTTCTTTCCAAACTGGCTGCAAAGAGAAAAGGGTGGAAATCCAAGCATGACTCCCCAGTTCCAATATCGTAATTGTTTTCCAACTGCCCATCCGGGATTCCAGAGAATCCTATAGCTCTCTTGACACTGTCCAGAGGCTGTGGGATTGTTCTGTTAAGAAAAAGGGCTATATACTTAAAATTAGTTCAGGAAAATGAACAAGTGGGAGAGATTCCCCCCATTATTGAAATCACGTGCTCCTGCAAAGGTAAATTTGGGAAGAACTACAAATTGGGGTCTCTCCCTCTCTTTCTTTTCTCTTTCCCCAGCTGACGTAAATCCCAGTGTACAGTTTAAAGCTGACTACAGCACTTTGAAAGCAATTGTAGCTCCACTTCTAGCCATAGTTAACGAAATTTGGAGACACAGCACCTCCGAATAAAATCATATCTGGAGTCTTTGGGATGCTGCGGTGGGAGGGGGCTGTCTGCCATGTTCCTAGTGACCCAGAATATCAATCAACTCCCCTTCTGTGAGGAATGGTTTTTTTTTGGGGGGGGGGGTCCCACTATGGAAGATACATAGTGGGTGAATCAACAGAGAAAGGGGATTTTAATGTTGCATGATATCTGGCAAATACAAGGCTGGGAAAGCATTCTGATGCAAGAGGCAGTTGCTGGCAACGCTTCAGGTTTGGTTTTATTGGCCCAAAAGGTTCTGTGTGGCAACATTGCTACCCTTTGTAGGTCCACCAACATTGTACATCCTGAGCAAATTAGGGGTTAGAGGGAAAATACTGGAGCGTATTTAAAATGTTTCCTCTAGGTTCCAAGCTTTCCAGTGCAGTCTCATCAGAAGGACAACCTCCACCAATAAATCAGGAACCCTGGCATGAGTTCACGTTTGTCAGGAGTACCTATGTAAGTTGTGCTGCTTAAATTGCTGGCAATAGTGAGACAACGAGCCAGGATAGGCGACAATTTTACTACTGCACACAGAGAGGCAGTGTGGTGTAGTGATTAGGGCAGGGGTGGGTGGGGCACCTGTAGCCTTCCAGCTATTATTCAGTGCAGATCTCATCATCTCTACCCATGGGCTAAGTTGAGCAGAGCTGATAGGAGTTGAAGCTCAACAATATCTAGAGGGCCAGAAGTTTTCCACCTCTAGTTTATAGAGCCATGAGAGTAAGGAGTGACCTGGGACCAATCAGTCTCTCAGCCTAAACTACCTGACAGGAATGATGGGATGATAAAATGGAAGAGACCAGCGATAACCTGGTCTGTATGTTAATGAGCTTCTTAGAGGAAGGGAAGTTTGGGGGTGGTTTTAACGCACCTGAGGTGAAGGTAAAATCCATCTTGCTGGATAAAGATTTTGGAAGTTGTTTACATATTTGCGAAGGTGAGCACGCACAGTTGTTACGAGCTTGTACAATTACAAATGTACCATTACAATCCTCTGTGTGCGTGCGTGTGCACATATCCCCCTTCCCATGTTTTCCTCAAAAAGTATCTAAGTTCCAACCTCTGTAGCAGAGAACTGGAGAATGACCAGGGTAACACCATTTTTTAAAACGATCCTAGGGGAATCCAGAAATCGCAGGTTGGTTAGCTTAAAATATATTTGGATAAATCATTAATAAATTTTAATAATTTGGAAAAAATTATTTTGCTCTGGATAAATTGATTGAAAGCTCGATTAAAAATACCATTAGTAAGCATATAGGACAAGCCCTGCTGAGAAAGAATCAGCATGGCTTCCAGAAAGGTAAGTCCTGTCTCATTAACTTTTTAGAGTTCTTTGAGACTATCAATAAACCTGTGGGTAGATGTGATCCGGTAGACTGTGGTCTGTTTGAAAAGGCCTTTAATAAGTCCCTCACTAAAGACTGCTGAGCAACCAAGCAGTCATGGGAGAAGAGCAGAAGTCTTGGTTAAAGAAGAGAAAGTAGTAGCTGTTGTTCAGTCGCAAAGTTGTGCCCGACTCTTCGCGACCCCATGGGCAACATTCCTCCAGGTTGTCCTGTCTTCCCCCATCCCCCAGAGTACACCCAAGACCGCACTCAATGACTCCATCTAGCCACCTCATCCTCTGCTGTCCCCTTCTCCTTTTTCCCAGTAACAGGGTCTTTTCCAATGAGTCCTTCCTTATCATTAGGTGGCCAAAGTATTTGAGCTTCGGCTTTAGTACCTGACCTTCTAAGGAGCAGTCAGAGTTGATTTCCTTTAGGACTGACAGATTTGAACACAAAGTTAAAGTAACACAAGTCGGGGCAAATAAACCCAACTTCACATAGATGCTGATGTGAGCTGAGCTAGCAGTAACTAGCCATGAAAGAGATCTCAGGGCTGTAGTGGACAGCTTGATGACTATGCCTCTGAGTGTCTGCAAATTTTATGCTAGAAATAATTAGAAAAACACTGAAGATACAGTTGCCAAAAGAATACTGTCATTGTGCAGATCTAATGTGGACTAAATTTGGAATACTGTGTACAGCTCTGGTCTCCAGATCTTAAAAAAGAGGTTGGGGGGGGGGGCTAAAATTATTAAGGGGTTGGAGTAACTCTCCAGTAAGGAAAGATTACCAAGCCTGGGACTGTTCAGCTAAGGAAATGAAAAAAGGTAAGGGACATGTGATAGAAGTGTATAGAATTATGTTTGGTGTGGAGAAGGTGGATAGGGAGACGTATTTCTGCCTTTCATACTACGACCTGAAAGGTTCCTCCCATGGTGGGACATTTAGATTTATTAATTTTTTTTAAGGGCGGACTTCTTCGCACTGGTTAAACGATGGAATTCAGCTTCCAGTACGTGGTGATGGCCACCAGCGTGGGTGGCTTTAAAAGAGGAATGGACAACTACGCGCAGGAGGCTCCATGCCGGCTGGCGCTGAGGGCGCGGCGCAAGGGAGGGCAAGATGCCTCTGCGCACCAGTTGCTGGCGAACGAGTGGGTGTGGGTGGGGGGGGGTCGCCTCCGCCCTCCTGTCCCCCTTGCGGGATTCCCACGGGTAGCTGGCCACTGAGTGCGCTAAAGGCTGGCCTGGAAGCGCCTCTGATCAGATCCAGCCGGGCTGCTCTTCCGTTGTAACGGATTTCGTTTTAAAGCCCTCCCATTTTTGCTCCGAGAACTCCTCGCCAACCAAGTTGAGAGAGAGAGAGAGAGGGAGGGAGGGAGAGAGGGAGGGAGACGGAGAAAGTGAAGGGGAAAGAAAGTGTTCTCCCTTTCCGCTCCAGCCTCTGGAGGAGGCGAGCGCTCTGCACGGATTCCGACGGGCAACCCCGAGCAGGACCCGCAGCATCATTCCAGAAATCTAGGGGGGAAGCGGAGAAACCCGAAACCAGGAGGACTTTGGACGCCAAAGCCGGAGCAGGGCGCCTGTGCGCAAGAGCGCCCGAGGGAAGACTGCAGAAGACGCGGGCGGCGGGGGGGGGATCCGAGTTGCGGGCTGCAACGGACAGCAGCACGAGGGAAGGGGGCCACGCGAGGGGACCCCCCAACACACGCGCGCGCACGTCTGGAGGGAGCGGAGGCAGGGGGGCTGCGATCCAGCGAGCCTGCGGGCGCTCCGCGCCGCGGCTTTCCCTCCCGTCTCGCCGCCCCCGCGCCCTCCCCGCGACGCCGCCGCCGCCGCCGCCGCCGCGCCGCGCCGCTGCTCCATCTTGCCCTGCGCGAAGCGAAACGGAGCGGTGCGCAGGCATCCCACGGCCGGTGCGCCGGGGCCGGGGGCGCCTTGCCGGGCGCGGCGGAGACGCAGGGACCGCCGGCGAGGGGACCGCGGAGCAGCCTCCGGACTGCGGGAGCCCCATAGCGTGGCGCAAGGTAATTGCCCCGAAAACGGTCGAGGGAGGGGAAGAGTGGAGGGAGCCGCAGGCGGAGGCGCGGGAGGTGGAGGCGAAGGCGAGCTTGGCTGCGCGCGAATCGTGCCCGCCGTACTCGCGGGCTTCCAACTTCCTTTGGCACCTCGTGGGCCAGATTCGGCTCTTTTGCGGGACGGAGCTTGGGGAACGCAGGCGCGAGGGGAACGCGCTGCGGGAGCTTGTTGCGGGCGGGGAGGGGGCGGCGCGAGGGGCTGGGTTTTCGGAGGCCCGTGACCCTTTCTTTGCAACCGATCGCCAAATCCTGCAACCTCTGCCTACTTCCCCAAGTCTTTTTCTAAAGTAATAGTAGATGGGTGGATAAACCAGGAGACCAAGAAATAGCACCGGCCGACATCTAACGCCGACGGAGCCCCACAGGACACGCGCACGCGCGCGCCCGGAAGGGAGAGGGACCTCGGCTGCAGTGACCCCCTGCCTTACGCTAAGCATGGTCATCTCCGTGGATCAGAGCCCCGAGGAAGTACCTCAAAGACGCCCAAAATAAACAGCCCCCCCCCCACCTAAAAGGCTGTGTAGCCTCCTGTTGGGCGTGCCCTGGAATGACCCCTCATTTTGAAACGGTTCTGCGTGGCGTTTGAGAGCGCAGAGAAGCAAAGCCGGCGTGACTTTGGGTTCCATGCAGCAGTTTTCTTTTGTGGCTCTTTGGTGTCCATCGAGAAAACTTGTCCGCGGTCTTTCTTCTTCCCAAGCTTGTCCTTGCGTCTTTGCAAAAGACTGGAGCTGCCTCACCGCCTGTTCCCTCCCCTTCCTTGCGTGTTTTTCTTCAGATGGCCCAGGAACCAGCAATCTGGGAAGACGCACTTTTGAGCTCTCCTCCCTTGCATCCTTCACTGGAGCAGATCCAGGTGTTTGGGAAATAACTGGCAGGAAAGAAGATCTGCAGTAGTAACACTAATAATTATCACAAGAGGAAGAATGCAGTGGATGGTTCCCTTCCTGATGGTAAGTCACTCTTTCCCCTGGATCCCTCCATGGATGGACAGAGCGTGTTGCCGTTGCCTATGTCGTATCAGGGCAGCCCATGCAAAGCATTTGGCTTGTTTTTCTAATAGGAAGAAAATGTCCTGCTCTTAAAACCGCTAATCTCTCCCTCAGCTGCCGCAAAATTAGATTCTTAGAAGTATGTAATGGGGGAAAACACAAAACAAGGAGACGTGGAGACTGTGGATGAAGGCAAAGATCTGGCTAGGCGTGCTGTGTGTTCAGTTTGGCTGCGATCCTATATGCGCTTACCAGGAAGCAAATCCTGTTAAACTTAACCGGACTGACTTCTGCCTAGGGTTGTGCCGCAAATCTCTCTCACACACGAAGGCTGGATTGTGTTGTTCATTGCAAGGGTTAAATGCAAGGATAACACAGGAGACCTTTTTGTTGGACCCGACTCTCGCAATGCAGAGTCTTCATTTTCATTTATCTGACTCAGATAAATGGGCTGAACACGGGCCTCCTTGTTCTTTCATCCAGCTCATCCGGCCATTCTTTGGGTTTGGGGAAGGGAATTGGGGAAGGCTTGAATTCATAAATCCTGATTTCTTGGCTTGCTGACAATTTTTCCCCATAAGCAGAGTTTCATAGTGCTGGTAAAAATGCAGGAGTGTCTAAATAACATTTCATGGCCGTAAAGGAGGAGAAGGCGAAGGCAGCGTCATGTCCAGGGACATGAGAGAGAAATAGTTCCTTGGCATCCATCCATCGCTGTTGATAAACGAGATTTAAAGGCCTGGAGAGGGATGTGCCGCTGGGTCAAGGGTCAAAATGCCACCAGAGAGTAACTTAATAAAATCCCCCAGACATGTGGATTCCCTCCCAGCGTTCTGTTTCAAGAACCCTTCTGGGCAGAACTGCCTTGACGTTCTGCAGCTTGCCTACTCTATATGGCCAGAATGGTACATCCCAAGTGGAAATATTACTCACGTTTTCCTTTTCTTAAGGGCCAAACTACACAATACACCACTACAGTACACCAGGTGTAGGCAGCATGGTGTGCGCCTGGTGTGTCTAAGACTCCCATGTGTCCTCAGTAGGTTGACCAGTGATCACAGGGATGATGGGAATTGTAGCAAAGCCCCCCAAACAAATCATCCATCTGGAGACCCCAGGTTGTCTACAGCTGGTTTTCCGGTACACCATTCACACAACAAGGGATTGTGTATGGGGCTGTGCAAGACAAGGTGGTTGGTGCAGGGGGAGGGATCCCGACCAGAACCCTGTAGGCATGGAAGTTGGTCCCTTTCCGTACCACAACCCTGTTGCAGTCCAAATTCTTTGGGCATTAGGACAGGAAGAAGTGTGGCAGAGCTCTTGCCGGCAAATCTGCTGCCAGAGCAGGTGCGACATCGCTGCAAGGTTGCTGTTTCATCCTGTTATGACATGAGATGTTGACACACTTGGTGGGGCTGAGTCTCCCCGTGTGGCTGGTAGCTTGGCAGGTTTTAGGCTTGTCCTTTGAACAAATGGAGGAATTCATTAACAGATAAGAGCTGTGCTACCCAATGACTGTGCTATTAGAAGGACAATCTTACAGTGACAATACCTGTGCAGGTAGCAGATTTGAATACTCAGAAGGACAGGTCATCACCTGTGCGAATCATGCTGGTTAGGGATTGGTGGGGGCTTTAGTGCAAGATGTTGGAAGTGCACAGAAAACTATTCAACTAGAAATGCTGCGGACCTGGCTTTCTCATGCCCTGGGTTTTTCCTGAACCTGATGGGCTTACTTGCAAGTAAATGTGCATAGGATTGCAATCTGGCAGAGCAAACCTAAGTGTACATGCCTCAAAAGTGCGTGAGTGGGAAATAGCAAGATGTGTTTCAAGTAAGACAGTTTTCTTTAAGACAGTTTCCCTTGTATTACTTGAAATGTCCTAACTAGATATGCAAAATTAATAGTACATTACATAACCTTTTGAATCAATAAATTCCAAATCCTGTTAGCTAAGCTACATGACAATCCTAAATATGCCAACTCAGTGGTAAAAACTGAGCTCCATGGGACTTACCCTCAGGTAAGTATGTAAAGGATTGCAGGCTTCATTAAACACTTTTAGTACACAGTTTAACATCAATACCCAATCTATGGGTTCTGTTGTTGAATATCCCAGTATGTTTTATGCATCATTACTTCCAGCCACATGAACTGCATTTTTCTCTTCTTTTCTCAGTGTTTGGCAGGAGGAAACAAGCCCATAAATATTCTCCCATCTCTTGTATTCTGCCTTTGTGCTGAATAATCTATGTGAATGTTAAACAGATGGACCAATTTTTGCCCGCAGTTCTGTTGAAGGGCCCTCTTCCCACCATCATCTTGTCCTCAAGTCTGCGATCCAGTTGGGTCTATGTATACCTGATTTCTTTAAGAAGTTTCCTTTTAAACTACTGCCCTAGCTGAACTCCCAAGCTACATTTTTTAAAAAGTCTTGTAGACAATGAGTCTTTATTGTATCTTGTAATGCAATAAAAATGCAGATGATCTTTGTGAGGGAAAACAGTTATAAAATCACTGGAGAGATGATCAAGAAACAGGGCAAATGAGTCATGCTCTTCCCTGCTGTTTATTATACAGTGGACATTTCTATTCTTATTATTTCATCCATGTAACGTCAGTGTACAAAGAGGGAGAAAAGACGTGTCTCCGTGGGGGACAGAACATGCTGGACAAGTGCCAGGGAACGAAGTAGGACTAGCCCTTCCTAGTCTAGCGCCCCAGCATTTGAGGGCTAACTTCCTAGAGCCCCCAAGTTCCCCCCCAAGAGGGCAGACAGACTCCCTCTTTTATTATTACAGAAGTTCACCGACTCTTGCACACACCTGTTGGCATTTCTGGGTGGTTGGACTAGGGCTTAAGAAGTCATGAAGCTCACGGGGTGGCTTTAGGGCAGTTAGAGACGCTCAGCCTAACCTACCTTACAGGGCTGTTGTGAGGATGAAATGGAGAGGAGGAAGATGATGTAAGCAGCTCTGGGTTCCCTGTGGGGGGAAAGCGTGGGATATAAATACAATGTGCAAGTGGTGCCTTGTCTAGAAAAGAGCCACTAATCACACTCAGTGTCCTGATTCCCATACCATGATACCTTCCTGATACCTTCTTGATACATTCACCTGCCACTTTCCATCATCCCCTGTCAGCATGATGGGACTTACAATCCAATATCCCTGGATGGGAAAGGGTCCCCTGAAATCTTTCCGTCTGAAGCAACAAACCTGAATCGAAGAAGGCCAGCTCAACAACCCGGTGCAGCTGCTTTGCATTTCTTGGCTCTGCTGGGCGTGTACTGGAGAGGGAAGAGGATGCTGGATGGGATGCAACCAGTGGCAGAGCAGCCGCTTTGTATGCAGAAGGTCCCAGGTTCAATCCTTGGTGTCTCCAGGTAGAAAAGACTGGGAAAGGCCTGATTTCCCTGGAGAGTGACTGCCAGTTGTGGAAGAGCAGGAGGGAGCAGACAGTACCTCAAGATCCACTGGTCATCTCTGGATGACTTGGAGTAGCTGGGCAAAGGCTTCTGGCTCCCAGTTATTTCATGACAACATCAACAGCATAGAGGCTTATCTTGTCTAAAATAGACTGCCAGAGTGAAAGACAAGGAGAAGCGGGAAAGAAAGGAGTGCAGACCCTGTTTTGATGCTGAGACAAATTCTTGATCTTGGCCATGTACTCCTGGGCATCCTTGCTTTTTCATTCCCCTTGGTGCATGGCTGTCCTGAGCGGCTCCCTTGAACCCGGCTCCAGTCAATGGTCTTGGAGGTTCTAGCACAAAATGAGCCAACACAGATCTCAAAATCCTCGTGTCTGCCCCCTGCTGGTGTGGGCAGTGCTGATCTAGATGCCTCAGTGTAGGGCAGGCAGCTAGGCTCCTATGATTTTCTTCAAATAAACTAGTAACTTTCAGCTCTCCTTTTTTGCTGTGCTGGGATAAACCATACATTGAAGTTCCATGAATATTTGCGCATCCCTTGAAAAACCCTCCTTTGGTCCTTCTTCAGTGACCCCCTCCTGCACCAGTGTTGACTGTTGTTATAATACGGGATCTGGTGCTTTCTAAACCCAGCCACATTAACAAACCCTGGTTCTCAACCAGCAACCCAGCATGGGTTCAGACAACACAGTGACCCACAGTTGAGTTCCCACAGCTGAATAACCCACATTTCAGCAACAACCCATGGTCCAATGGCAACCCATAGACCACCCCTCCTTAACCTTTGAGTGCAGGGTTTTGTGTTGGCTGAACACAGTCAACAGGACAGCGTCCTTCGCCCACCCGTAGTCTAGCTTAGGGGGTACAGAGCAGGCCACACAGCTGCCTCCTCTAGTTCTTCGTGGGCCTTTCCCAATATCTGCTCCATGAGATAACCTCTTAACAGCCAGGCAGGTGAGAGCTGCTTAAAGAGAAGCTCTGGAGCACAAGCTGATAACATTTTCACCTGCAGAGCTCCCACAGCAAATATTCACACTGTTCTTTAAATAACAGCAGCGGGTACAATTCCGTGGGGGGTGAATTCAATGGCATCTCTCTTGAAAAATGCCATGTTCCTCTGAGGTTTGACCATAGTAGACTAGAATCGGCAAAAGAGAGTCAGGTTCTCATTTGATGCTTCCACAATATTCTGATTATTGTTTGTCAACAACCCAGTACTGAAGGGCACAGGTACTTAAATGATGTCATATGTAGTATGGACTTGATATATATGGGGCTGGATTCAGACTTGGTCACACTTAGAGTAGACCTACTAAAATTGATGGGACTCCAGTTAGTCTGAAGTCCCACTGAGTTCATTGGTTCCACCCTTTAGTGTGACTCAGTTGTGGTGCTTTGTGAGGATACTCACCTGAAAAAGTTAATTGTAGCTCTGAAACTGGCACTTCATCCATTCATTGTGTTACCAATTAAGATTATGAAACAATGCCATTTTTGGAGATGGAAAATGTTCTGTTCCACATCATGGTGTACTGTATACATGTAGGCTGCATGTTTCGGTTTTCCCTGAAGAGGCCAACGGCAGATCTGAGGGAGTGTTTTTCAATGGGAGGACTTCATGGGAGAAGGGGGTTAACTTCCCCTTTCAGGACGGCCCTGTCTAGCTCAGAGTGGCTCTTTGCTGGAGCTGAAAGAGGCAGGAGATGTGGTCACTGGTCTCCATCTTGCTTGGTCCTCAATCTGCTCTCTTAGAGGTTCACTTTAGGCGATAATCCCCTGAACCCAGTGGAATATGTTGGGATGACTACCTGGAAGGCACCTGCTTACCTGTTGCAGCTTCTGGTAGTATCCCTTTACTCTTTTCTGTCAAGAATGAGTACCAGTACAAGGCTGGGGAGCCTTAGCTAAGGCAAAGACACCATTTTCTGGATAATCTGGGTTTCACATTTTCAAGCCAATGAATCCATTCAGAATGAGGGATAACAGCTTTTCTGTTAGGAGAATGGGCTGAAGACCTGCCAGGTCACATACCTACCTGCTTTGGCCTTCAGCTTAGCCAAGGAGTTGAGTGATGGAGATGTGCCCTCATTTATGAAAACAGCAAGTGGTGAACAACAGTACTTGGTATATTTCTATAGTCTGGGTAGAAACTGGATCACACTGAATATGGCATTTCGTGACCTCCTGTTTTGGAAAGGCTGTGGCTCCATTTCCTAGCTAGAGGGTTGAGTTTAATTAGCAGTGTGGAAATCTGGTAGGTTTGGGGAGGTGGGAATTACAGTCACAGAAATTAGCAATTGGCTAATTGTCCAGCCTGCCACTTCTATTATAGAAAAGGATTAGGAATGAGGTATCAGCCACTATCTGGTCTGAGCTGGAGCTTTTTCAGAGATATTCAGTCATAAATCTGGCCTGTCCAGTTTTCACAAGTTGCTGAGATTTTTGGTTTTGGAAAATCCACATTTTTAAAAGCAACTTTTTAATCTGCACATTTTGGTACACACTTTTGGAGCCAACTTCACTGAACAATTAAGTAAGACATTCAAAGGATAATTGAGTTCCAATCCTCATATTAATCGCAGAAGTGTGTATTAGAAAGGTTTACTTAAAAGTGTGGACCGAACAAAATGATCTCCCATTCCTTAAAAATATATATAGTTAACTGATGAAAACACCTTCTTTTTAAAAGAAAAGATGTGTAGAAGAAGAAATCTCGGCCATTGGTCTTTAACAGTGGGTTGGATTTGTAAGTAGAACAATCCTCAAGTTAAGGTGGGTCACAGAAGATGGTGTCTCTGTTATTACTCACAAAACATGATGCAGCAAGAGAAAGATGAAATGGGGAAGCCATCCATGTGTCACAGCTACATGTCATAAAGTTTGTTACTGTAGGGTAGGGACTAGCAAACTGGTTCTGGACTACAGCTCCCACTTGCCCCCTCTTACAGAGTCCATGGACAGGGACATGGACAGAGCTGTGGTTCAAAGCATCTGGAGAGCACCACATTCTCTGACCCTGGGTAGGACATATGGTTTCCGACTGAACATGATACTATGCCATTGCAATACCCAGCCACATTCTTGCATTCTCACGGGACATGTGGGCTGGAACAGAGTCTCAAGTTTCATTTCAGAGTCAGTATGTCATCAATGGATATGCAAAGGAACCTTTAGGGCACAATCCTATGGCCTCCCAACAGGGCTGGGAGGGGAGGGGGAGGGCAGAGGAGCCTTTGCAGTCTCACTACCAAGATCTCTCCTTCGCAGCCAAGGCTCTACCATCTTCACAGCCTCCACCTGCCTCTGCGAGAGCAGAAATGTGCCTCAGAGAGGGGGAAAGGCTGTGCTGGAGGGCCAGGGAGGAGGCAGAGCCATCTGCCTTTGTGATTCTTACAAGTCTTCCTTCCTGAGGCCTCCCCATGGCCTCCCCTAGGCAGCTCAAAATGACCACCTAGATAAAGTGCCTGGGGCAAGGCAAAGCGGGAACATAAATTGTCAGCACCCTGACTATGGAATGCTTTAACTCATGAGAAAGGTGCCTGCTTTGCTGAGTTTTAAGCACCTGGAAAAAACATCCTTTTTCAACAGACCTATGGCGCTCCTTGAGCATTCTGGCTAATTGCACTGTATTATATTTTTATTCTTATTTTATTTTATGATCTATATTGTGATTTTCTCTTGTTCTACTTCATTATATTTTAAATTGTATTGCTTTTATCTAATGTTACTTTATTGGAACTTAATATTGTAATGGCCACCCAGGGAGCATGAGGCTAGGGGGCAGGTTTCCAATAAATGCAATAAATGAGTAAGGAAGGCCCTGCCCTGCCAGCAGATGCAATGCCTGCCGCTGTGCCTGAAGGCTTCTGGGCACTGAGGGCCAGGGCAATAGGACTGCACCCCTAGGCAATTACAATGAAAACGTAATCCCTGGTGTGCTTCTCTGAACAAATACTGAGCTATTAATACATTAACTTCCTGTGCTGCCTGTTGGCTGTCCCTGGATTTTAATGCACTCCATGGGGTTCGCTAGTTGAAAAAGTTGTCATTTTTCTAAGTTCCTTAGAATAGCAGAAATGACACAATTTAATAAAATAATATTAAAACAAGAACTGGCATTGTAACATGGGTCATATTCCCCCCGTTATTTGAATTCATTTTGTATACGCAATTTTTTGGCAGTCTGTCAGAAGATGCCCATGCTATAAATCTCGCCAAAGGTGTCAGAGTCAAGACACAGTAGATTGAAATGGGAAATGAGCCCAGACCTTCGCGCAGCTGTAGGGGAGTGCGACGCCCATCCCGCCACAGCCCCCGGCACCCAGCACCAGTGCCACATCCTCTGAATGAGTGCCGCTGTCTGGTGGCTCTTGGCTTGGCTCCAGCTCCTTAAAAGAGCAGTTTTGTCGGCAACTACTTGGAGGGAGAAAGAGCAAAGAATGCCGGTTCTCTCACAAAACACTGCCAGCTCTTCCACTTTGAAGCTTCTCCTGAAGAACCTTTGCTTCCTGGACACTTCGAACTTCTCCTTGACTTCCTTTTGGTCATTTTGATCAAAGTGTGTTCCCAATTCCACATGCCTTTGTTCCCCAACAAAATTTTGTGCATTGTGAGCACACCAGCATGACCTCAAACTCCCAAGCCATTGGAAGGGCTTGATTGGGGCCATGGCTCAAGGGATGGAGTTGGCATGCAGAAGGTCCCCGGCTGAGCTCCTGCATCTCCAAGGAGCAGGTGATGCGGAAAGATCCTGCGTGAGGCTCTGGGGAGTCGTTGCCAGAGGACACTGGGCAAGATGGCAAAGTAGTTTCACTTTGTATGAGGCAATCCGCAATGTTCACAGCACTCCTGATTTCCATGTTCAAGGAGCAGCACACCATGAAATGTGAGGTGATGGGTAGTGGAAAGGAAAACTCTGATCTGTGCATTCATTGCTCTCCCTGCAGTGGCACCAGGGCTTCCAGGGATGCAATCCCAGCACCTTTTAATTAGCAGGGTGGGTGATGTCAGCTGCCACCCCACCACACTCAGACCTGCCCCAGCTGGAGACAAGACTGCTAGAGCTGGTTCCTTGATCAGGTTCCTTCACAGCTGCCTGAACTTTTGGAACCTTCTTGGAAATGATGCAATGGAAGTCGCCATGATGACCATTTGCACTTCAATTTTTTCCCCAGGCACCCCTAGGATGCACCTGGAGATGCCTGGACATTAAGCCTCTTCCAGACTTAATGCCTGCTTAACTCCTGCAATGCAGCTGCTTTGCACATCTTCAGACCCGGTGCATCTGCAGGCAGAATTTCAGTTGGGAGGTTAATGGCTGTCATTGAATGCATGTCCAGGCGCCTGCCAGGGCTCCATTGCTCCAACAGGGGGCACTGTTGTGCCGATGTCTCCCCTGAGGGACCCCCATACCAGGCAGCTATACATGGAGCCGCCCGCCATTTTGATTTCACACAAAGCCTCAATATAGCCTTGCTACAGGGCACTGTAGGTAATACAAGCAGTGGCTCCAAGACCACCGTTGGAGCAAGAACAGCAACACTGAACACACTGTTGGTGTTTTCCACTCCTGACCGGTCCCATTGACATGGGGAGGGGGGCAGAAGGCAGCTTTGCTCAGGACCCCCCAAAATGTGCGATTTTGTTCCTCTGTTTCGCTTCTCCATGGGCCACTTGTGGCAAATAAGTGGTGAGCCTGTTTTAGATCTCCTGAGGAGAAAACTGTGTAGCATCTTGACGTTTTTGCCTGTCTTATCTTGGACATGACGCTCTCGGAACCCAGGGAAGGGAAGGGAATGGAAAATGAGTGATAAGGGTGACTGAGGAACAACAACGAAATCCTGCTGCTAGGGGCAAAATAGCACAGCCACGTTTGGGATGCGGTGTACAGTGTGTGTGTGTGTGTGTGTGTGTAGGTAGCATTTTCTTTACAAAAAAGATTTATGCATTTGCGGATTTTTTGTTTAGGGGAAGAAATACAAGTGAGAGAGGTTACAAGGGGGGTTGTGTAATGTTGCAGTTGATCAGGGATTCACAGCCTTTTAGAACTGTGGGCACATTCAGAAGTTTGAGAAAGTGCCATGGGGGCCATCCCAAAATGATTCTCACGGTGGGTGCAGCTAGCCCCATTGTGACTGCTGTGGGGGGCTGGCTAGTTAAAGGTGAGGGAAATGTGGGGGGCAGTGGGGGGAGAAGACATGAGGAGGCTTGGGGCTGGAAGGGAGGGGACACAGCAAAAAAGGGGTTAATGAGAGAAAAAACAAGGCTGTGGGCTAGAAAGGGAGAGAAAGAAGAAACCTAGAGATGGGCAAGGAGAGGAATAATGAGAAAGGGGTCGGGGGAAAGACTTAGTAAAGACTTTGGGGGATCCACACTAGAACCCTACCTCCTAAAGCGGAGTTAGTACGGTTGAGACACAGGGTAATGCCAACCGCGCAGTTTCCACTGTGTTGAAAACACGGTCTTGTGCCTCACACAAATATAATTGCAAGAGGGGTAAGAGGAGCTGGAAGAGGGATGTGAGCAGGGAAACGGCCTTTGATTTGCTTTGTTCTGTGTTTGTCTTGTGTTTTCGATCCATGAGGTGTAGCAGAGATTTGCAGAACAGGAATTCGCAGCTCCTTCCTGAAAGTCCAAGCACGCTCTTTCTGTGCTGACTTTCGCGGGGGCAAGCGCCATTAAGGGCAGCGTGGCTGACTTCCGCGCAGACTTACATACTGGTGTGTTTTCAGCTAGTTGTCCCTTGCAACTTCAGCTTAGCATGCACTGAAATATTCACTTTGGGGAAAAGACAACGTATAAACATGTGATATAACTAGTTAGAAATCTGGGGTGTATTGGCAGAACTAGAGTTAGAAGGTCATGTCCATGTGTCATCATGCCAATATAAAGCCAGTGGCCACCCCCCCCTCCACTAGGTTAGAGCCCTCTGCAAGTGGGGAGAGAGAAAGGAAAGGGGGAAAGTCAGGAGGGGGAAGACAGGACAGGGCCGGAAGCAGCTCCTTCCTTCTCTGCCTGCCCACCAGCTGCTGACCTGCAGCATGTTCAAGAACAGGAGGAGACTCTGGCACCCCAACATTTGTTCAAGGGTTTCTTTCAGGGGGCAGGAAGGGAATCGGGTCTTCCGGTGACTAGTGTTCCCACTAGCTATGTGGAGCAGTGCATTCAGGAGCAGTATGCCACTGGATCCCAGTCGCTGGTGAAGGATGGGTTGCGAGGATTCTCGGCATGCTCTTGGTGGCCTTCCTGGAACCAGGGTTAGCCACTGTGGAAAGAGGATCCTGGATTTGATTGGCCTTTGGTCCAGCTAGGTGGGCTGTTCTTAGCTGGTCTTGCTTAGATGGATGGACACCCTGCTGCCTCCCCTCCCCCGCAGATGTTTTGGACACCCAACTCTGATATTCCTTCTAGAGGGCAGCAGAGCCTGGTTGGATCAGCCTGGAGGCACATCTAGGCCAGCATCCACAGTGGCCAGCCCTGGGCTGCCCACAGGCAGGATGCAAGGATAATGGGAATTGCCCATCTGTGTTCCCTCGCAGCAGGTAATGAGAGGCCCCCTGTCTCTGAGCGTGGAGGTAACTTAACTCTGAGCGTGGAAGTTATGGTCACCACTGCTAGTTACAGTGACCATGTTTACAGGGGGCAGTCCTCTCTTGGAAGGCCTGCCAGAGGACGATCCCTTGGCTGAACTGTCGCCCATCAACAGCACTGGAGAACAGGCACCTGGCCACACTCTTCTGGGATTCCCATTTAAAATATAATCATTATTTCTTAATGCACATTCACCCATATGGATTAACATGTGCACATATTATGCAAGGCAGTGCCCTCTTTTATCCTATATGCAGCTGGTGCTTGTCCTCTTTTTGATCCTGGCCACTGAGAGCCATCTTTTTATTTATGTATTTATTTATTTTTAGATTTATATCCTGCCTTTTTCCTAAAAAGGGCTCAAGGCAGCTTACATCATTCTCCTCCTCCTCCATCTTATCCCCACAACAACAACCCTGTGAGGTAGGACTGATTCCTTCCTCAAGCCATTCAAGCTGGTGGCTGTCGCTCCCTCTCGCAAGGGCACGCTCCATAATTTGACTGTGCGGAGATGTACTGAGAAGGGCTTGCTTTTATCCCCCTGGAATCCCTTGCCAGTCAAGTTCGTGGGGTCTAGTGTTATGCCAGTGGGAGAGGAATGCCTCCCCATCCATTTCTCCAGACCATCCATCACGTGTGCACTTCCATCATACGTCCCCTCGCTCACCTTTCTTCCCAGTGAATCCATCATAACTCCCTCACCAGGCACCTGCTGCAGCTCCTACAGAACTGTGCCTGGCCTAGTCCAGTACATTTAGAGTGCTCTGATTATGGGTGTACTAAAAATTGATGCAAAGGTCTTACAATACCAGCAGCTTTGCTTTTCTGTTCCGTTCCCAAAGATTGGGAGCTTGGTTCTTCTGCAGCAGCCACACGCCGGGGCAACGCTTTCATGGAAGCACCCATTATGATGCAAGTTCTCTTTCTGGGTTGGGCCCTGCCAGCTCAGATGAGGTCTCTCCAAGTGATCCTGACTCACAGCAAGTCACTCACATTCTTCTTTCCTTCGGCAAGGCTGTAGGTGTTTGAATCTTGAAGCTGCCTCCACATAGTAGGAGCTATAAATAAAGTGGTTAAGACTTTCTTTGGCTTAATAGGAGCCTGCAGAACACACAGTTCAGGGCACTCTTCCTGTATCTGGCCTGCAGTTGCTATTTAACAGCACCACAGTGACAACCCGCATATATGAAATCCACTCAGATATTTAACGCATCCTTTTGTTTGGCCCTAAGCACAAGATTTCCTTGAAGAGATTTCTAAATTTACATCTGTACATATAAATGAGCACATGCACATGTTATGCAAAGCACTGTCCTCTTTTGTCCTTTGGTAGTTTGCTGTTTTTGAGACTCACGGCAAGGAGAACGTTTGGAGTCTCTGGTCTCTCCAGAAATAACCCCGGGCATCCTCTGAACTCATTGCTCTGTGAAATGGAGCAGGGGGACTCTTGCAGCAAGCCGCTGGGGCATCTTTTGACCAAGACGGAGAACAGACACCTTCCACAATCAAAAAACACATTTATCCCCAACCGAAAGAAAAAAAAGATACTTGCATTTGGAAATTTTAGAAAGTGACGTGGATCTTGTGGTGCAGCTTGGAGAACTTCAACAAGCTTGACCATCACAGGCAGACTCACCATTAATTACAAATCTGAGCCAGTTACAGTTCTTTTCTCCACACATGCACACATTCATCGAGATGTATTCTGGAAAGTGTAGACTAGGGAGTGAGGAACCTGGGTTCCTTTAGATATTGTTGTATCCCAACTCCCATCGGTCATGAGTGATAGGCCTTGGAGCCCAACCATTTCTTCGGCACCATTGGTTCTCTACCTTTTCTGTAGAGGAACATGCATAGCTATTAAATTCTGGCCCTCTTCCTGTTAATATGAAATTCTTGTGAGTTGTATGGAATTCCCAGTCCTGTCCAATTTAATATATGAGTTTGTAGACTGTTTTAGGACAGATAGATAAAGCATCAAAAGATTGATGCTGCAGATTAGGGAAATTAATCTTTAAAAAAGCACACAACGGCAACCTGAAAAGCATTTCTCACAGAACCCAAAAGCTTAAACTCTCCAAGTCCCAGCCAAGGAACGCAGCAAGCTCCCCTCATGCTCTGCGGTGCTAATGGCATCCACATTTTGCATCATCTTTCATCCCATGAGCTGTCACAAACCTTACCCTCTCCTCCCCCTAAATGCAGTGTCAGGACAGTGCAGAAGGAACCATTCATTTTATGGGTGTGGACTACATTTGGATAGCCTTGAAAGCAGTCTGTGTCGGCTTTCTATTTAGCAAGATCAAATGTGCCTTACTAAAATAAGGAACAAATATGGAAAATACAGAATTAATTCATTAACATGAATGACAGTGTCAAAGACTTGTAGAAGTTAATGTTGAAAGATAGATATTATATAACCTTTCCTGGGAATTCTAATAATAAAATCAAGAACTTGACATCCGTACAGAGAACAGCCTTCACCCCCTCTGAGTTAAGTTCAGTTTTGCTCTTTTTTATTTGAACTTTGCTACTGCCAGAATGAATCTTGCTTGCTTTCCATTATGACATTTGTTCCAGCCCCCGAAGCTGGTCAAGCAGAATAGTCGTGCATTGTTCCCCCACCGTCTTTCATTAAGGTATTCCCCATTGTAATACCCCAGAGGCTTTGGCTGATTCCTCTGAGGCCACGGTCTCCATATTACAGGAGTCCAGTTGCAGTGTTAGCCTAAGTCTTGCTTCTCACCCTTCTAGTTAAGCATTAGTGGGGTGGCAGTTTCTACGGCTTGCACTCGGAAAATGGCCGAGTGAATTGCTCTGAAACCTGGCAGTGTACAAGAGTTCAGCTTAAGGATGGTTTGTGCTGGTACGGAGGTAGAAAGGGAGAGAAATAGGGGTTGAAAATGCTATGAGTTACTTCCAGCAGTTTGACATGATTGGCCTCTTTTCTTTCCATCAGCGTTGCTCAGGTTGCGCTTTATGGTCTGATCTCTCCATTTGTACAACAGCTTTCAAGACACTGGTTGCCCCGTCAGGCTAGCGGGGAGGCTTCGTATGTGCCGAGCCCTTGTAGTACTGCCATGTGGTTGTGGTTGTGGGTGGCACTTCCTGCTAGGTCTGTCACCGGGCATGGCCAGAAATCCAGCTTTCCCAGTGGATGGTACTGGTGGCCAGTTAGCTGCATACTTGTAATGTGGAATGCAAACTTGCATTGCAGAAGGGACTCAAATGCATAAACTCCGCACGTCCGTTTTAGCAAGAAAACAAGTCTGGGACTTCGCTGCACCTCTCTGCCACCGACAGGCGACCAGATCCAAGGCTGTGGCAAAGGTGGAACTAATCCCAGCAGAGGAAAGCATGCAGTGTGTATTTTGCCTAAATAACACATCTGTTGTATGTGAAGAGTGTGTGCGACCATGTGGTGCATTGTTGTGCAACTGGAACCAGGAGCAAGCAGCAGAGGCTGATGATGGCAGACAATTTAGTGTGGCTAAAACCAAAAGGGATTGCGAGAAGCTTGAGCAAGCTCTCGCCCAGCTGGAAGAATGGGCATCATCATGGCAAATACTTGAAAAAGGACATCATTGAGATGGAAACGGCACAGAGAAGGGCAATGGAAATGACCAAGGGCCTGGAGCAACTTCCAGGTGAGAAGACAGCAGGGACTGTTCAGGTCTGAAAAATGGTAAGACAAGGCAAGATGGAGGTGTTTAAATTTGTCAGGGGTCCGTTGCACCAAGGTTGCTGGCAGGAGATGTAGCTGCTTGATATAACTTGATCAGGTTGGTCACACCTCTGACTGTAATTCAAGTCAGCTGTCCTCAGCAGGGGGAAGATCGGGGGCACTGAAGGATGAAGGGGTAGGCAGAGAAAAACAGGATCACTGGAAATTTTGAAGGCAACTTTTTAAATGCTTGGTAGGCGCTTTTTTTTTTTTAGCTTGTGGGTGTCTGGAAGAGACAATGGCCACAGGAGCAGCTCCGTCAGCCTGGCTTATGAGACTTCATGTTCTTAAAGGATTAGTGGAGTTTCCCCTATCCCAAGAGTTCTTAAAATGTCATCTTTTTCTTTCCTCCCTTTGCAAAAAATAAAATTAAATTTTAAAAACCCTTCACAGAAATTGCCACAGCTTGACATTTGGGGCAGGGGGCAGGAACACTTCTCATCATAAATATGGAACATTTAATGCATTCCCTGGGAAGCTAATAACATCTTAAGTGAGCAAAGTTATGCCTGTTCAGACAGAAAAAAACCCTGAAACTCCAGCTCCCCTCCGGTGAGCCATGCAGGTTGGGGGATGCTGGATTTTGCAATACTTTTTATCATGAGCTTGCCCCCCCCCCCCCGCCTCTTCGCACATTCAGAATGACAGACCTTTCTTGCAAAGCATTATTTATCAACCAAAGTGTTTTCCAGAAGCACAGACTCCCAGAATGAATCTCTGAGCATGCTCGGAGTAGTTTGCTGAACTGAATCTAGTATTTACTTCGGGAACTCTTCTTATGAGTATTTTTGGGCCCCATTTTTTTTTTGTGGGGGGGGCGTCTGGAATTGAGCATGCGTCCTCTCTGCATGCTGCTCCTCTGAGCTGCCCTCCTTTGCTGACGTTGCAGCAAGGGCCAAGAGCCGTGCCCACCTCAACAGCCTCCCCTGCTCCGACCGTACATCTCGGAGGGAACCCTTGGCGGGAACACGTTCACAGGGTCTCCATAAGTGGGAAATGACTTGATGGCACATAAAAATAGCGCAAGTTTGTTAGATGACGTGCTTCCAGGGTGTCATTGGACCCTTTTACATTGTGTGTGTGTGTGTTAATGTCTCCAGTAAATGGGAGGGCTAATTCACCAGCAGTAATTTCCGAGAGCACTTTGACCCTCGTTTTCTCACTGAGAGAGAAGGGTCTGGGCTCCTCGTGCGCACACACGTGTGTCCCTGTTGTGAGTTAACCCATTCTCTTCCTCTTCTCTCCCACTGGTGTCAGATGGCCTGCAGGCAAGATGAAGATGACAATGGCCACCGCTGGCAGTGCTGAACCCAAAGGAGCCATGAAAAGCCACAATCCGCCAGGGAAGAAGCAGCCGGCAGGACCCACCACCTCTGCCCCTTCCCGATGGCGCAGGCGCCGGTTCCGGTGCCAGGCTCCCTCCGAAGCGTCCGTGAAGGGGCAGCTCCGCATGCGCTCCCCCTCGGGGGCCTTTGTGATGGTGGGCGTCTCGGTGGTCCTGGTGGGCATGATCATTGCTGTCATTGGGTACTGGCCTCATCGCACGAGGCCTGGAGCTAGCCGGCCAGGGAGTGCCAATGCCACTGATGAGATCAAGAAGGAGGTGAGGGTCTCTCCCCACCCCCGCCTTTCCCCTCACAGCGAAAAGCTGAAGCTCATTGGGCCCGTCATCATGGGCATTGGGCTGTTCATCTTCATCTGTGCCAACACCCTCCTGTACGAGAACAGAGACATGGAGACCCGCCTGCTGATGCAGAGGGAGCTCTACTCCATGAGCTTGAAGCTCCCCCCAGATGCAAGCCAAGCAAGCAGCTACTTCCAGAGAAGGCCCCTTCCGTCCACCCCTCAGGCCAGTGCAGAGGGTGTGGAAGGTTGCTATGAGGTGGACCTTTCCTCCAGTGGCTTCCAGTCTTGCTCCAGCCCTGTGAGGAAATGGGCTAACAGCTATGGCTCAAACAGGCTCCAGACCACCACCCAGTTCCTCCACCACAAGAGTGTCTCACCTGCCCTTTCCCTCCTGAGTGTTCGCTCAGACTCTGGCAACGCCCTGCAAGAGAATCGCAACCTCTCCTTCGCCCATGGACCAGAGTCCGTCATCTCCTCGGCTGTCAATGCCCTGTCCCTGCCTCTCTTTAGGCTGAACACCTGCCTTCTGGAAAACCGGGGCATTTCCCGGGTGGTTGTCCGGGACTTGGAAGGCAATTGTGTCCGGTTACCAGAGGAGCAGGAGGAGGTGCTGAGGCTCTCCTGGACTCTCCTGCCGGGATGCAACAGCGTCACTCCCAGAAAAGACAAACTGCAAGGCAACCACATCGTTCTTGATATGGATAGTGAGTCTCCCTCAGCCTCCTCCGTTGAAAAGTCCCTGCACCCCGATTGCACAAAGAGAGAATTCAGTTCAGACACACAGATCCCCAATGCAGGTCATTCCAAGTCCCTGGATCTTGGCCAGCCAGGAGTGGTGGTGGTGGCACCCGTCAAAGACAGGAGGCACAGGAGCTGGCCTAGACTCGACCACATTGGTCTGGTCAACTATGCAAAACTGGAAAGCAGGGGTGACTCTTCCGATAGGCTTTTGGACACAAGCAGGGATGCTTTTCCAGATGACAGCAGGGAGTCTTCTCAGGAGGTTGTTATGGAAACAGGTTCCAGGGCTTGACTCTTCACTGGGGCACCATAAATGTTTTTCTTCCCTTCCTGTTACTTTGCTGTGTCATGTCGGGCACTGCCGAGAATGGACATGCGCGTACGTTAAGAAACGAACTTTGCAATGGTGGCTGCTTCGTCAACAAATGCCTGAACCTAAGACTGGGCTGCTGCAAGAGAGCCACCTTAGAAGCCGTTTGGTGGATGGCCTGTCTGCTTCTTGCCTTATCAGATCCCTCTTCAACAATTCTCTCTCTGTTTAGCGTGAAGATCTTTGCTCTCAAATGGAAATGGACTATGAGTTCTAACATCACGTGTGCCGTGGTGGTGAGGAAGGTGGTATGCGGCATCCTACTTTCCCCCATCCCTCTAAGATCACATTAATCCAGTCCACACATCAGCGGAACCCATGGGTCATGGGGCTGTGGGGTGCTGGCAATGAAGCAGGAACAAGCACATGTGCTGTTTCTTACCCCCTGGTTGCACCTGCCCTGTCCCTGTGTCAGGATAGTTCATACCGATGCCTGATATCTGGAACTGTAGGCAGTTGTTGGAGGAACAACCCAGACTAATAAGCAGTGGTTTATTCCTGGGTTTCAAATCCAGGCTGTCTCTCCTGCAACAACCCACGGTTCTGGGTTTGGATGCCGTAACACAGGGAAAGAGGGTTCCTGGGTTATTTAACCCACTCAGGGCAGACAAGTGGCCAGGATGCAGACCTTTGCTCGCTCCGGTTTGTGCGTTTCCACCCTGGGCTTGTTAAACCCATGATGTGTGAAATGGATCTTCTGGTAAGACTATAGGGAAGAGTCAGATTGCTGGGGTGCAGAAATTATAAACTGGTGCCTCCTAAATCCACAGATCTGGTTTTTTAAAATAATGAGATTCTACTTTTATATAGATGATGGTTTCTGAGCTCTTTCTGACTAACTGTGATTGATCCCTGCCCAGGGTCCTTTTCTGCCCAGGCAGAAGTACAAGGTCTCATTGCGTGTGTGTATGTGTGTTTTTAAGAGATTCTTACAGTTTTATTGCCAATCACATAATTTGGGCTCCAAGAAAGCCAAAAATTTCTAAGTAAAAATCCTGCAAGTTAAATGATGACTATTTTTTATCCCTTTCCTATCTGTTAGAGAATCAGTGGGTAATGCACTTCCAAAAAATATTTTTAAAATGCTGTGTGAAGATCTGTCGCCATTAGTTATGCCTTAACCATATTTCTCTTTCTAAGGAAGAGTCACAAACCGTTTCCAGCTGTTCTCACCTCCTTAGAAAAGTTCTCCTTCTCCCTTCATCTTTAAAAAAATCATTTCACAAGATGGTGAAGTCCTAAAGGAGCGCCATGTTTTGATGAAGTTGGAGAATTTTTCTGTGACATGCCTGAGATTTGCACTGCACAAATGATGCAATTTTTCTAGCCACTAACCACCAGAAAGGATGGCCTGATGGTGTAGGCAGGACAGCACCTTAGAAACATAGAAATAGAGTGAGTCAGAAGGGGTCTCCTGGGCCAACTAGTCTGACCCCCGGCTCCAGCTGGCTCCGCTCACAACATGCCCACCATGTACTTGAAGCACTGAAGGGAGTGAAGCTACTTTCCAAGTACACAAGGTCAGGATTGCGCCGTTGAAGACACAACAGTGCTTGCTTAAGTCAGGGAGAACACAAGAAGAGGCTTCCCGCATCCACACATGGGAATATCTAGTCCAGGTGGTTGTTTCTGACAACTGGATGCTTTTGGATGCATCAAATTCTCCAGTAATGTACTCTTATCAACAGCTGCTCAGAGGCAGGTTGCCGAGTCTTGGGCTTTGGTCCTGAAACCTAGACTTTGGGCAGCAAGCTCAAATCTCAGGTCTGTAGTGTAAGCACAATGCAATGCAATCCCTCTGACACAGAAGGGGAATCTCAGGCTGAAGGGCCAGTGTGGAGTAGTGGTTAAGAGCACCGGTCTGGGATGCAGGAATCTGGGTTCGAGTCCCTTCACAGCAGTGGTGCCTCCACAAAACAGCTCCTTCCACAGGGCATTAATCTGACATCTCCAGTGGCCTTTGGGCACCTGGCAACCACCTTGTCATTCAACAGGACGTTTCAGATCTGCTGATGGTTTCTACTCCTGCTATGCTCTATTGCACAGCTGTTCTGTTGCCCTGCAGGTTAAGCGAAAAATGGAAACTGCCTCTAGGATTAGAGCACATTAGGATCCCTCATTTACTATAAGGGAGCAATCCTGTGCATACTAAGTCAGAAGTAAGTCCTACAGCTGCCAGGTTAGAAATGCCAGGAGTTGGGAAACCTTTTTCCTGCATTGTCCTACGCTATTTTCCTGCATAGGATGGCATCGTAGTCTGGGGCCTGCCAACTGCCCCTCCTCACCCCCACAGCTGAGCACCTGTGACTGGCAGGCAGAGACAGCTTCCCTCTTTGGTGCATCTGGAAGCATTAGGTCCTGCGGAAGCTCTTTCTGTGCTATGCAACAGGGACGCTTCAGAGGGGTGCACACCCTCCCCCTTCCACTGATGGCAACCACAAACACTCCTTTCCTGGGTTGCCCCACATTCCCTTTGTATTACTGATTCCATTTTAATCGTTATTTTATGCTCCTTTGTCTTCAAAACGAAGCAAATTATCTGCAGCCAAGCGGCTAAAGATAATGAAAGGCAAAGTTTCATTCACAGGATGTTTACAGCCGTTGTAAGAGCACACTTGTTACTCATTCCTCAAAGTAGCACTTCTGTTGGGCCCCTTTTGACAGCATTTGCTATTTATTTCAAACAATAAACACAGGAGACAGAGAGATGAGCTACAGGACTGGGGAACAGATGGGTGCCGCACGCAAACACATCTGTAACTTTTCCTCCAGGAAAAGTTAGAGTCCTCCAGTCGAAATGCGGGCTGCTTAATTTATTTTGCAGAAATGGCAGACACCGACACCTCCCCATGCCCCGGGGAGCCCTGCCAAGTTCTGTGTGCTGTGCTCCTTTGTCAGGCTTTCTCCCTGCCCCCCAAGCGGGGCAGAGCCAACAGGGGTGTAGCCAAACCAGAGCCACCAAAAATCGGTAGGAAAATGCAAGCATGGTTGAGAGGACCCCAAAAATTACAGAAGCACACACCTCTGCCCCCCAGATAAGAACAACAAACCTTTGTGGCTTTGTAAATGGGCAACTGCCTCCTTCAAACCATCCCGGTTAGAGCTGAACTTTGTGGCAAGCAGGGAATGGGATGGATTATCCAAGAAGAGGCACAGCTGGCTGGAATCCTGACACACGGCCCTGCAACTGGCTGCGCCTCCGAGCAGAAGTTCTCTGGATGCATTGCAGCATGCCGACCTCTTGTTTGAGTGAAGACAGGGCCCCAACCGTGGGGCGATCCCTGGCTCCATCTCGGCCTGCTGCTGCAGCACCCCTTTGCACCTCGGAAAGATGGGGTACTGGGGGTGCTGGCATGGAATCCTGGCTGGAGAGGAGCTATGCGAAGGGAAATTGGATTGTGTTTAAATCGGCAGCAAAGCCTTTTCTGTCTTGAAGGCTTGGTTTTTGGCTTAACAAATTGGGTCTTTTGCCAGTAGACTCAAAGACTTCGCTTAATTCAGAATCAATCTGGAAATCAAGTAAAATAGTGGAGTCAAAACATAGGAGTCCCTCTGGATGAAAGGCTAAACCCCCAAAGATCAAATTTATCCTCCTGCAATCCTGGCACAGAATCCTCAGAACTCCCATATTACTAAGGAATTCAAAGACAAACCTAGTTTTTAGAGAGCCCATCTTCGGGGGCAGCCACCCCCCCAGCCAGGCACCTCCAGATACTTTGAACAGTGACTCCCAGCAAGCCTGCTCATTAGTCACGCTGGCACCCTGGCGATGAGAGTTGGAGTCCAAACCAGTTGGAGGGTGCTGCTTTGGGGAAGAATGTCTGGGGGGAGCAACCACCCCTCAGCTTTTGTGGCAGTTGTCTAATGCTTTCTCTGATCGGATGCTGTCAAAGGCGCTTCAGGCAAGGCCCTCTGAGCTGCCCTCGATGGCCCATGTGCCACAGTTGCATGGGGAATGGAGCAGCCGAGCCAGCGACCTCGTCACAGGCCAGCTGCAGAAATCTGCTCATGGTCCAGGGAAGGCAAATGCAGCGGGGAGCCCTGGGCTGGGCCGGGCCATTCCACGGACTCCAGAAGCAACCTTGTGCTGAAGCCGCTCCCTCCTTGTGACGTGGCCCGGATGTGCCTTCTCCAGCAGGTATTGGACTCGGCTTCCCATCATGGCCCAGCTGGCCACACGCCTTCAGGGGGCCATACTGGTTCCAGCTCCTGGGGGGTCCTTGGCGAGACCCCTTCAGTGGGCCGCTCTTCCTCGGCGGCATCACCCCCGGCTGCTGCACCTCTTCCCGGCTGCCTGTTTGCCCGGCAGAGAGCCGAAGAGCACGCCCGGATGCCACACGGGGGGACACCTGTTCCTTCCTCACGGCAGCACCACGGCCTGGGCCGCAGCGAGCGGCAGGGCGCAAGGGTGGCGAGAAGAGCAACGCCGGGGTCCTCCGCCAGTGGACCCCCTGAGACGTGGACCTGGCTGGGGCCTGGTCCTGCTGACCCCTGATGCCAGCTCGGACTAGGAGTGTCCCCCTGCCTTCTCCGTGGGGCAGAGGGAGGCAGGGAGAGGCAGCAAAGCCCCGGAAGGGCAGAGCTGCAACTTGCTTTGCCTCCCCGACACCAGGCCTGCCTGCTCCCCTCCAGTGCAAGGAGGGGCCCTGCTGCATCGCCCCCCTTGAAGAAAGCTCCGGCAGCATCTTCGCGCAGGGGGATGTAGTGGATGCAACCTCGGCCGCTCTGGCTCAGGCTCCCCCGCCAGGAGTGCTTCCCTCCCCGTGCCTCGACGCCGGACACGGCCTTTCCCCTGTCGCACAACCCCCTTCTTCCTGACCGCTTCCACCACATCGGCTCTCCCAGCTGTGGGAGGGGGCTGCAGGCTGACCGATGTGCCAAAAGCAAAGCAGGGAGGTAAAGTGGGGAAAGCACCACAGTTCTCCTGCCCATGTCAGAAGGGATCACCATGGCCTCTCTCACCACCAGCAGAAAGCCCTGGCAGGACTCAGGGTGAACTGGATGAACAGATCCCATTCTGTCCAGTGTTTTGTCAGGTCTGGAATGAACACACACTCCTACCAAAAGGTAAAAGACTAAAGTCAGTCTCTGTCACCACCTGGAAAGAATCCATACACAGAGTTTTGCCATGGCCAGATGCTTTGAGACTGTGGGCTCCTTTGAGAATGGCCAGAAGGAAATGCTCTGGCCACTACTACGTCAGGAACAAGCAACTATTTTTTAAAGCCACGACTCCCATGAATCTCAGCCAGCACAGCCAATAGCCAGGATTGCAGGACAGTTGTTGAAAAGATCCGGAGGGACTGAGGATGTGGAAAGCCATTCTACACTGAGAAACAGTGGCTTTCTGGGGGAACAGGTGGGGACTTCCCAGCCCTAACGGAGATGCTAAGAATTAAACACAGGACCGCCTGGAAGCTAAGCAAGCCCTCTATGGCATCACAAGGTCATATGGTAACTCATACATAAAGATGCAGAGGATCATGGCCAGGTGATTTGTGCACCTGTCCAGGTGCCATGTGCTGACAGGTGAGGTCAAGATCACCAGTCTCTTCTCCCTTCTGAAGTCTTCATCTTTACACTGGGCTAGAACAGTCCCTCAAACAAGAATGCCATCAACAGAGAACTGGCCTCAGCAAACCAGAACCCAGGGCCACCCAAGCAGGTTCTGCATCCTTAGCAATCCTGCGTAATGGGAGGCTGCTTCCTGCCACCACCAAGCCCTCCAGTTCAGGTAGTCGGTGGCTGCAGCTTCATCATCTTAAGATTTGAGGAGTGAGGCTGTTCCCAAAAAGACAGGGGGTGTCTTTTGTGGCTTCCGCTGCCCCAGGCATAGGTTTTAGCCTTGGATTTTCTGGACAATTTATAATGCAGAGCAATCTCCTCCTCAGTAGTTCAGCTCCAAATGATTTTGATTGCTTCTGCAGTATGCACAAGGTTGCTTCCTGCTCTCAGTCTGGATCTTGGAGTTTTAAAATGGGAATCAAGATTTACCTAATAAAGCCGTTATGAGAATGAGCAATGACTGCAAGGAAGTCAACATTGTAAAGTGCAATGTAAATTGTTTAGGAAAATGGATGTTTTATGCAGAGTTTTGTCTGTCAGATTTAAGCAATCCAAAAGCCTCAGCTGTTAAATCCACTCTTGTGCCAGGTTTTCAAAAAAGATAAAATAAAATAAAATAAAATAAAGATTCAGAAGCATTTAGCAAGTGGAACAGGCTTAAGAAGCCATCCAAAAATGGCCAATCTCATCAAGCTGCCTCCCAGAAGAGGGCTGGGGGTGGTGGGGGGAGACGATGCACTGACACCACTCAGAAATAAATTAATCTTACTTAGTAATGTCTTGGGGTTAGGACTGTTTTGTAGGGCAACATTTTCTGTGTGAAAGTATCTCGCTTTAAGAACATAACTAGTTACAGCTCAGCTCCCCTGCTCTGGTTTGGAATCAGTTCAGCAACTGCAAGCAACTTCAGTTCTTTTCAGAGGGAAGGAGCATTTATGTTCAAACATTCTGCATTTGTCCATAATTGCTGCTTGACCACCACATAAGTCCCCTCTCCAGGACACACAAATCTCTCCCTTCCCGCCCTAGCTGGCAGCTGTAACAGTGACCATAGGCAGGCAAGTCTTTCTTCCCCTCTCCAGTCTTTGACAGTAACACGACTGTGGCAACTTACCAGAAACCAGAAGCCATGGGAAATGGAATGCTCCCAGGGCACCTAATGCTCCGTGCTCAGTTTCCCATGGCCTTGGAAAAGTACATGGAGGGATGGAGAGGGAGAAAAGGGTAGGAGGAAACGAACTCCCCCTCCACATTATTTTTGTCTACCTAAGATTACAATCTGAGCTGCAGAAAAACTAGGGAGAAGTGGATGGATGGGACAGGATCTTAGCAGAGGCATTTATCACAACTCTGTTATGCCTGCAAATTGACATTCTGAATCAGGTGCCCATCATGTTTGGTGGCATCACGAACCTCGACACAGGGGTAAGCTGCTTGTGTCCTTGCAGAGCTATGACACCTATCAGCCCTAGCCAACAGAGCCAAGAGTGTGGAATGATGGGAAGTGTAGCCCAGACCATCTGGAGTCAATTGTTACTCATCCCGGTCTAAGCTAAAACAGCAGGCTAACCTGTGCATGGGTTGCCTAAACTGAACACCTGCCACTTCCAAGATCCGCTGAGCACAGAGGTACGCGGCCCTTTGCTCGTGAGGCTCCTTGGTTCAGCATCCTTTCTGGGATATCAACAGAAAGAAGCAGCTTTTGGGAAACAGCAGTCCTAGCCTCCCTTTTACTCATTTATTTTTCAGCTGAGTTCTTTCCCAAAATTCCCCAGGGGGGCAGAGACCACCTTTTGACATATGCCTGGACAAACTTGAACCCTTGCCAGCCAGGCCAGATCACTTCCCTTCTGCTGGGAAGCCGTGGGATGGTGGCAATAAATTAAAAATACCCTGATCTTACCTCTTTCTGAGCTCAGCTCCCCCACCCGCACCCCCTTCATCTGAGCAATGCATACTGTTTGGCCGGGACCAGCATTTTCCATTACCAGAGAAGCTGATGAATTACATGGCTTTGAAAAGCATTTCATTCCCGTTTTTATGAGTTTATGAGGCATGTTGGGGGAAGGTATCAGACTGTTTTCACAGAAGATAATGTGGAAAAGGTGTGTGTGTGGGGGAGAACCGTCATCTTTTGATGCTGTAACCAACTTCTGTCAGGGAGATGAGGGTGCCACAAGGAACATCGGGCCTTTGGAAGACTGACCTTGCTCTCATGGAATCTGGCAGCATCTAGCAGCATCTACAGTCACCCCTCCACTGTCATTTCTGCAGTTCTGTCATTATGGATGTGATCTCTCTCTCGGTTCTTGCCAGCAGGACCATGGCAGAGATCCTTGCCACCACCACCTGGGTCTGAAAGGTGCTCAGAGCTCTTCTGCAGCCCAAGTCCTCCTGGAGATCTTTCCCAGAGTCAGACAGCTGGATGGCTGCAAATGGCTCCAGATGGCACACAGTAAGCTGCAAATGACCCAGTTGAATACTGCAGGCAAAGCAATGCAGAGAAAACAGCTACTGAGGTTGCAGAGGAAAAAAATCCACCTGAGAAGCAATGAAATTGGCTTGCCTTTGCTAAATGTCTTCCCACCTTTCTTTTGGTGAATCTGGGTCAGAGCGGGAAGCATGTGGCATTCCGGACAATGTCAGATTACAGTTTCCATTAATGGCCATGCAGGACACGCTGCTGAGAGCTGGGGTCCAGCAACATCTGGATTATTGTAGGTTTCCCATTTCTCATCAGGAAGGTTGGAGGGGTCATTTTCTTCAGGGGTTTACACAGGCTATGCAACAACTACACGAAGGGCAAAAAACAAGAGGCGCTCGTCACTGCACCTTCGACTTAATTTTTGACTGCAATCCTATGTTTGCTTTCCTGGGAGGAATCCCCACTGAATATAGAGAAACTGTACTTGGAGAGCTTTCTAGCCTGGATGCTCTGCACCCCAAGACCAGTGAGGAGGCCTGGAGAGTGCTGAGGAAGTGGGCCAACACACCTGCTGCAAGGTGTACTTTTCATGCAATCCTTGCAGCCTCAGGTGAGCTCATGAGGGGAGTTACTGTCTTGGCAATCCAGCAGCTTCCTGAGGCTTGAGGGGATTTCCCATGCCAGGTGTTTTGCCTTTTACACAGGTATTCTTCACTGTATGTTTTTAAGCTGCTTGTAATTTTTAATGTTTCCTTGATAAGATGTCATGGTATTTTTATTGTATTGTTTTTATGGAGCATTGTCAATCACCCCGAGAGCTTTAGCTATGGGACAGTATAAAAATGAAAATTATTGATGATAATTTATAAAGGGCAAAATGAGTAAAATATTTCTGAAGTGATAACACACATAATAACAATACTGCGACAAATAAATGATATTATATTATTATAGGAAGAGGAGGAGAAGGGTTCTGTCGCTGGCATCATTTTAAAAGAGGGTGGGAGAAAGATGAAAGAAGGACGAGTTTGCGACCCATCTTGGCCATCACTGCAAGGACATGGGGAGGCACTTCTTCCCACTGCTGTAGCATGTGAAATCTTGGCGAGTGGCGGAAGGAAAGGCCAGGGCCTTTCAGACGTGGAGGGAATGCAGTGCTGGCTCTTCCCGGACCAACTTGATGGTGAGGGAGTTGAGCCAGGGGCACTGGAACAGGAATGGTGTGTCCTGGTCCTGTGTGTGATGCAGAGAGACCACAGAGAAGTTGCTTCCTGGTGCTACCCAATCTTTATCTGGATAGACCTTTCCACATAGTTCTCTCTCCACCCCCAGCCTCCATTCAAGCCCCTTCTCATTACTTCCCAACTTCGCCATCATCTTCCTCTCCCTTCCATAGCCCCTTGCTTTACCCTCTCTCTCCGACTCACCCATTTAGTCTTCTGTTTCTCTCCCCTCCGCTTCTTCTCACACCCCAATTCCATCAGGTCTAGTATCGCTCCGTCCATTCCCGGAACCTTTTCGGGAATCACACCACTGCTGAGCAGGGTCCCACTGCACTCATGTCCTCCTTGCGTTTCCCACAGGCAGCTGAATCATCACTGTATGAACCGTTTGCTGGACTAGATGGATCCTTGGTCTGATCCATTGCAGGAATAGGAAGCTCCCTATACTAAGCCAGACCTTGGGTCCTTCTAGACGGACGCTGACTAGAAGCAGTCCTCCAAGGTTTCAGGCAGGATTCTTTCCTAGCCTGACCTGGAGATATCCAGGACTATCTGCATGCAAACATGTGATTTACCACTGATCTACAGTGCTGTGTTCTTATACATATATGGCCTGACAGTCCTTCCTGGCTTTTGTGAAGTATATGGATTTCTCTTGGGTTCCAAGGCCAATTTACAAACCACACAAAAATCAATGCCAGCTGACCCTTTGAATTCAGGAGGAAAAATACACATGAAAGCACAAGAGCCAGCTGAGAAAGCCAAAACATGGAAAACAAGGCTTTTGAAGGGCAGATTATCTGGATATTTGCTCTCCAACAACAGCTCCTCAAAGACAGGACACCTGGCAGGTTTCTAAGCCTTGCAAAGTGCTCCCCCTGTGGGTCCTGCAACACAAATTTGTAGAATTCCTGCCTTGGCTTGAGAAGAGGGTTCTGTCATTCAGCACACTCCATGAATGGTCTGTTCATTCACCTATCAGCAAGACAGACATACTGAATCCTGGCATGTACACTGAGCGAATGGCCCGTCCTAGAAAGATGAGCTGCTTGCACAGGAAACACCATTCAAGCACGGTTGTTAGTAGGGGAAGCCAGATTCCAAAGCAACTTTTTGACTGGGGATGCATAAGTATTAGATGAGCATTACTTGTGGTATCACCCACTACTACTGTTAAATTGTAAGTTTTACTGATAGTGCATGTGTCCATCTCCACAGCCATTTTTCCAGTGCAGGGGAAAGTCTTTGACCACGAAAAAGTGATGTGATTTAAAAGACCAGGCAAATATAGCTCCTTCCCGTAACTATGGTTGAGAGAGTTTACACAGGCTGTAGTGTTGCATGCACTCTTTCTCCAACTTACATGGGAACTCCTCACAGACTTTAACCATGGTTATGTAAGCACAAACCTCAACCAATGTGTTTACAGTTCATTCAAAGAATATTAGCAAAGTTATTGCTAAAGTCTGCTAAAGTTATGCGAAGTTATTGCTAAAGTCTGCAATTACCTATTTCAAAATTTAAAAACTGGATGTATTGCAAACTGAACACCATTTTGCTTAGAACACTTTTTCCAGGTCAGAATATGGAATGTCATCCGTATATAGTCACCATTCAGAAAACCAAGTGCCTAGAGCCAGTTGCTTTGTTGATATACGTGAATAAATTCTTCAAGTGGCAGCCCCTTATTCTTGACAAAACATCCCAGTTTCTGCTGTGAACCATGTGGCCCTTAAAAGCAGCAACTTGACCACTTGAGCAGCCTCACATGGACCTTCCCTTGGTAATTCCTCACAAATGTTCTATGCAGTTGTCATCTGTCCAGATCTAACCCCACCGCCAGCCCCAAGCTCATGGCCTTGCTTGGATTGGTGGGGCGTCCAGTTCACTTTCCAAGTAGCTGGTCCTGGAAACACCTGCTCGGTCATGTGCTCTACAGCCAAAGAAGCATGCATGTTGCAGAAGTACGAGCTAAGACAGGGTGCCTGCCGAGAAAACTATCTGGCTGACACTGCAAATTCCAGTTTCAGATGATAATCGTGGTCAAACAACTAATTATTAGCTTAGGTGTCAGGGCATGTGAGCCCACAGTATTACAGAAATAGCATCATGACAGCATCCACCATGACACTACGCACTGACAATAAATCTGGCTACAAGCAGAGATAGCTTTACCATGCTGTACAGTCCCTTGAGGGTGGCATTAAAGGAGGTAGATGGGAAGATCCGGTCCAGATACTTCAATTGGTGCAGAATAGAGCTGCCAGGTTGCTGATGGGGACTGGGCGTTCTTCTCATATAACCCCAGTTCTCTGTCAGTTTCACTGGCTCCCAATTGAAGTCTGGACCCAATTCAAGGTGTTGGTTATGACCTATAAAGCCCTAAATGGCTTGGGACCTGGATATCTAAAGAAACGCTTGTGTCCATATATGCCCTCCCATCCCTTGAGATCGGCAACAGATGCCCTTCTCCGGGAACCCTCCGTGAATATTAGGAGGGTGAGTACCTGGAGGAGAGCCTTCTCTGTGGTGATGCCCCACCTATGGAATGCGCTCCCCAGAGAGATCTGCCTGGCGCCATCGTTATGTTTTTCGGCACCAGGCTAAGACCTTTTTAAAACTTATTTTAATTGTTAATTATGTATTTATAGGATGTTACCGGGCTTTTTAATTTTTAATTGTATTGTTATTTATATGTTTTAATTATGTTGTGAGCCGCCCCGAGGCTTTGTTACGATGGGGGCGGCATAGAAATGTTAGTTAGTTAGTTAGTTAGTTAGTTAGTTAGTTAGTTAGTTAGTTAGTTAGTGAGAAAGAAAGAAAGAAAGAAAGAAAGAAAGAAAGAAAGAAAGAAAGAAAGAAAGAAAGAAAGAAAGAAAGAGAGAGAGAGATGAGATGACAGCAGCCAAAGAAAGGTGAGAGTCTTCCTCTCAGGTTTAAAGGCAGAATCTAGCCAGAATTTCAAGAGATGCTGCTTGACACTTCGTGGCAATTTGCCATGTATTTCCGTAGGATTTTGAAGACCATAATGCTCAACAGTTTGTTTTCCAAATAACCTTCCGAATATGAATTGCTATCACTGCTGATTTTGTCAAAAGTTATCTGACAAGTTCATGGCTGAAAGGGGAATTGAAATAGGTTTCCCATTCATCACACTGACCGAGTAGAATTGGCAGTCCTTGTTAAAGTACAATAAGAAAAATACTTGTTTGAGCTCTATGTACAGATAAATTTAAGAATTACAACTCCACAGCATTTGAGAGTTTCAGTTGTGCTGGCAAAGCAAAGCTTTAAAGGAGAACCACAATGACATCTTTTACTTGAAAATTTATTGGAAAATGCAATACAAGTAGCAAGATTGAACACTTATGTCTAAATGCTACATCTACCTTCTCTTTGACTACAAAAATTCAAAATAATAGCTACATAAGCTATAAAGATTTACTTTTTTACTCTGTTCCTATTTTTTAAAAGAAGCATTCACTATTCTATACAATTCACCAGTCTTAAAAAATTTACAAAGCTCCTTCATATCAGCAATGAAATAATTTGTGATTCAATGTTTAAGAAAACAAAAACCCATAATTAAAACATAGATGTTTTATGAAAATGTTAAACCAGAGTTTTTGATCCCACCTAAACACCCCCAATGTTTATTCATTATTTTAATTGTTGGCAAGTGAAGCTGTAATTTTTTTAATCTTCCAGTCTGGTTAGTATGGATTCTCCCATGCTGCTGCCCTTCCTTCTGTACACACATTCATACATACATAGCTTCCGTTTACTATACAGTTACAACAGTTTCTGGATAATCTCATACATCAGAGAGGAAGCAATTGGGAGCATGTTGCCATCTCAGTATTATAAATACACCCTATTTCATTGATCGCATTGGTGATGGCAGCAATGGCTCCCAATAATGTTGAGAAGGCAAAAAGCCAAGTTTATTCTACACTGTCCAAGTGATGGTGGCAGGTTTGGGAGTGCAAGCAGCCTGCTGACATTCCTCCTTCACAAGTGACAGTTCCCTGCTGACTCAGACTGTTCAGGAAGATAGAGCCTTGGGTATCTTAGAACTAAGTGGTGATCACAGCACCTGTGGTAAGCTAAGTCAGCTTGGCAAGTACATTCTAAAAAGGAAATTGATTTGGGGGGTGTGCCCATGGGTACGTGTTAGTCACTTGTGGCGTATAAGCTGCCTGAAAGATAATGAAAAGCAACGCTGGCCCAACAGCTGGTTGTGAGAAGGTGATCCTTCCTGCCACCAGTAACCAGGCCAGTGACTATGAGCCCAAGCGGCAAGCAAACATTTTAATTTTTCACAAAAAAAATAATCACAAAACACAGCGCTGGCCACAGAATCGAGGTTCCTACAAAAGTCAAATTTTAGGCACAATCCTTTGGAAATTTAGACAGAAAATCCCCAGCATGGCTCAGCCAGTGTCTAGAACTTGCTGCCACAAAATTAAGCTGTGAAGTGTTTGGGCACTGTTTGGCAGCACATAGATGGCTGGAACATTCTTGAATTAAATTTCTAGTCAATGGAGGGGGATATAATACTTTGTGAAATGATTTGTGGTTCTTACTACCATTATCACAAGCAGAATGATGGGGAAATGGCAAAATAACTGACACAAATGTTGTGTAAACCACATCGATTTGCATGACTCAGATAGTAAATCATTTACATAGTTCGGCATTTTCTTGCCACAGAATTGGTTTACCTGGAGGCATATGTTTTGCATTGTCTTCCACAAAGTACACACAATCCTGAATAAACTTAAAGGAAGGCAGGAATCCTCTGTTTGACTTGAAAAGCTCAGTTTTGATTACGCAAAGTCAGGATCAAGTATTATTACTTAAGGGCACACCCTTATGCAAGTTTAGACATAAGAAATGCCTACGATGCCATACAATGCCCAAGCTAGCTAGGAAGGCCTTTCTTCTGTTTAAGTCTGTTAATATTATACACACAAAACTTTTCCCAAGATGGTTTGTGATGGATAAACGCTATAAAAACCAAGAAATAGGCAAAAAGCTAGAGTGACTCAGCTATTCACGAATTATATCTTGTCCTGTTTATATGTTTGCTTCACTGCAAGTTGCTTATTTGTCCTTCCATGTTCCAGGATTGTTTCTCAAGTTGTCTACTCATACTTGCTTCCTTCCCTGAAGATTTTGTAGGATTTTTGACATTACATTGTGTAAATACATAGCAACCACTTTAAAAAATTACATAAGCAGCTATGTATACAATTTGGGGCACGTGCAAAAGAAGCTAAAACATACAGTAAGGTGTGGATTTGGGTGAACCAAGGCTGCCTTGGCCACCAGGGGCTGATCATGATACAGTCCACAACATCCTGCTGAATCTTCCCCAGTACTCGCTTTCTCAGAGGAAATGGCAGGGGTGCGGGGGAGAACAAGGTCCCCATCCCGCACAGCAGGAATATATCTCCCAGACTGCTGCTGTCAGTCCTGGTGATATGGCTGTCAAGATGATGCATCAGTTGATGCACCAGTCCCAGATGCAAACAGCAAGCCATGTTAATGGAATTGACCTGGTACCACTCTGCTTGTTGATGCAGAACACCACCGTGATACTGTTCATCATGGCCAAAGCTTCTATTGTGTGAAGGGTCTTATTCCAGTTCTTCATGTAGAGATGGCAGACCCTTCGCTTCCGTTTCTCTTTAAAGAATGCCTGGCAATGTGGGCACATGCCATTCTCCCAAGCACAACAGGCACAAAGACTGTCTGTCAGATGGGGGCAGCCTGGCATCACCACTGGTGCGTTTACAAAAGGGAGCCTTCCATGCCATTGGAAAAAGAGGGCAGACAGGCAAGAAAATATTGGAAGTCAAGGAGAAGATACATAGGGTGGACAAAGAGGATTCCCTTCAGGGGAGCAGTTAAATGAAGGGAGATCAGGAGAGAAAATTAGCAAAGATTTGGAAACGAAGGGACCAAGAAAGACACTCAAAATATTAGAAAAAAGATGAAAACACTCTGAGATAAGAACAAGAGAGAGAGAAAGACTGAGAGAAAGTGAGAAATCCCAAGGGAAGATGGTTGATGAAAACTGAGGGAATGGTGGGAGCCACTCCCACCAAAATGCTCCCAGCTATTACACCTTCCCAACAACAGGTTTCCTGCAGGCACAGAGCCCTTACGGGTGATGCACAGAGACCACAAAGAAGAACGGAAGAGGAACTGTAGCAACAAAGGCCAAGGAAAAGGTCAGTCTGAGATGCATGCCCCTCATTATGTCAAGTCAAGCGTCTGTTTAACAAAGGATTTACCTTTCATGCAAAAATGTGTCAAGGTGGATTGTTAAACAGACCAGGACAATACCAGCTAGCTAGACATAGTACATGAAAAGGTATACCTCATATTGAGTAACAGCTGGTGGAAGGACAAGACATATTCTTAAAAAACATATTGGAAAGCAATAGTTCCATTAATAAATTTTTAAAAATAGGGCTGCACTTACACTGAGGTTTGATTACCTTCTTTAGAATATTTTTTTCAAGGCAGCTGTTTAAAACTTTTAATATCAGAGGCTAAAAAGCCGTAGAGGTACTAAGATTTGTCATTTGAGAAAGTGACACACCCAAAGCAATCTTCCACAATAAATACATATGTTAAGTGCTATGGACTAATTTTATTTATTTTTAAACGTTCATTTGTAGAATACAGGAGGATATATAATTCTCCCGAATAAGTATTATAGCCCAATTCTTCACTGCTCACTTGGAAATGAGTCCTACTGTTTCCAGCTGGGCTTTACTCCTGGCACTGGATGTCAGTCACCAGAAGGTCAGGGTGGTTAGCAGTGCCCTATTACACATTACAGCAAAGCTGATCAAGCAGGGCTTGCACTCCTATAACTCTTTCAAGTTCTAAGGAAGCTTGTACTGATTTTCTAATTAAAATGAACTTGAACTGAGGAAGAAACCTACAGCATGACCCAGGAGCTTAAAAGAAAAGTTCTAAACAGTGAGCCAGAACTTACTTTTACTGAACTCAAATCATCAATGTGTATATTTGTTGTCCTTTAACTTAAATAAGCACGAAACATTCCTTTCAGTTTCTCATATGCTAGAATCAAACCCCCCACCCATCACTGCTATTTATGTGGCATATTCAATACAATCTTACACCTTTCATAGCAGTAACATTGTTCAGAACTCTACAGGTATACATTTTCACAGAATGCTCACATGCTGCTGGAAGAAAAGATCAGGTCTGCAGTTTTCAGTGTTGCCAACAAAACCATCTGACTAAATAATGCTTAAAGGAAGCGTATCATATTAGTGAAGAGCACACTGCACCCAAATTTGGTATTCCATAATTCATAACACAAGAGGCAAAAATATGTTCAGAAAGTGAAACTTGAGTATTTCCTACCAATGATGTTTATGTGATTTGTTTGAATGTGCAATTTAAAAACAGAATAAGTGATATGGGGAATCTTTTTTTTAATCTCCCAGCATCTATTCCTGCTTTTGTCCAATTACAATTATACACACACACACACACACACACACACAGGCATACAACTTTCTCCAGTGATGATACCTTTGTAAGGTGCTGAAAACTGCAGCCAATCTATGCCCTGTCCTTTCATTCTAGTACAGCAGCAAAGCAGCGTGAGGGTCGCCATTCACAGCTGCTCTACATCCTCCATTCATTTGGATGGGATTATATAAGGAATTTTATAGGACCCCATTGAAATGAAGGGAGGAGACACAACAGCAATGTTCTCTCTGTGGACTGTGTCCAGCAACAACAATCTGCCATCGTCTCTTGCAAGGAGCAATACATGATGGAAACAAGTACAGTCACTCTCAAAACGGCCTAGTTTTTAGCAAGAATCAGTGGAAACAATTTCATGTAACTCTTACTTTGATATGTTGCCCATGTGCCAAGTTTAAACAGTGCTTTAAAAACCAGTATGATTTTAAAACTATCTTAACAAATACAAAACAAAAGCTGAACACAAACAACTGGAAAGTTGAAAAAACTATTGCAAATTACAGCCTACTTCCTAGCATTCAGGGTTCTTGCCTCTTAAACACACAGTTCTAATAGGCTTAATTTAATGGAAAACAAATAAAATCGCAGAAAAGAGATCCAGTTTTCCAATGAGAACAAAAGAGAAAACAGAAAGAATGGAGGAAGCCAAGGTGCCTTGTCACAGTTCATCTAAAAGCACTAGAATTCACAGTATCAAAGATAAAGCAACTTCCATTATTCCTGGACAACTACTGAAACACCTGTGCAAATACCACAACCTCTTTCTATGTTCAAGCATCTACTGGCTGACAAATCCACAAAAGCCAGGGAATTCGGAGGCAAAGAGGGCAGACACACCTGCACCTGGTATATCTAAAAGAGTGGTGGCTGGGAACTGTAGTTCTATTTCAGATCGGTCGTAAGAGGCATATCAGAACATTAAACAAAGTGATTTTTCTGAACTTTCTGGTAAGATGGGCTACTTTTAGGTAATTGACACGACCACACAGCAGCATGTTCAAGGGTATGTGAAAAAGCAAGCCGCTTGAGAAAGAGGAACATGAAGGGCAACTCAGTGAAAGGCAACCACTTTTGGTAAGCCCTACATGTTATTTTTGTGTGGGGCTTTGAAATCACGATACAGATCCAGAATGTGAAAAAAGGTGGTGAGAAAGGGAATGCAAAAAAGAAAAAGAAAAATGAAAACCTGTAAAAAAAATACTTTTGTACTGTGAAAAGTATGGCATATTGTCAGTCACAATATAAAAATGATAATCAAAAAAGGATTCACTGTATTAAAGAGAACCCCAAGTAAACATCAAAAAGCAGTTTCCTAGTAAGAAATGATACAACATTTGCTTGAAAGTAAATCTGGCAAATTTGAGGTCATGGTGCTCCAAGGTAGTTTCCTTGTAATTTTGCTGGTATATCTTCAGTGGCCTTTGCAGACTGAAGCAGACATTGCCTAGAAAAATAAAAGTGCATGTTAAGTTACCACATAGTAAAAACACAACATCCACTGAGACTCTATAGCTAGTGAATGGGGCAAGATGTACACGCAGAAACAAATGCATGCATACGTACTCTGCACATGTGCATTCAGTATTCAGATATGCTACATTAACAGACACAGGTGGCAATGAGGTCTGTTTCACTCTGCAAAAGGAGTATGTTACTCCTTGAGCTTGTTTCTTTTGTTCACACAATACTCAAGCACTTGAGACTGAACTGTAAATTTAAATCTGCTTGCTTTGCACGGTTTTGATAGGTGCTATACTATATTACACTCTATTTATCAATATTTTGGATTTGTTGTTAACCACTTTGGGTCCCTAAGTGCAGAAAGTTATGAGTTAAAAATGACCCATAACCTGTATTACACAAATAACATCTGTATGTCTGAAGATAGTCTTCAGTACCCTTATCAAACCATCCACATGCTGGCAAAGAGCCTCACATGTAAGGATGTGACATGGTGGGAAATTTTAGCATGCAGCATCAGGAATTGGGGATCATAGGCAGAGCCATACTAGATCAAAGGGTCCATCTAGTACAGTGGTGGCGAACCTATGGCATGTGTGCCACAGCAGGCACGCAGAGTCCACTCTGAGCCCCCTCTTTTTCAAAATCGCCCTCTTTTCAATGGAACTTTAGTGCCAAATTAGGGTTAGGGCAGTGGTGTGAACCTATGGCACGTGTGCCACAGCGAGCAGAACCCTCTCTGTCGGCACGCAAGCCAAGTCGTCCCAGCATCTCCCCAGTGGCCGAGCATCGGATAACAGCACACATAGGGGCCCTGCGCATGCTCGGAAAGGAGTAGCGGCGCCAGGCAATGACATCACGAGCCATGTCTCATTAGCCACGACTCGCCCGAGCTTTCGCATGGCTGGTCAGTGCACTGCCAAGGTTACATCTAATTTGCTTCTAGGAATAAACTATCCCCATGAACGACTAAATTTAACAAGTGATGTGCTCTGCAATACAGCAGTGCTGAAAAAGAACAGTACCTGATACACATCCTATATAGCTGGCCTTGCCACTTATTTTGCAATCTCTGTCTCCTGATGGACGACCACCTTGGTCACAGACATGTCCGGGTGCTGCTCCTTAGCTTCTTTGATGGCCTGAACAAGAACCTGAATAAAAGAGCATCAAGACCCAACTGTTTTGTTCCAGAGCAACAACATTATGTTTCCTATTATGATCTAGCACTGGCGTCTACATCCCATATGACTCAGAGTTCTGGATCAAAATTAAGACTGCTATCCTATCCTTCTTTGTACAATCAATGACCTATGTACCCATTTCAAACGTTTTGTCATATTTTATTTTGGCTCTCAAAATAAAAATTTTTCTTCAATCCCTTGTCAAGGAAGCCCTGTGAACTTTCATCAAAGGGGGGAAATTGATCTGTTTTTGACAAGGAGTTGTGATCTTTATTACTGATGAATTTTCAAATACTTTCTGAGACTCCAAAGGAATGAGTATTTGCTTCATTGATAAAAGCTCCAGGAACAAAAGGATTAAAAAATGAATCACTAAAATAAATCTTACTTGATCATGATCAATATCTGCATCACCAGTGATTACAATTCTTTTTTCAATTCGTGTTTCTGAAATTCCACCTTTCACAGTCTGTTATGAGAGAATAAACCTGAATATGAGCTTACCATTCAAAGATAACAGAAAGTTACAGAACAGCTTTAAAAAATTAAGACAAAACCATAGCTAAATATGCTCATCGTCGGCATATTTATTTATTACATTTTTCTGCTGCCCCATAGCCTGCAGGTAGCTCACAATGAAAGCAAAAACAATCAGTATAAAGGCACAAAACAAAATTAAAACTATACAGAGGGCACTACAAATAACAGCTGGGGTCAAGGAGCACCACCAAGCTATGAACCCTGTCCTTTTCTGTCCATTTATGATACATCTCTTTTTAACCCAAGATTGCGCTTCCTGGCAACTTCCTTCTCATTTTTAAAACAACACAGATCCTTTAATAGCACTTAGTTCATGTTGGGGCTCATGAGTACATTTGAAAATTTAAGAATTTTATGAGAACTACCATAAAATGGCTACCTTAAGTAGGCACAACTAGTCACAAAGGAACAATAATCTATCCAGAGGCATGTATGAGAAATTAAGATGGCAGCAACTAGAGGCTCCCACTTTACTCTGAAGCAGCTGCAGTTGTCAGTAAGAAAAGTATAAAAATATTTTGAAAATCAAAATTGGAAGGTGCCTTAGTGGACACCAATGAAGGAATCCGGAAACAAAGGGTCTTATGTGGCCTATCTCTTCAGTCAGACCCAACAAAAGCAGTGATTCACATAAATGCGGGTACCATGTGTCTTTGGGCAATGAGGTCCAGCACAATGTGTATTACTGATTATTGTGGCTTCGAAGGACTCCTGTGCCCAGATAATATTAGCTAATGGTCTCTCCCCAGAGCAGTGTCCACATCTGGCTAGACTGGTCAAGGATTAGTCCATGCCAGAATGGGAGACCATCTGGGAACTTGTATGATGGAAGAAAAATGGAGTATGAACATATTCATGAACAAATCATTCATTTTCATATGAATAGGAACACTTGCTATGAGATAGAAAACGGAGGAAAATAGGACGAAAAAGTATCAAAAAGAGGATGTGCAAGTATCTTGGGTGGTGCTTGTCCGAGCTGAAAACTCTCACAAAGTATCACTGATTCCTGTGTACTATCAGAGCACAGACAGAACAAGGAAACTCAACAACCAGTAACATCATGCTATGAAATCAAGAACCAGTCAACTCCAATGGAGTTTGCACATACTAGCAATCCTATTTGAAAGGCACCACCCAAAGACAGAAAGGAGTTAAGTATACTTGTACAATTAATTCTTTTGCCAGCAGGCAGCTTATCTGTAAGGTTACACAATTGCTAGTACTGTTTTTACCTTTGTAATCTGCGTAGTGGTGGTGCTGCTGCTGGTCTCTGAAGTGATGGTCTGAGCAGTTAGCAGAACTCCAGGGTCTAAATCTCCACTGCCATCATCAGTCTACGGCAAAGATACATTAAAGTATCAATAATCTCCTTACTCAATGAGTTGCTAACTTTAAAGAACTTTCTTCACAGAATTCATTCTGAATTAATGCGACATCTAGTACAGTTAGCACTTCTGGGATTAATACATGAGAAATAGTTCTTCTCAAAATGTTTTGAAGGTTCTCTCTCAAAGCAGTGATAATCCCACCTTTGCTGGATTTGAAGCACAGTTATATTGATAAAGAAGATGAACTGCTCTGGCCCATTTTCCCCAGGGAAAAAATGAAAGTAGAGAGCACTTTGCTGAGACAGCAAGGAAACACTTCTTAAAAAAAAAAAAGCAGCATTGTGCAGATTTTGAAAAGATCTTTGCTGTTACTGCTTAATTCTGGTGTTATTTATGTTCTAACCTTTTCTCAACTAGATTGGAAATATAACTGGCATTTGGAAACAAACAACTAGTTCAAAATGCAGATAAGAGGATGAACAGTGAGGGAATTTCTGCTTGGATGTTGACAGCCACATCATCCACCTGAGATTAGGCATTGCTACCAATATTGAGATGCACACAGCTATCACAAATAACTTTGTTTAGTAAGCAATTAGCCTGAAGTGTCTGGTGCAATCCACTGCAGCCTCTAATACCAACACCACATTTTCCCTGTTGCATGTGTCAGGAATAGGAAAAATTTCTTAAGACACAGCAGGGATCCTCAAGATTTTTGGAACAACAGGCACATTCGGAAATGGTAGAAACTGCTGTGGACACCCCCACAAAATGGCGGATGTGCTTAGTCGCATAACGGGTGCCACAGGGCCCTGGCTCAACAAAAGTGAGCTAGTATTGGTAGGGGGAGAAGTAAGAAGGCTGGAAGGGAAGGGGAAACAACAAGAAAAATGGACAGTGGAGAGACAAAGAGGAGGGCTAGATGTTAGAATGGGTGGCATTACTTTGAAAGATGCTGTAACGTTTTCCAAGAGTTTTCATAAAACTCTTTTTTAAGGAGGCAGGAAGGGGAAATCTTTGTGGGTGCCAGTGGAGGTCCCCGCAGATACCAAGTTGTGGACTGCAGGGATACAGGAGTTCTCCATGTCATTTCCACCAATCCAGGTGAGGCAGTGGCTGTACTGAACCGGTGCCTGGCCGAGGGAATGGGCTGGATGAGGGCCAATAAACTGAAGCTCAATCCAGACAAGACGGAGGTCCTGTTGGTTGGCGGACTGGGCTTCGGAGAGGGTGAAGTGACCCTTGCCCTGAACGGGGTTGCACTCCCTCCTAGGGACAAGGTCTGCAGCTTGGGAGTGCTCCTCAACCCAGAGCTTTCACTGGAAGCTCAGGTAACAGCAGTGGCGAGGAGCGCTTTCCTCCAGCTTCGGCTGATTCATCAGCTGCGCCCCTACCTGGAGAACGACTGCCTGGCGACAGTGACACATGCACTGGTGACTTCCCGTCTTGACTTCTGTAACACGCTCTACGTGGGGCTACCCTTGAAGACGGTCCGGATACTTCAGTTGGTTCAAAATAGAGCTGCCAGGCTGCTGACGGGGACTGGGCGTTATGGTCACATGACTCCAGTTCTCTGTCAGCTTCACTGGCTTCCCATTGAAGTCCGGGCCCAATTCAAGGTGTTGGTAATGACCTATAAAGCCCTAAACGGCTTGGGTCCTGGTTACCTGAAGGAGCGCTTACGTCCATATATGCCCAGCCGCCCCTTGAGATCAGCGGGAGAGGCCCTTCTCCGGGAACCCTCCGGGAAGGAAATTAGGAGGGTGGCTACTCGGAGGAGGGCTTTCTCTGCGGTGACGCCCAACTTATGGAACACGCTCCCCAGAGAGGTCCGCCTGGCGCTGTCGTTATTTGCTTTTCGGCGCCAGGCGAAAACCTTTTTATTTAAGCGGTATTTTAACTGTTAGTATTAACTGATTTTATCTGGCCAGGGCGGCTTATTTTATATTGTATTTTTTGGATTTTTAATGTTTATATTAATTTATTGTTGTAAGCCGCCCCGAGGCTTCGGCGAACGGGGCGGCATAAAAATGTTTTAATGAATAAATAAATAAATAAAAATAAATTGTCCCCATCCTCAATTTATATGAAAGTACTCTCTGTGAAAGCACATGCTCTGCTCACAATTTCACACTAACTTCTTAACCAATATGACTTGATACTTACACTGTGTTTAGGTAGCACGGTGCAGCAGTTCAATCTCATTTAGTTTAAAGACAACCCAGAAAGATGCATTAACGATCTTATGTGTGCTTAATGTTTCAAAGCATCTAAGCAACACTCAAACAATGATTCCAAAGCCTTGCATGTATGTAGTGTCCATTAAAAAAAAACACCTTCCAGGGTCACCATTATAAGATTATGAGACTCAAATATATTCAGCTAGGCATAGCTAATTACATTCTTTCAGCTATCCCTTCATCAATCTAATGCTTGTCCTGCTTTGCCACCCAAGACTGAAAGATCTGCAGCAATTTTTCTAAAATCTGTCTTTCGCCCACATTGGTGTTACTTCAACTTACTTTGAAATATTTTCTCATGTATGTATTCACTCGGGTGAGTTATTGGTAAATAACTAAAGGCTGTGTGAAACTTATTGAAGGTCTAAATGTGGTACCTTCAGAGTAACCACTAGATGGAAGTAGTTTCCAATAAAAGTCAAGGATTTCCCAAAGCAAATGCAGTCATACGACCAAAAGCTAAATTCTGAAAATCATTAATGTAAGCTCAATTAGGCCAACCCAAACATCAAAACACATGAAAATTGTTGTGATCTCCAGATCTCTTCACCAGACAAGATGTTGCCAGAAGAATTCTGAGGGGGTGGTAGATTTAAAAAAGCAAACCTGTTGGGTATCTGCATGATCACAATCTTGAGATGGTATTTCAAGAATCTCAATATATTCAAACATGATTATACTGCAATTTTCCTATCTGGCCAAAATGTTCAATTCTAAAAACAAATAACATTTTGATTTTCAGAGATTCTGTAAATCTGAACATGAGGACCCATGGTAGGACCATGGCAGGACAAAAATAGCCTTCGGAACTCCCAAGATTGCTTGCTTTTGTTAAATGTTTATTTTAAACAGTTTCTGCATTAAACATCTTGAATTCTATAAGTGCTATACAAAACATTGCACTAATTCTGCAATATCAGATATGGAATATCCTACCTGTGCAGCTTCATAAGTTATAGTCTTTGTCTCTGTGTGGACAATAGGAACTTCCTTAGTTGGAATTTCACTTTTCAGAGTGTTGGAGACATCAGAGATGGTAACGGTCTGAGTCTTCACAAGTGGTGGCTACAAAACAGTTTTTTTGAAATAGAGCACATTTACTATCATTATACTCCAACAATTATTATTATAATTCCGATACTGGTCTGATAAAAGCACAATGGACTCAATTGTTGTTTGTACTCCGAGATGCGGAAGCAGTCACTGTTAAGCTCATCTATAAAGAGGGAAATCTCAATTTGACCTCTTTACTAGTGTGTGTGTGTGTGTACACACAAAAATTATATGAATTTAAATTATACATGGGAAACCTATAAGGAAAGTGCAAAAACAAGATTTCTAGTATGAAACATGTACAGTCCACTAGCTTCTATTAAATCAGTGTCGGATCATCTCTTATGGATTGCCAAAGTTCAAGAATGATAGAAAAAACAGAAAAAGAAAAATCAGCTGTACCATCACCTGACAATCAAAAGATAAAATACCATTAGTAAAAGCACCACAAAGCTTGCCCCATTCGGTCACCATTCCCTTCACCTTTTAAAAGTCTGACAGTAGCCACCTTATAACTAGATTAAATATTCAAATATTTCAGTAGATGGTATTAAGTCAGGAACACTGAAGCAGGCAAACAAATATTATGACTGTGGTGGGGCAGTGTTTTCTGGAAAATGTATATCTGATGGATACAGATTAAGTGTTAAATATGTTACTGTAGGGGAAAAAGTAAGATTGGAGCTCTGGTCAGTATCGTCTGCAATATATTCACAACACAGAGCAAACACATTTAACGCTATGTAATAAAATGTAATGCCCTTGGGATCTCTAAACTTTCTTTTCTTTACAAATATTTGGCTCAAAGCAAAAGACAAAGTTTCCTTTAATTGTAGCACTTCTACTTTATAAATGGGTGAAAAGGAGAGGAATAGTTTTTGCAAACTGTAGGGGATTAAGTAGCCGATTAGTGTGGAGAATGATATCAAGCCATCTAAACAAAATCCTTCTTCATGGATTTGTGGCATATGCTTGCTGCAGTGTTTTGCAGATTGAGTCCAGAAAATGTAGCAGAGAGGACTGCAAAGAGATAGGTTCTGAGTTCAAAGCTTACTACCTGGAAACAGCGAATGAGGGCAGGAAATTCATTATCAACATTTGAGTTGTGACATCCTCCATTTAGCTTCCTAACTGCCTTGCTTGTTATTTTTTCTTCAACATCACAGGCTTCCTCCTCTTGCTCATGGAGGTTCAGTGGAGGTAAAACGGGGGTTACAGACATTTCCACCTCAACCTGCTTTGAATCCTTGTTCTCCTTCTCCACATCTGAGTAAAATCCCTTTTCACACCTTAGGTCTTCCTCATTCTTAACAAGAGCAGCAGCACCCTCCTCCTCCTCCTCCTGGCTGCTTATAGAAGAAGTGTCACATTTATGAGTTTGTGCTGATTCCTGCGTGGCTGACATATGGCTCTCACTACAGCCTACTGAGTGCTTTGAGACCTCCCATTCAAAGTGAGAGGCAATATTTTTCCCCTCTGCCACTGCATCTGTATCCTCTTTGAAGGGAGAGTTGCACACACTCTAAAAAGAGATGAATACACAGAGAAGGCCAGAAAGAATTAGAAATGGGAAGCACTGCATATGGAAACATAGCAAAACTAAGCACAGGTCTTATGAAAGGCCCAACATGCAATCTGTTGCAATTGATATAACAGAAGAGTAGCACTTCAAATACTTTCAAAATGTCCAGATTACAGGCAGCTCAACACACTCAAATCAACAGCATTCCATATCCTGGCAGAAGAACTTTTCTGGCCAGGGCGGAATAGCTGCATTTATTTCCGTCTTTGTCAGAGCAACCTGCCATGGTCTAACTGCCATCAAAGGCTGCAGAGACTGTGCAGCTCCTTACCACAGTAACACCTCGCACCTGGATGTCACTGGACACTCTCAACTGCTTTCCCCTTATGTCTCTGCCAGCAGGAAAAGGCTACAGTTGTTGGAGGGGAGACACTGAAAGATCACTGACAATGTTGTAAAACAGACATTGATTGGGGATTACTGTGTGCATCATGGATTTTTAAAGACTTAAACTCCTATCTCCCCTCCACAAAATTGGATGCAAACTGCAGCTATGGGGAAGCAGGGGTTAAAGATTTCCTCAGTGCCAATTTTAAATTGCTTCTCAAAGTTCTTACTAGCTGTACTAGGAAAGGAGATAGTTAACTGAGCCGGTTTTATCTTCCCACTTCCACAGCTATCATCAGTTAGGCATCAGATTTTTTTTTCCTGATTTATATCCTGCCTTTTTCCTACAAAGGGCTCAAGGCAGCTTACATCTCCTCCATCTTATCCCCACAACAACAACCCTGTGAAGTAGGTTGGGCTGAGAGTCTGTGACTGGCCCAAAATCACCCAGTTGGCTCCATGGCCGAGCGGGGACTAGAACCCAGATGGCCTGAGTTCCAGTCCCATGCTGTTAACCACTGCACCACACTGGCTCTCTGAGATTTAAATGCGAAAAACAGTACAAATGGAGGTTAGTCTCCATACACCACAACAGCTTTTCAATCTACCTAGCCTCACACTGACTTTGTCCTCACAGGTTCATGGAGCATGGCTGCGGCTTGTGCCATACCAAGACCTGCATGCACCCATAGTAGGTCCTTTTTTAAAAACAGCAAGTCCTTTGAAAATAAAATATAAAAGCAAAATCTTCAACTTGATGAACAATACACACATTCTTGCAATTCTTGTAAAGTGCGCCTGAAAAGGTTACAGAAGCCATCCTAAAAACTATGTAGAAAAATATTTGATAGTATTAATAGCACCTTAGAGAACTTCAAATATTATTTTGGAAGCAATAACTTTTACTTATGGTCAGCATTGTAATGAGTTGGGATACCCATGCACGACTCTAGGAGCCATCTTGGTTGCTGAAGTTCTCAGTATAGCAGAAATTGAGACTTAACTTTAAGGGAGATAGCATAACTGGCTGATTTAGAAGACCCAATGTCAAGAGAATATCAGACAAACAGGTTACATTCAAAAATCACACTGCAAGTTCACCGTATCACACTAGCTCATTATTTTACCATTTACAATGGTGTATGTTTGAATGTCATGCCTGATCACAGAATTGCTGCAATTGTTATAGGTCACATTAACTCTACAGTAAAAATTCAAAGGAGCTGGTACTGGGAAGTAGAGAACAATGTAAAGATGGCGTGAAACAAAGAAATCCAGATTTCCTAAAAGAAAGCAAGTGTGTCCATAGCACCTGAGATACTTTGGAAGACTGTGCCAAGCCAGAGGATTTAACCAAGGCTGGTGCTATTCTGTCTTCCATCGTGCGCCTGTTAGAAAGTTCTCAACTAGGTCTTCGTACATCTCTGCGAGCCCTCTAGCTAGAACTTGGAGAGGAATAGTAAAGAAGAAAAGACAAGAGTTAAAACATATACAACACTAGTAAACATGCACAGTCAGCCTACCCCCAAATAGCCACTGGATAAAGTAGACTGTGTGTGTGTGTGTGCATGCGCGTGTGCGTGTGCACATAATGAGGAAAAGGACAGAGAAATGGGAAACAACCTCCTATCCAAATAATGGATTACCAGCATAAAGGGCAGCTTTTTAACGGGTAGATTCTTTACATTAATTGGTAAGAATTACTGGACAAGCAAACAACAGAATTGTAAAGTGTATGTTTCCAGTGGGTGTTTATATAGCAACAGATTATAAAGCATTAATTGTCCCTGCACTCTGCCTTATTAAATAAGCAAAAGGAAAACCTAATGATAGACACTTTAACGGAGCAATAGTTAGTTGCAGACTGCTTAGATCGCAGAGGCTCTGAAGTTTTAAAAGCCCTGCCAAGCTCATGTCAACAGGATGGAAGCAAGGGAGAAGAATATTTTCAGTTTTCTTCCTTTCTCAGCCAATTGTTTATTTTTATAAATTGCCTCCCATCAAAACCTATCAGAGGAAATTGATTTATTCCAGATCCAGGAGTGGTATAGGGAAGGAGCCAGTTTGGCTTGGGAGCCACGAGAGCTATGTGTAAAAACATCCACAGGAACATCCCCTTCATGTTTCCTTTCCCCACTTTCCAGTGCTCTGGTGGAAAATTGTGAAGATTTCTGCAGGGGTTCAGTGGGAAGTATCAGAAGTTGAATATACACCCCTGAGGATATACCTCTCTCTCTTATAAAACCTATAACATCCGAGTTGTCCTCTAGGGACCACAGGGTAAAGCTTAAAGGTCATTTATTTCCTCTGAATTATTAACATCTCTAAAGAAGTGATGGTTTATTTCTGTCCTGTATAGAGGAGGTCTTCTGTTGCTTGGCACAAGCAAATGTACATACAATCCAAGTACTTGGAAAAGTTGTTTTTTAAGTATCTTATCCCTTGACTACTATTAAGTTAACCAGACCACTAAGTTCACCAATAAAATTTGCAAATACAAGGACTATAGCAATCCTGTGCACAATTCCTTGGGACAAAGTGGTACTGAAGTCAGTAAAATAGGTTTAGACTACTTAAAACTTACTTTAAAACTAAAAGACCTCACGTAGAAAACCTAGAGTCATAGGTCACTGTGTGGAAAAACTGTCCACCACTATCTTGTTTTAAATATTAATATATTGTGAGCTTTCATGCTGAAAATTTGGGTAGCCAAATGGACAGCATGATCCTATTCAGAGCTCTGATCTTTGAGCACAATCTTCTGCTTGAGCTGCAATAATTAAAGAAAGACCTTATATAGTCCAGATAGGGTAAACTGTCCAGAGGATCCCCACTGGGTTTTTGAGACCCCATTGCTACAGCTTTCAGCAGATACAAATATGTGCTGGAGCTAAAAGATGACTTTAATCATATTATGAATGTTGCACTTAGCAACATTCTAAGCAACAGGATTTAGTCTCCTCCTAACTCTGCCCCTTCCAGCAATTTCCATAGCATTAAGCCAAACCACTTTCATTGCAAGCAGTGCTACTGAAAAAATGCCAGTCTGTTTAACTGGCATTAGAAACTCAATGACCAACTTAGGATTTGAGTTTTTACTGAACTGGGCAGGGTCTCTGGGAATCTGCTAGAAAGCCGACTTCGACATTTTAATCAGCCAGAAATATCATATTGAAAGTCTTAGACAAAATCATTTCAATGGAAGGCAGATAAAATTATCTGCACTAGAAATACTTTAATAAATGTTGCTTGGGAAATTTCTACCAAAAAAAAAAAAATCTGATTGTAATGGCAGAAGTATATATATATAGTAAAATTACACCTAAAAAGCAAACAAGAGCTACAAATGGTCAGGCACATGCAAATCAATTGGAGGAGATGAAGCATGATAAGATCAGAAGGTAAGAAGAATTTATTCTTGCTACTGGTTGCACCAGCCAAAGGTCAGTTTCGTGTGAGATCATCTGCCTTTATGTGTAACAATAAATGCAAAGATTAGGTATTTTATACCAGATATTGCCAACCTCTGAAGCTTACCCCTTTATTCTGCTATATAGGGGCTCATGTATAGAGTCCAGGAAGGGTTGGGCCAGTCTTTTTTAAAAGCCTGCTCAGCAGAGTGAGGGAAAGAGGGCTTGCTATTGCATCCACAGCCAGAATTCCTAGGGGGTCACAGAAAATCTTTGGGAACCAGATAATGGACCACAAGCTCACAGTTGGGCTATCTCTTGTATACCAATCCATCCAGGTGCTTGAACTGAAATATCTGATCTTACCAAACTTAAAACAAAACAGAACTTTAAATGCTGACACTTAAAAAAAATCACCAAAATAAAATACGAATGGCCTTTTTTTTAGATGCTGCAAACACCTCTAAATGAATAGCCTCTAAGGAATCAGCCCATTACTTTTGACATATATTGGCAAAGAATACCACAGCAGTTTTGTTAAAGACACAAACCTATATAATTCACAAAGCAGAAGATGATGTAGCGTTTCCTGAGTATCTTTGCAAGCTATAGCTGAGTAATGCCAGAAGGTAATATTAGTATTAAAAAGTTATATATAAATGAGGCTCTTTGCACTCAATAGAACCCCAATGCTGCAGATAAAGAAAATGTGTATGTAAGGGCTTCCTGATTCACTCCTATTGTTGACATGTCAATGTACATGTCACTGCAGTATTTTTACACACTTTTTGTCATTGTAGTAAATGGCAAAGACCATTCTTGGCAGGCTTTTTGATGAGGAAGAAAGTGTATATAAATGTAGCACCAAAAGAAATTTAAAAATCAAATAAGGGATAAACTAATATTATATAGTACAGAAGTAGCAGGTGTTGATCCTTCTTATTGTTTAGGTACTTTAAAAGTGACATACTTGAAAGTCTGCTTTATCTAGTAACAGAAATTTCAGTTATTCCCAAGGCTGAGACTCCTCCAAAAGGAATGTCTAAAACAGAGCAGCTGCCCACGTTATACATTACTCTGTTTTATAAATTCACACAGTCATAAAATAGTCCAGCCTAATGTGAAAACTTTCTAGTTGACAGAAATTCTAATCATCTGAATTTATAATTATTTAATTGTATATAGCATTAATATTAGGTTATCCCCAATATTAAAAGTATGTGCAGAAGCAGATACATTGACAAATGTTTAAAAGTGCACAACTAGCAATCGGGTAACAGTTTGGTACCACACTCACCAGCAAGAATTCCACAGACCAATTGATGAAAAGTATCCAATCTCAATAGGGCCGGCAATGTACTTGAGCAAGTAGTATTATGAAGCAGAAAATAGAAATCCCTCATTTAACACAACTTTCAATTCTACCAATTTTCTAGCATAAGACTGAAGCAAATGCAGCAAGATCTACCATTATTTTATAACTGCAATGAGCCAATCTAAGTAGATTAGATTTGTATCTCTGAAGTCTCAAGCAGTCAGCAAAAAAACAAACAGCTGATTCTAAGTTGAAAGAAAAATGAGGAAAATGAATCAAGTTTTAGTCAGAGTTTGCTACATTGATGAAAGCCACCCTCTTCAAAACCATTCTCACATAAAGCTCACTTCCTCACAAACACTTAATACATGCACATTATATTAAAATCTATTGGACACAGTTAGAGATGTTTTAAGAATGGTCAATGACACTGATTTCCACTAGCTTCCATGTTACTACACCTTTGGTATTGAAACATTTAGAATGAAATTATTAATCAAGGTATTTGGAAAACTAATTCATTCTATATTCCACTATAAAAAACCACAAAACTTTTGCAATATTCAACCTGCAGGATGAAAGAACATGTATATACAGTATCATCAGATTGCTCATTTCATGCACTTTTGCAGAGGAGCAGGCATTTACAGTAATATGGGTTGTGAATATAATAAAAGCAGTAAAACCCGCACCAAAAATCGGATGGAGACGTGGGTTGCATAGCCCCTTTCAACAGCAACTTGGCTACCTCCTCTGCCAGGATGGGGGCAGCAGCCTCAATTGTATGGAACTGAGAGGCGGCCAAATTTTGGATTCAATTTTATATCCACTCACACAAGTGGGCAGAAGGGTAGCAAGGTGACCCTCAAGCCAGATTTGTGCAGGGAGACCGGTCTCTTATTGGCATACAGCTTCCTCTTCTGCTTCTGGAAATGGGAGCTGTATCCCTCTGTTGTGGCTGGGCTAGTGGCTTCTTGTGGGTGGTCTAGGAATACAATAGGAACCAGAGCAAATTCCCCCAGGATCAGTCCCAGGCCTTGCTGGAGTTCTCAGTCCACTGAAAAGTGCTAGGAAAGCTCTTCCCGCCATAACAGGCCTCAGCAATGCATGTCCTCCTGTTTTGCAATGCCTGCTGCTGGTTCTTGCTGTGTCTCCTATCTTGTTACGTTGCCTTGCTGATGTGTCTGCGTCTTGACTGACCTATATCTTGCCTCCATGTGTTGCCTCAGGAACGCAGGGCTTCCTGGGAGCTATGGTTCAGCTCCCGCATCTTGCCTGGCCCTTGCTGAATCTGGTTCCTGTTGTCTCGTGTAGCTTGCCTTGCCATGTATCCTGCCATGCCGTGTCTCCTGTCCTGTTATCCTGCCCAAAGTGCCTGCACCTCCTCCTGGTTCTCAATCCTTGGCTTCTTCCTGACCACATCTTTGTTCAGTCCTCATGGATTCAACTGGTTCCTGACTTTGACCTGTACCATGACTATGATCTGGACTTTCCATTAAACTCTGCTTCTGGATGCTGTCTTTCCTGAAGTTCTGTTGTCTCTGTTGCTCCTCTCTCTGGCTGCCCATGTCCTGGCCACAGACCCTGACAATATGATCGGTACAGGAAGGGAGGCAGTCTACTTAGGTGCCTCCTGCTCTTGAAGGGGCATGAAGCCCATCTTCTCAGCTGTTGCCCATCTTCTCAGCTGTTGACCTGCCACCCAAAGTCAGGTATGGTGCTGGATTGCCACTGCACCAAAAGGGCCCTTGAGTCACAGCAGATGAGGCTTTTCACAGCTGAAAAGGCAGAGGGCCTCTGATTGAACAACCTGAGCCAGGCCTTGGATTTCTTCTAGGAGCTGCTGTGCTAGGAACCCCAGCTTCTCCTAGAGGAACAGCTAGCCGCAGACTATGGTAGTTTTGTAATTAGAAAGGCAAAGGCCCACTGATATGTAGATCCACCCCTCCAAGGACTCCAGGCAGCACCCCTACTTGTCCACTGGTATCAAATGCTCCCACGGCAAATGACCCTGCCCTTGCTCTACAGTAACTGGATTTGGCCAGGAATTTTGCATCAAGAATGGGATCTGCCATTAGTACATGTTCTTCAAGCATTTGGACATTGGCTGCTCTTGTGCTGGGGTCTTCCACACAGATGAGAAGAGTGGGCAGGAAAGATATTGACACTGGTACTGGCATGGTGTCCTCCATTCAGATGGTGTCAAAGACTGGATCCACTGCCTTCCCCATATACTACTGGGTCTCCCAATCTGAGAGATGTTGCCATCTGAAGGAACTGCCTGAAGAAACATCCAGGTCTTTGGCCTGGGACCTTGGTCCTCACACCATGATGATGTCATCCAGCAAAGAAGTCAGTGGGTTGTCACATGGAGCCAAGCAAGAGTTCAACACAGAGTCCTCTAGCACCAAAGTCACACTTTGGTGGCAAGACAGTCAGATGAAGCAGTGAGGGAGGAAAAGAAACCAACACTGTTGCCCTACTCTGTCCTTTCAGCCAATAGCCCAGGATATCACGATGGTGACTCAGAGTGGTTAGACGATGCAATGGGTCCAAGAACCCACTTTCCTCCCAGTGTTGCTGGCATCGCAGTGAGGGTCACTTGGTCCAAAGTAGCCAGATGGAATGTGGAGCAGTCACATGGATGACAACCAGAAGCCTGGGATAGCACCAGAGAACAGCCAGAGATCTGGTGAGGAAAAAGGCTGGTGGCTGGAAAGTGATGATGGCAGGAGCAGTAGTGCCCAGTGCAGTGAAAAGAGAAATGCCCTAGCTAAAGAGACAGGAGGAGGGCACGTCAGAGTGCAGGGTGGCAAATTCTGGTTCTCTTCCTCTGAGAGCGACTGTGCCAAGATCAGTTCCATCATGGGAATAGGCTGTGGTAGTGCTGGCTTTGTTCCCAGTGTGGGGGCACTTGGTGCTGGTGCGGAATGGTGCATCCTAGGCCACTTCATATTTTTTGCCTTCCCCAAATCTGCAAATTTTTGGCCTTCTTGGCCAGCTTGTGGGGACAGCGGGCTTCATCTGAGCACCCAGGAGCAGATGGGGTGGATGGCACAGCTGAGGAAGCCCCTGCAGCCATGGATGGCAGGCATGGTGCAGGCATAGTCTGGAAAGCTGACAAGTGGTCCATTGGCTTTGTTGAGGGCAAATCAGTGAACTTGAAGGCAGTGCTCCAAGGCTTGGCTCTCAGATGCCCAGCAGGTTTTTTGGGCCTGCCTGGTGAAAGCCTGGCAGTGTGGGCAGGTGTCCACACGGTGCTTCTCTCTGAGGCAAAAGCAGCACAAAGGGTGCCCATCAGCAAACCTACTATCAAAGCAACACCTTTAGTGCCATCAGGGAAGGACAAGGACAGAAAAGAGAAGGATGAAACACTGGGTGTGGAAACACAGACGAAGAAGGGTTTTTTAAAACTTTTTTAAAAAAGGGTAAGGTTAGGGTAGCAGACCGGGTAAAAGTAAAAATAGGCAGCAAAAGACTTGATAGAGGGACAGATTGAGAAAGTAAATTTTGAGAGCAATGCCCCAATGCACCCACAATTGCAGCTGGAAGAGAACTTGGGAAAAGGACGGGAACCTCTCCTAGATCTACCAGGGGGTGGGAGGGAAGGGGTTCTCACCAGAATGAGTCTAGCTTGGAAATCTTCCCAATAACAGGCCCTGCGAAAGCACAGAGCTCACAAAGAACACTGGCAATTTGGTACAGCGGGTTGGTTGCTCTGAGAAATAACCACTGAGAAGTGAGCCAGACAGGTGATGAGCTTCACTGTGGATACTTCAATCCCTCCCACTCTCTTCCTTCAAGCAGCTTTGCAAGAGATATGACAGGAGCAATGAGTGCCTTTTCTTTCCCACTGTGATCCTAAGCTGATTTCAGTGCATCATAGCTGCATTCTCCCTTTTACTTTTTATTTTTTCAGAGGACAATCACAAGCTGCCCATTCACAGTGCCCAAGCACAGTGCCTCAGGAGGACACCTTATGGCCACCCACTATTCAAACAGATTCTGTTCACTGGGCGCCAGCTTTTGGCAAACCCACTGTGAGTGACCCCACAGGCTAACTCAGGTTTTGACAGAATTGGTACAATTAGAAACTACCCTAAGATTTTAAAGAATCCACTTGGATATATCAGCTGCTGGTGGATAGTATTGCTATCAATTGACCATTTCCACATCATTTTTGTAGAAGTTAATGAGCAAAATGACCAGAAACAATTCCAGAAATTCCCACCAGCATAGTTATCTTTCATGGTCATTCTTCCACATTTTTTCGTTTCCTGGTCCCTCACTGTTTGTAAATTCTGCTAATCCTCACTGAGAGTATCCTTCTCAGGCTGCATTCAGCCTGCTCTCTTCTCTCAAATGTTTTGCATTCTCACTGCACAGAAAATGCTAGACCACAAGAACAGATATACTAAAGCACTTTTTTTCTTTTTCTTTTTTTTACAAAACCAGCTTCTATGGGTAAAAGCCTTGTGTTTATTAACTAAAATAAAACCACTCTACAAACTATTACCAGATGAACAGGTACTTCAATTGTAAAAAGAACACATTATATATTATAGTTTAACGGGAGATAATTGCAGTCAATACAAATTTTGAAGTGGTTCTAGTGATAGTATGTAAGGATGAAAAATTGCCGGAGAGGTCTTATATTTATCTGCAGAAAACTCTGAGGTAACCCAAAGTATTAGAGAAGTTCAAAATTCTCTGATTCATGAAAGCAAAATTCATGAACATTATGGGTAATGTCACTGGCTAAATGTCACTGGCATATGTCACTGGCTAAATGGATTCTGGCTAAATGGGTTTTTTCTCAGCAATACTTTCAGGAAACAGATTTTATCTGCACAGTTACAAATGCTCCCCTACCATTTGTTAGTGTATATGCACAAGCAACTACAACAAACATTTTCCAAAATCAAGGTCTGTCCATAAAGTAACCCATCCCACTGTTCTATCAGTGGAATGGAGATTGTCTTTGGCAACTTTCTTTCCTGCTGCCACTACCCCATATGCTAATAAACAGTAAGCCAGCATTTCATGTCTTTTCCTTCTGACCTCAGAGTTCCAGTTCCTCAGCCTAACTAAATACTGCATCAGTGCTCTCAAAAAATTAATGAAATTCTCTTCAACACATTCTATGGTGAATATATAAGTACTAGGGAAGGATGAATGCATCAACTGTATTCTTTTCAGTTTTCTTAGGTTTCCTACATTAAGGTCATTCTGTCCTATTCCCACATGTTTGCAAATTAATTTTTTAATAAGTCCACATGAAAATTTGTGCACCTTCTCATGTGTATTTCTCAAAATATATGCATTTTTAAATTATACACATTTTCACAGTCCATTCCTTTAAGAAAAGGACATAGCTTTCTTGCATGCACATCTCTGTATGTATTTATGTGAATACCTTACTATAATATATTTTTGTATTTTTTGGAAAAAAAGTGCAAACTCTGAAAAAGTCAAATATTGGCATTTAAACTGCATTCTGCTTCATCTCCAAGTTCAGGTGATGCGCATTTGACAAGTATGCATAAAAATCCAAACTAAATGGATTCAACACACACACACACACACACACACACGCATAATACATCAGTGAAGAACTAAACTCTGAACTCTTATGTTTTAAAGTTATATAAATAATATAGATATCAAATAGCTACCCAGAGGCTTATCTGATTGCTGTAAACGTCAAGCAACATGCATTATATTTTAAAAAGCACAATAAATAAATAAATGTTAGCGTTACAATCTGAAGAAATGCTCTAATAAATGTTTAAGATTTAACGACACGATATAACTATGAAAATGAACATGCAAAAAACAGGAACATGTTAATTCTATACAAATAACTGTTACTGTGAAAGTGAAACAATTCAATTACTATGACAGAGACAAAACAGAGAAGAGAAATAAAGCAACAGAAAAGCATAGAAAGAACTGAAAACACAGCAATTTAAATTTACACTTATAAAACATTGCTTCCAATAAATTATTGGTTCTCTACCACCTGAACCCCACCCCAAACAGAAGTGAGACAGTACAATGCTTTGATCCCAGAGAGATTCTTACAGCCAAGAGAGACAATAATAGATGTATATTGGTGCTTTGTTTTATACACAAGGCAGATGGAAAAAGAATATGCCACTCTTATCATCAGTATCAGGCAGAGTATGGTGCAAGTCTACTTTTACTTCCTATCCAGACCGTTCCTGGGATCCTAACCCAGCCTATGAAGCCATATTGATAAGAGGGACAGTTTCAAAAGAAATGTTTTTAAGACTAAGGTATGAAAAGTCTTTAGCAGCATGATCTTAAATGCATTTCAGTTTATATTAAAGGAATTAGCCCAATTCTCTATACTGTACCATATGGGCACACACCTCTGAAATGTTCCAGAACAGCTTTGTTTAATTACAGATGGCAGTTATATGCTTATCTTGCTCTCACACTTGTTATAAATCAATTTTGCAATGATGTATTCCAAGATACAGAAGAGGGTTAGTAAGAAAATCATCTTTTTTTCTCTCATCAAGCTGTTGAATTTAAAGGCTAACTATAATACTAACTGCATACAACTATATAGTTGCATAACTAACTATACAATTACTGAATACATGCAGACATGAGAGCTCAAAACACTTTAGAAACCTCCCAAACAGGTATAATCCTGGACACTGATATTATTCAGAAACTGCAAAACCCCACTATTTGTTAAAGGGCAGCTTGCCCGACTGTGCCCTTTCCACACATTATGTGTATGTGGTTTAAGAAAAGAACAAGGTTCAAAAGTTTTCCTGAAAGACTGAACTAAAGAGACAGAAGAGTTAATATGGAAGGAGATACAAAAGCTTCGGCCAGGCGTTGAAGAGCTTTGGTCTTGATGGTATTTCACTTAAGCCCCACTATTTCCAAGATCACAAAAAAAACAGCCACCATACAGTCAGTGCAAGGATCACCAAAAAGGACATCATGAAAGGAATGCGTGGAGAAGGAAAAATGCTAGAGTAGAGGCGACATTTTTTGAGTGATTTCTGCTCCTCGGGAATTGTAATAGAAATCTTTGCTCGGATTTCTTCGTTTGCTCGTTGGGGCAAAATTCCCTCAGTAGTTGTCTCTTGCCTTTTAATATTGTCTTCATCCTGAACTAATAGAGGACGTTCCTGTGTCTGCTTTTATGGTAGAAGATCAAGAAAGACAGAGATGAACAAAATGACAGATGGAAAGTGCTCAAAATGATACTTGGGGATGTGCAAGGACAAAAATCACAGAAATTGCCACAGTCAATGAGTCAAGATGCTGGTGCATTTGATAAGTTCTTCCATTTATCCTATGTCTAGAACCAAATTGCACAGAGAAACAGGCTGCTTTCTAACCTTGTGGAGTGAACCTATGTTGCTAGCAATTCTTTATACAGAAATCTATTACATGTTACATATTTAGCACTTACATGCTAAAATATACATCTGTGTGTTAAATTATAGAAATGTATATGAAACAGTAATTCTGTTGCATTATAAAGAGAGTCTCATATAAAATGTTCATTATAACTTTCTTTGCTAAGCTGATCTTAAAATGGCATTATGTTGCTAGATTTGATTTTAAATAGTATAAATACAATTGATTGGGATTTGTAGAATGACTTACATGAAATATAATATCAAAATTTCCACTTTAAAATTAAATTGTGGTTAAAGTGCAAAGTGTTCCATCCCTTAAAAATGAAGAAAATGTCATTTTTATTTTTAATGGGACATATATATAGAATTGAGTTTTGTTCTACATTTTTTTCTGTGTCACCAGTGTGTCAAGTATAGAAAACAATGTTTCAGTATTATGTGAAAATTGAGCATAGATTAGAAAACTCATGGGAAATGTTTGCTTTAATCTATTAAAGAAGTTTCATCTGTTTATTTTTTCTATGTATGGCAAATGAAATGAGATACTTAGGATAGGAAAAATTTGGCTCTAAGCTCTCTCAGCTGAGATAATCTTCTTTGATCAGCCTGATATTTGGGGACAGGGTCTTTGCACACCCCTAAGTGATGGGTATCAGGGAAAAAATAGCTGGGGGGCTGGGCAGCAAAACAGAAATTATACAGAATGCAAGAGTAACATGAACGTTAAAACAAAAAAAATAGAAGAAGAGAGGAAGACAACATAAAAAGAACAGGGTACAGTTAAACTTTCATAATTGCTCTTTCTTTCTAAATCTATGGCAACATCTTCATGCAACTCTGTCAACCAGCCATGCGCTGAAAAAGCAATCGAAAAGCTGCAGAGGCTCGCAGCAGTGCAAATCCTTGTAAGGTGTTAGATCAGGAGGCTGTGAGAGATGAAATTACTTTAAGAAGGCAGCCAAAAAAAAATGCCACTCAGCAGCTGCTGTTGAGGGTTTTGTTTTGCTCAGTGCCATTACAATAGCAAAAATCTGCTTCAGAAGCACATATCAAAACAGCAGCTTTACCTCTGGCCCACCAACCTGCCTCTCACAGGACTGAAATGTGGCTTTCTTGACCTGGACGCACAAATATGAAAAGTTCAGTTGTCTTGTGAATTAATTTTTTCAGCATATAAAGACTTTGCAACAGTTAAATAACCATTTAATTTCTAATGACTACTAGTGATTGCACATTCTTCTTTCTGGGTAAGACAACAATTTAACAAACAAGACATGCATGTCAACTGATGTAATTAACAGTTGTAATATTACTGAGAAGCAGGATCATGGAGATTAACCTGAGAAAAAGAGAGCTTTTTCCAATATTATCCGCAAGTTATAGTAACCACTGTTGTAGGATGGCATGTATTATTTATTCCCCTTGTACATGACTAACCCTTATGAGCAATTCTTAGTAATATCTACTCAACTGCATTCTGAAGAAAGATTACTTTGATCAGAGCTCCAGAAGTCTACCATGAAAGGTCTTTCACGCTGTTTCACTATCAACAAGGATTCGTCATTTAACATTGTAAACTTTCAATGAAAATGCAATTAGAATCAATGACAACTTCCGCCCCCTTCTCCTTCAACATCTTCCCATTAACTTATTACCTAATAGTAATTTTGGAATACATGAAGATTACTCCACTTTAAAAATACCAGATGCTATGAATATTAAATTAAAAGCAGTATTCATTGCAACTGGAACATTTATTAGCATGTGCTGTTAAATATCACATTCAAGCTACTGGATGAATCCAAAGAACCACGATCAAAATGGAAATAGCTACTAGCTCTTTTCCACAATGCTTGCCCAAGAATTCACTCAGTCCTACAATAGGTAGGCTCTGTTGCAGTTCTCTTGGTTCTACATGTGAGGTTTCACAAATTCTCGCACAAATAGAAGAACCATGTTGAATTTACTATTTTCTCATGCAAGATGTTTGGTAAATGGAAGATACTTTCTACAATGTGAAAGGGCATCACTGGTCCAATTAACTGTAACTGCTATTGCAGGGCGACATTTAAAATTCTAAGTTTCATAAACATGTCAAAAATATTCAGATATATTTCTTATTAACATAGAATAACAGTTTGAAGGCTTACAACAATTACCATCTAATGACAGGAAAGATGAAGACATATATAACAAAGATTAAAGGAGAACTGTCAACTAATGTGGGTGTCACTTGACAGAAGCGCTATTTGTAAAAAATACCTTACGATTTGTCACACTATGACTTTTTAACCCCGCCCCCCAAACGCTGCAGCAGCCTTATGAGAAAGAATCACTTCAGGAAAAATAGTTAGAAAACTGACATGAATATATTCCATTAAACACAGAAAATGAGTAACTGACAAACCATAAATACTCCTGCTTAATTTTTCATTTATTTTTCAAATTAAACTTAAATTCTGTGGAGATCTAAAAATTTCATTAAGAGCAAAGCCAAATGAATCACCAATTTCACACTACATAAAGTACTCACTCCTTCTACTCCTGTGGGGATCTGTCCATTGATGTTAAGAGTCCTGAAGGGAGAATGAGTAGAGAGACGCTTGTCCCATTCACTCGGCCGTGGTTCCGGAACAGATTCCATAAAGTTTTTCTTCAGTTCACTGATGTTAGCATGATGTTTTTTAATCTCCTCTTGAGCTTTATCCAGATCCTATTGTTCAAGAAAAAATCCAAAGCACAAAGTATAGAAAATGTTACTGAGAAATGGATTGACAGCCCCCCCCATGCTATCAAATTTGTTGTACTAAGTGGCTCATTCTCTATTAGCAGTACTTGTAATCTGAACTGAAACACACAGGGGGCACCACCTTTCATCCTTTCTTTTCTTAGATATCGAAAGATATCCATATCGTTTCTTATATATGGAGTGATTTCACTAGCAATTAAAAGGCATCCAGTAACTTTAGAAATACTTTTCAGCGAAAATCCTTCTAACTGAAATTAACAAAAATAACTCTCAATTATTAATTCAATAGTTTCCCCTACATTTTCTATTACCTTTAAAAGATGATTAAATATATATTCTTCAATGCATAACAAATACAATTAGTGTTTTTGAAGCTGTTAAACCTATACCTACTTACCTGAGTATAAACACTAAACTTGGTGGGATTGACTTCTGAGTAGACACATCTAAGATTGCTCTATAAGATACTACTGCTAGTATCTGTTTATTCCTATGTTGCATGTTTTATAGTGCGTAAAAAGGTAGCTTGTATAGACCCTTTCTGCAAAGCAGCAGCATGAACTGGTTAAAGCTACACACGCATGCACACACACACACACACAAACACATTTTCCAAAGGACATTATTACCTGTTATATAACATAGAGTCACTAAGAGAGTTGCCTGCAAATCTAAATCTTGAAAATTATACTACTTCCTCCTTGTACTTTCCACCAGAATATAGTTTAGTTGGTGATTCAATTTACTATGTTTAGAAAATGACATATGGAGGTTTCCCTAGGACAGTACCATTTCAAAAAGCAGATGAGGAGACTGCATGGTTGAGCACACCTCACCTTCATGGCAAAAATAAACTGCTCAAGAAAACTAAATGTATCTGTAGCATCTTTCTCCATCACCTGCTAGTTTCTATGTTCAGGAAGCCTTGTTTATGTAGGGGACATATTCAGCATGTACAGTGGTGCCTTGTACATGACAAATTACTCTAAGTTCGAATGACCCAATGTTCAAATTTTCCAGAGTCTGAAAGTTGAGATGAAATCGTTCGTAAGTTTGAACAATGTTTCCACATTCGAACTGTATGTGCAGTGAAAAAAATAGAGTCATTGCAGGAAAGTCATCTGTTGTGCACCCAAATTTTCGATCATTTTCAGTGCCTTTTCAGTGTATGCCTTTTTGATCGTTTTCAAGCTTTTCAATTGTTTTCAAGCTTTAATACTTTTGGCATTTAATTGTGTTCTTTTTACCTTAAATTATGTGTATTTGCTGTTTAAGTTTATTGAAATGGGTATTGTTTAGGATCTGGGAACGGATTAATTCACTTTCCATTATTTCCAATGGGAAAAACTGATTTGGACTTAGAATGATTCAGAGTTCAAATGGCATCCTGAAACAAATTAAGTTCAAAGTACGAGGCACCACTGTAATTTCCAACTTGAATTCTTGTTTCCAGGATCTAACTGGTAGACTGCTGTGTGGCAAATAGGATTTGTAGGCATAATCTGCAGGGCTATCAAGAACATCTTCAAGATATCACAGCACCACAGTGCTTAGCTTCACCCCTCAAACTGAGGACTAATAAGTGACATCAGATAGTAATGCTCTGTTTTGGAGACTTGCACTGTGGCAATTATGAATGACTTCTAGTTTTGGTGTGTATCTCAAAATTTGAACTTTCCAGAGAGAAAAATGGCCTTGGATGCCTTTTATACAAACACAGAACACAATTCAGCCTAGACATGTAAAATGTCCAGAAATTCTGAGACCATTAAAAAAAAAAGATTTGTCCAACATTTTTCTTTTTTTGTAGGGGACAGGAGCAATCCAGACGTCTTGGGAAACCATGAAAAATATACCACACTTGATTTTTCTATCCTCTTTATGTAAATTTGCTTTCTAACTTCAAGAACATAAATGTATTATGTAGAACTTGGTTTCTTCATAAAAGTATAATTAAAATAAGTTGTGGGTCATGCAAAGAATAATTTGCATAATAATTCATGGTAGCTTATTTTGACCATGTAAACCAGCCCACTAACTAACTGACAGACAGGATTTTATAGAATGAAGTTCAAACTATCAAGAATACACTTTTTCTTCACATATTACGGCATTGTGAGTCTAGTCATATGTTTGAAAATTAAGCATTACTTGCAGCATCCCTAAGTGTCTCTCAGTAAAAGATACATCAAATCAGCAACTTTAATAAGGAATGGAAGAAGTAACCATGCTGAGAATTTTACAGAGGGTATTTAAAACATTCTCCTTATGGCTTCATAATTTCCCATAAACTTATATCTCCAATTTTCCTATACAATTTTCCAATTATGCACTTCTTAGAAATCATTTGGGAGGAGTAATGGCCAGATAGCAATATATGAAACCATATATATTTCATATATATAAAACCTTGCTTCATATATTGGCCATTTTTGGCCATCTAAATATTTCTATTATGAGAAGGAGGGGCTGAGGCTCCACCTAGATTTGGCAGAAGCTAGTGAAGCATCGCCTCTCCCCTAGAACAACTCCAGTACCCATTCTGAAGATAGGCTTCCTTCTTTGCAGCCTCAGCCAAGCACACAAAAAACCATGCCAGCTCAGAGGATAGAGTGGAAATCCTCCAAAGAACCCTAGTTTGTCTACAGGCCATTTTACTATACTCTTAAGCATTTTAATCATTCTAAAGGGAAGTATTTCGAAATCCAAATCTTTTTCATTAAAAAAGGGTCTTTGTTAAAAATGGAGGGAAAAATATCCCCCCCCCCTTTCTCAATTTTCCCCCACCTGGGATTTCACTTCTAGTTCAACTTCCCAAAGAAAACCTCCTTTGCATGCTACTAAGATGGATGGATGGATATGGCTTGTTCCACTTTGGCCTATATTTTTGCTCTGAGAATTGAGGGATCACCCCAGCCCTTTTATCAGTATCCAAAGTCTGCATCATGGGAAATGATACAGTCCCAAGGTAGGCTATGGAATATATATCTGAATACTTAGAATTACTCTTGTATAAACATAAATGGCATATTTCCATGTAAAAGCTATACTATTTTTGTCAGTGATCTAGTTCTTAAGATCTAAAATCATGAGATTCTCAAAGTCCAGATTCTTACATACAAAAGGCTAACTGGAAAAAAGATGCATGCAGCTAGAGATGGTCCACAGAAAATCTGGGACATTAAAAGTCAAGAAACAAACAACCATGTTACGGTGGGTAAGGTTGCTTATGAAAAATGGCTGATTATCTAATTTCTATTAGGTGGGCTGTCAACATTTATGCAGAGTTACCAGCCACTGAGTGGAAAGAGACATGTACTATCAACATATAAACAACCCCAACTATTTTATTTCATGTGCAGAAAAGATTGCCCTATTCAAAACAGCCTGTATTTTCTGTAATTATGGCAGCTTTTGTGAAAATCATACACACATCTCTAAAGTCATCCTTGCTTCACAGAAAGATCCCACGTGAAAAAGATGGAAGAGACCCCTCTTCCCCCCCACCCCACCCCACCCCACCCCAATCTGGTGCTTCTCCTCTGAGGGGTTTATGGTGGTTTAAATCTATGATGAACAGTACAACTTTAAAATGGTACTAAGATATTGCTTTTAAAAAGATTTAATTGCACCAACTGCATTTCTTTTAATTACTGTTGTGCTCAGCTTAATTAGTGGAGACATATACTTAAGAGCTTCAGTGGATCATGGTTTACATATAAATACAATCAGAAGAAACTGTAATGCATACAGCTAAAGAAGCAGGAGAAAAGAATATCAAGTGATTATTTCAAGCTGTTTGATTAGTCTTTTTGTTTGTTTTTGCTTTTGTTCATGGCCTGCACACCTGCAACAAAACAATTAAGAGCCAGATCAGGCAAATATAAAAGTTAGCAGTAGGCACTGGAACACAGATGCCATGTGACAGAGCTTTGTATGGCAATAGGAGAATAACAATACTGCAAAGAAACAAGCGTATCAAATTAAAAACCTCTATTGGGAGGAGATAATATATCAAACAAAAAGATTAAGGTGGGACTAGAAGATTATGACTGAAATCTTCACTGCCTTTTGCCAGATGATCTCCTGCTGACTGGAATACAGACCATTTTACTGATGTCCAAAAGGTCTGCATTGTAGCAATCAAACCCAAAAGCTGCAAAGCACCAAATTAAAATGTCAAATAAGTAGTTAGTGCATTTTTTAAAAGGACACTATCCAAGAAAGTCTTATTAATGGTTGATTCTGTAATTGTGGACAAAACATGTGACATATAGAAATACTCAGTAGAAGAAGCCACACATCTCCTAATATCAAAAATATGTGATTGGAATATTCAACACCTCCAGGACTCGGCTGATGTACGTTATAAATACAATCAAGGCAAAGCAGCCAAGGTATACTCATGTAGTCAAAGTCTCCAAAAATTTAGTGACTCTAGATTTAGTAGAAGCTGAAAGATAAATAAGTCAAAGTTGAGTGAATGGCAGTTTGCACAGAAAAGAACCTCCTTTCAGTATGTGGAAACAGCTACATGGATTTCTCAAAATATGCCTTCAGAGTCATTATGATGACATGCTACTTCCTGCCATTGTGATGAGATTCTACTTCCTGTTTTCAAAACTCTTTGAAAACTTAAAGATAAACTATTCTAACACCAGTCTTTTAAATGCTCTTTTAAATGCTCCTTTGCATTGTATGAGGGCGAAACAACATTTCAAAGTAATTATTTTGGTATTACCAAGCTCATCTGATAATGCCTTTGATTTTACTTTCTCTTCCCACGGAGATGCATAGCTATTCCATTGTCTCCTAGCTGGAAGTATTTCCTTGATGATCTGTGTAGAGAGGATGGATAGGGACAGGGAAGCAGTTCAGGGGTAGATCACATGCTTGCACCAGAAGGTCCCAGACTGAATTCCTAGCAAGCCCTTCGGAAAGGGGCTAAGAAAGGCTCCCATGTGAAACCCTATGAAGCCAATCAGTATAAGCCACTCATCAAGATGGTTTAGTGGTCTGACCTGGTCTGACGCAGCCTTCTGCATCAAATTACGCATCATACTATGCCTCTATACGCTCCACCTTGATTACTTGCCAATGTCACTACATTCCTTTAAAATTGGCCCTGCTCCCTTTTAGAGAAAATAACTACAATGGACTACAACTCCAGTGAGAACTAATATATACAGAATATGTGTTCAATCAACTGAAAACAAGTGCCTTACTAGGAGTACTGAGCACACAATAAAGGGTGAGCATGATCTTTAGAACAAAAGAAAATGTTAAGGCAAGAATTCTGCTAGATTTCAGGCAACTTTTGAGGTTAATTGTCCAGAATTACAGTTCTGGAAGAGGGGAAGGTTACCTATTGCCCAACAGTGGGATTTTGTCAGTGAGATGGAAAGAGAAATGTCCTCTAATCACTAGGTATTACTATTTAGTTTGGCTTCACTTCTTCTTTACTTCATGCAGTATCTGAAATTAAATTTCCAGAGTTACGAATATTTTTCTTCACTTCTGCTCTCTGCATTACGAAGAACCACATTCTAATTAGTATTAGGAATGTTTCTAAATAACTGGTAAGCATGGGTCCTGGATAATGCTTATCTATCGGCAGTCTGTGTAGGAGCCATTCTTTCCATACTAAGCCAGCTGTGGATTCTGAAGTAAAGCAGGGGAGGCAACTGCACCACTGGCAGTATGTCTGCATGCACCTCACAACACACTGGTTTTTAAACAAATGAGTTGTTGTTACATTCAAACTGCTTCACTAGTTCAGCCTAACCAACCTCACAAGGCTATTGTCGAGGATCAAGTACAGTTCAAGTGCACCATCTCATCTGCCCTGGGTTTCTTACCAAGGTAAAAATGGGCAGCACATAATATAGTAATAAAAGGCTAACCCTAACCCATTTTTCCTGAGTCTCTCTCTAGCAGAAATTTAGACAGGTTTTTCACATCGTACAGGAAAATTAAGTCTGTTTAACATGTTTTACAAAATGCAGACCAATGCTTTTTCACCATGCCCAGGAATGTTTTCTAGTTTTTGTTTAGCTCAGGCCTGAGTAACAGTTCTGAGGATCAAAAATGTTTTACTACTTGCTCCATTAGTTAATTCTAATAAAACTTCTATCCTAATATCTAGCAGCTTTTCGAATATGAAACAATTATTCCTCTAGTTAAAATGGAAAGTACTTAAAAATAAGTGATACATTCAGTGCATTGAATGAACCCAAGATTAAATATTTATTCTCAAAGATAGCATGTAACAGAACTGTATCACAAAACACTACTCCTAAATCCTGAATACTTCCTTGATGTGAGTTACATTCCTGTGGGCCCCAGGGTTGAAGATGGCTATTTATAGGCAGGCATGTAATCAAATTACTAAACTTTGAGAAACACATTTAAGAACTATCCCAATCACATATTTTCAGGTAAACATAACCGAAAAAATTAAACAGGTTGGAAAAATGGTTGCATAGTGTTATGTTTGTTGCTGACATGCAAAAGCCTATTCTAAATAATTTCATGCAACAGCATGCAAAACAAAACAAAACACACACACACCCCAAAACGCAAATGCAGCAGCAGAGGAGGAAAAACAGTTCAGCAAAGAATGCAGAAGGTCCAGGCAAAGGCAACTGAAAGAAGCTTCAAATTCATACCAACCTCCAACATTAAATTGCTATGTCTTATATAAATGTTTTCACCATCTAGTCTCTTTGATCTTTTCTGTGAATTGAAAGAAAGGGGGGGAAACAAACAAAAAAAAGCACAAAATAATTTAAAAGGTTGTTTTTGCAGGAATTTGCAAATCGGAAAATGAAAAAGGTTAAATTAACATTTGGTGAGCCGTGGTATGCCAATGCGGCATAGAATATGGAGCCACAAGATCATGTGAAGGATCTGAGGAGAATGTGAGTTCTCTTGCTCATGAATCATGGGAGAATGTAATGAGTTCCTTTTAAAAAGACAGTATTCAGAGCTTCATTGGCTTATTTGTGCTATCAGCCTCCTAGTGAAGACATGGTCTAGTACTTTCTGTTGAAGACAACAGATTTTTAGGAGTACAGCTATACAGGGCATTAGAACTGTTCTCCTGGTTTTCCAGTGCATCTAAGAAATCATTTGTAAAACCAGTATTTAATAATACATGATATACCTACGTATATGTCTACAGTCTAGCATACTTCTACATCATATTACTTCTACTGCCAAATATTTTTCATTTCCTCAAATGCTGACTGTTTAAGTTTTCATGGAAGGGTGGGCAGATTTCTTGCAAATTGGGAAACACAGAATGGAAAAATATGTTTTTATTCAAAATTTTAAAAACACCTTGGTCCAGCTATTGTTGGACAATGAGGAGTATTCTATACACTGACATCTAATGAGTGAAATAAAACTACACAAAGTAACTAGAACACTGCCTTTTTAAATACATTATATATGTATGAGTGATATGATAATTTTTCTTTGATGGAATTGAAAAAACAGCTAACCTTCCTCATTCTTATCGGGTCTTCCTCTTTTTCTGCACGCTGCTGTTTTGTGACAATTAAAAAGACAAAAAAGTGGATTTATTTATCTGAAATGCTCATGTTTTAGCCTTTTTTTCTTTTTTCTTTTTTGAAAAGAAAGAATTCAAGCAACCTAGCCAGACAAACCTGATTTTGGTCACCATTTGTGGTGGGTACTGACACTTCGATATGCACTTTCCCCACCTACATTAAAAAAATAAAGTGGCAAAAACATTTTTGTTTTTGTTAGTAAGTTTTTAAGACAGCTTTGTTTCAAAAACAGCTATTTGTTTTTGAAACATTGTGTAAACATGCATTAACATGCAATTTGTTGAAGAGAAATAAATGACACTATATTTTACAATGACAATTTGTTAGTTCAACATAATTTTAAATTAATACTTCTTGTTCACAAGGTTTTGGTCAATTTCTCAGTAAATAATTTTAAATATGAATATACATTATAGACCTATATACCTAAAAATGTCTCTTTATACATTTTAATGAATTCATGCTTGTGCCAAAAGGCATAAAACAACACTATGAGAAATCTGTTACATTATAGCATTAGAAATTGATATTGATTGACAAGTCAGTGTGATAGTTTAGAATGGCTACTGAGGAACCAAAGCCATTAGTATGGTAGCCCAGTTCCTGAGAGGAAAAGGAAAGCTATCAGTTTGGCAGGCATTAAAACATGTCACAGAAAAGACTTAGGACTGGCAAGTGGTCCTGGTCAGGACACAGCAAAAGAGACAAAGTACCCAGAAGCAAGGAGACCAAATGATGCAGAGTATGCAATTGACTTCAAAACAAAAACCTAGGTTAGTTGAAGAATGGGTGTTGAGGAAAGGGACAGAAGAGACAAGAAAGTGAGAAAAGAAGGTGCAAATCAGGGGAAGGGTTCTGGAAACAACTTCACAATGCTTAAGACCAGGAGGTGCTATATGGGAGCAATGGAGGAGGAATGTAAAAGGAAAAAAGAGATTAGGAAAGGAGCCCAGAAACAGTATAGCCAAAGAAATGGGAGAAAGGAGGCAGTTGACTAAAAAGTGAAAACCTAAGTTCAAATGTACTGCTGGGTCCAGAGAACTGGAAGCGCAAAAAATAAAGTCAAAAACACCTTCTGCAAACACTTGTGCAAGTGAGGGCTGCCATAAGAGTATGTGAAATGCAACAGAAAAGAAGATTCTATATATCTGTTTATTACATTTCTGGCCTGCCTTTTTTCCTCTTGCAAGGAACCCAAGGTGGCTTGCACAGAAGAATACTTTCAAATTTAGTTTCATTGTTCACATGCAGTGTTCTACCACAATCATAAAATAGCCTTTCTGTGAATAGAGGATGAAGAGCCAAGGCAGAAGAATTGAGTAGAGCCTAGAAACAGAAGGGAGTGTGGACATGCAATCAAAGGAAATTTTGAATACTACAAACTGTGGGCCCGGGAGGCAAAAGGCAAATAAGTGCTAAATCTGGAAGATCCTGGCATGGGAATTCTAACTCATTGTGGTTTGTACTGCCACTGCGTCATTGTTGTTGGCAACCCTAAGGGTAAGGGTAAGAAATGTGGGAAAAAGTGAATTTCAGTTATTGATTTAAATCAGGACTGTCCTTGACCTCTATTTAAACACAATAAAAAGATAGCACTCCATTAACTTGAACAGAAACAGAGGCTAAAGTCCCTGCTGAAACATGACTTGGAGGGATGAAGTCCACTTCCCACCAAGATATTGTTCCACCGCTTTGATCTCAAAATTTCTATTTGTGATGGTATCTGGACACATTTTGAAACTGTCAAATGTGTTTGTAATTTAAATTAAACAGTCATGCTATTTGTTTAAGCTACAAGTTTCTAAAGTTTAAAAACAGTCCTATAACATATATTAAAAAGCAATCAAATTAATAAAAGGTCATATACAACACACAATCACATTTACATAACAAAACAAAATGTCAATGTCATCACAACTATGCAAACAATAATTCTTTAGATCCCACTTTAAAAGTAATATACTTAATATATAGTACGCTTTTTCACATATTGAGAACTGATTCTGTAAACAAGAAAGTCAAGGAGTTTGCTAATTGTGAAAATTATTTCCAGAATGCACTGGGCCTGAATAAAATGTTGCAGCATTCCCTAAAACAGTTTTTCTCCTGCCTATTTGCCTTATGTAGAGCCTTCCTACTTTGGTTTTGTGCAGTCTTTACGTTAGATCAATTTTTAATGACATGTTGCAGCAAAGTTTATAGGATGTTAAAAAAGAGAAGGGAGTTAAAATTGGAACTTTTAATGTAAAAAAGTAAGGCTCTTCTTGCCTCCAATCACATAAATGCTCTTACTGAAAACAATCAAAAAGTAAAGAAACACCTGCATACAATCAACAGTAATAGGAATTAAGTACGTCAGTGTATCCTTAGAGTCAGGGTTTTCAACAGGAGTTAAAATATATTTTACTGTAAGAAAAGAGACTACTGGGATCAAAAGAGTTCTGACTACATATGCTACCAATGTTGGCATTGTTGATTAACAGACCTGTATGTCCCAGAAATATAATGTCTGGGGTCACAGTGAATGCTGGGATGAAACCCTGAACTGGGAATTTCCTCTGGGAAACCAATGGAGGAAAAACACTGAACAAGTTTCATCAGAAAAAAAGCTAGAGAAGGGGATGACGCTTTCTAACTACAACTAAAGGCTACAGTCACCCTGTTAAGCACAGTATTCAAGTTGTATGGTACTTCTAGGATACAAAAGAGGAAAAAAGATAAGGGAGGAGCATTTTAGGGACTCTCCCAAACAGTCACAGTGGAAACTGGTGAGAAAGCTGGGCTTGAGCTGCCTTCTCCTGCATCAAGGGGAGAAGACAGCAGAACAGGGCAAGTGCTGCCATCTAGTGTGAGGTGAAAAGGCAAAACAAATGAAAATTTAAAGAGACTGTATTCAATGGCTGTTTTGGGCAGCAAGAACCTTCATCTGGGCTCACGATACGGATCAAATCTCATGCAAATGCCACTCTACCAATACCAATACACTTCTCTCACCAAAAAATAAAACTGACAACCTAATGTTACATGTTAAGAATAGTAGTCTAAAAATACCTGGAATCCTTCACATGGCTCTGTTTTTGCCTTCTCTGGTAGAGTTTCTTCATGTTTTACTTCTTTTCTCACTGTTTCCTTTTCAGATTTAGTGATGGTTGTTTCCTTTCTATCAGATACAGCTGTGGGTGCAGATTCAGTTGCATGGCTTTGAGCAATAGCTGGTGCTGATGTAGGGCGAGGACTTCGGTCTGGTGTAACCACTGCTACTGCTGAGTAGAAATAATATTTTTAAGACAAGGTAGGACAAAAATTAAGTTTCCATCACCACCACAACCAAGGAGCAGGGGAAGAAGAAAGAAAGAATTTTCAAGTCACAGCACTGCAAAAGAAAGTTGTGCAAAGCAGTTGGCAAATTTAGTGCAGAAAGCTAGAGTCGTTTTTAATATGTACTGAAATAAGTGAAGAAAGCAAAATCAGATACTGCCAAACAGCCATAAATTGAGTGCTAGCAAACACCACATTGTTTAAAGAGCATCAACATTTAGCTGTAATAAATAGCTAATTGTGGCATGAGTAGTAAACACTACATCACCAGTTGATTATTGCTATTAACCTCCAAACAATGCACCCCAAAATAAGAAAATTTAAGCCCTTTGAGTTTGTTGCCAATTATAAACATGTTGTATGAATCTTGTGCCACACTGAAGACAAAGTGACATCTCTCTGTTAGGAAGGGTGGTCAGGTCCAAGCTCCTTCGTCTTTTGCACCAGACAGTCAAAAGCCTAAGGTTATGAGGGAAGAACCTTTAAAGTGATTCTTTCTTGCACCAAATACATCCTTCCTGGAAACTGGGGCAATGCTAACAGCAGGAGTCACAGCATGTGTTCATCCCACATGTTTTCACAGCAGAAAGGGACTAAAACTGCAGTACCTCCACAATGTAACAACTTCAGAAGGAACCTTAAGAAAGAGCTCTGAGGCAACAGGCAGGTGAACCAGCAGCGCCCAGTTAATGCCAACTTATTACAGAATATCAACTAGCATGCAAAAATTCTAAGTACTCCACATTGTTAGATATTCTCCAAAAGAATCTATATCCTCACAAAAGTCATTTCCAAAGTCTGCATTCTAAAACTGAACATGTTTCATCAGTTAAGTAAAAGCGATTGTTGCCAAGTTAAGATATACTCAAGCTACAGTGCAGTCCTGGCCAGTGGATGTTAACTTTTCCTACAATCCAGATTTGACTCTTTAGCACTAAACGAATGCATGATTAAATTGTATAAAGGGTGTGGGATTATGCACTTCATCCTCTCTGTTATGTCCTCCAAAAGTACAGATCCCTTTTCATTTCCCCATGCTGTAGGCCTAATCTATGTTTCCACTGGAAATACATGCTTACCCACACTGACAGTGCAATTGCTCTACAAGACAGTGTGGCACAAGTACGGAAGAGCATGTGTACTTCAAAGAATAAAACTGCATCCAATCCACATACGCCCCCCTTTCAGAGCTGCTGTTCCTAGATATTCTCTAACTTTCATAATGCCATGTAGTTTCAGAAAAACTTCAATCACTTAAATTCTTCCAAAAAGCAATATAATTTTGGAATATAATTTCCATATGCAGTCATATTCCATTGTGTGAGCGTGCCATGCCACTGGTAGGTGTTGCTCACTGTAATGAGCACTAGTGAATTTTCATGGTAAATGAGAGAAAACATTGACCGCAAAGGAGGATGTATTAGCCATGAAGTGTGAGAAACCATTACTGGTATACCTGATTCCTCCTGAACTGTTTCAAGAAATAGAGGCTTTCGTTCTAGATCCTGCACCACAACTGTTCTTTCTTCTTTCTCCTCTTCTTTTATTGAGTTTATGTCAAATGTTTCAAGAACACGTATGGCTAAAAAAAGTTATGCATGCATTTAAAAACTTCAAAAAATTAAAGAAAAAAATGGGAGTACATTTTCATGCAGAGTTTGTCTCACCTAAATGCTAACCCTACATAATATTGTTAGCTTATGTTTTGAAAAATAAGCTTCCAATACCATCATTTGATTTGTTCAACAAATCATGCACTACACACAGACAGAAACAGCAAAGAATTGCTGTTTGTTTGTTTGAGAAGATGACATATTTTATGTTTGGTAAGCTGTTCAATGTCTGTTAGTCCTGAGCATGAGCAGTGTAAGCAAACATACATGCACACTGCTTAATGTTTATTATTAGGAATCAAATGCTCAGGAAACATATAGTCTCTGAGAAATGTTTCCATACACCTTGAACCCAAGCATCAGTTCACTAGATACTCATTCCCCCTTTCTGAAACATTACCTTCTCCTAAATCCCAAGGAAACCATTTGGAAAGCAAAAGGTAAGGTACATATGAGCCTCTTTGCATTTTATCCCCAACACAAATATCTACATACTGCAAGACTGGAAACAATCCATAGGTTTGTAAGCTTCCTGCCTACACTGCCCACGTTCCTTTCAGTATATTTCAGCTTGGATGTCATGATAAGCCAGGGGCATAGAGATTCTTGGCTTTTCAGGGTCTAGAAATCATGCTGAAACAAACTGTCCAATTGCTCCCAGGTGGTTCCCCCTATCAGTGAGAGCAATTTGCAAACCATGGACACTGTGTTTTGCTTATTGAGACATCTAAATTTGAGATACTGTCTTATCTATCTCCAAATCAGCCAGATTCATAATTTATGATTTGTTGCTTGTTTATGACTCCTGACTTGTTTTGGGGAAGACAAAACAGAACCATGTCATGGTAAAAAAAAATCTATGGATGGAAAATTGTTTAACTGAACCCACTGGCAGAAGGAGCCAAGTAGAAGCAATGTGACATGCCAACTGGCCATATGAATTGAGAATAATGCTCAAATTGAGAGATCATTTCATTATCTGAAGTACAATCAGGTGATGGAAACCAAATGTCCCTTAGAAAATTCGATATAGGGGATATAAAAACTTTTTCAAAAGCTGTTTGCATAACCAGCTGCATGGAAGTGGAGGTGCTGGGCAAGGTTATCATGGAAACAAAATGCTTACTCTATAAACGAACACTTGTTTCTGGATGAACATGTGGATTTCTACATCTCAGATAAAGCATTTTAATTTTGGTTTAACTACTAACAAGATCTTAGCAATAGGTATTACTGATCCCTATTAACCAGCACTGCACTTCTGTTTTTTTTAATCATTTAGCAATGCCTCCGCTGGCTTAACTGCATTCACAATAGCACTTGACTACAAATGCCTGGGTGACTTCTGATTTATACTGCCACTTACATGCAAAAGAAGCATGGAAAAGCAGACTTAACTACTGAGGTTAGGAATGTTGAACCACACTAAGCCACACTGAAATGAGGTCACACTTGTACCTGGCTGTTTTTCTAATTGTTCCACTAATTTTGTTTCTGGATCTGGAACTCTGAACACTTCCAAGTTCAGCTCTGCCTCAGTCACTATTTCTTTTTCAGTATTCTCAAGGGTATCTTTTGCTAGAAGAATTGCATAGTTAGTATACCATCAGCATGGCTTCACTTGAAAAAAAATAGTGTTGAAACTTCAACATCCACAGTCAGTCAACATCTCCATAATGAACAAAGTGTAACAAACAGTGAGGAAGGTTTCACGTTCTCAAGAACTCATCAAACTGAACATATAAAAAATGGGGTGAGGAAAAGAGTTAGCCAGCTCTGATTTCAAAAATGGGGGTCAGCCATTGCTTCTTCTTTCCAGTATCCTAGCTACAACCTGATATGGGCAGCACCTAGCAGAGCCTAATTCATTTAAAGTCTCCATTTTTAGACTGGTTCTGTCTTATTTTAACCCCACTTTTTACACCATGAAGCCTGACAATGAATACTGGAGAACATAAATTCGTGCTCACTACTTTGTAACATTTTGGTTGGTGCTAATAAATATACTCATCACTTGTGAATAGTGCATTTATTGTTCTTACAACACAACTACCTTTGCTTTATAGAACACTGGAATTTACTTAGGCTAATAAAGGCTTTGCTTTTATTTCACATAAAAAGTCTAGCATATTATAGTGCAACATAAATATTACTCTGTTGTGCTGCTCTAACAGCAACTCATGCACACATCTGAAGAGAAGAAAGAGATCTTGAGACAAAGCTCCCCACACCACATATTCATTTTCTAAAATGTGAGTACTCTGTAATTCTTGTGCTGAAAATTATTATCCTATTTGCAATCTTAACATTATATTCAAACTCTGCCTGGATTATAGCACATGTTACTATTTTTAATGTTGTTCAAGCTTTACTGTTCATGGTGTCATACACTCAAGTGCGTGTGTGCAGCTTAACTATATCACTAAAGGAATAGTTTTTCTTGATACCTCCTTTCTTGGAGAAGTGATGCTTAAAAACTTCATTGTGTATCTTCTAATACACATTCTAGAAAGTATCTTTATCATTTCTGTAGTTAGTGCTCTTCAACTAGGGCTCAGTTCTTCACATTAACCTTTTATTCTGACTTTTATTCTTAACAATAGGATATAGTCAGAGCATTTTCCTCACTAGTATAAAATGGTTCAATTGTTATAAGTAGTTCAGCAAATGAAATAGGATTATACCTGTGTATTTCCATCTGCATGAAGCCAGCTGTCTCATAACTCTAATGTACATATTTGAACAGAAGAGAATTATTTCCTGCACGCTAAAAGGCTGAACAAAGCTACTTGAGAGAGCTGGCATCTTTCTACAAAACACAACAAAGAGCACTGTAGCACATACCAAAGCATGGCCTTTTTGTACTGCTTCAGTGTGGAAGTGGCAGAATTATGATATTTAACTTCACAAGTAGCTCAAAAGAAAGTGCGTTCTCTTACATTATCTGACAGAAGATCCAAAACAGAACTGACAAATTCAATCAAAGTACAAAGCATTTTCCTAGCCCACTAAAGTCTGTTGAAGGAAGGGCTTTGAGGACTGAATTAAGAAGTGACCAAAAGTGTTCAAACCACTAAAATCTGAATTTATTTCTTTAGAAACGAAAAGTTACATGCGGAAGCATGTGAAGCATTTCAGAATCAGATTAAGATGTCTCAACCAATGAAAAGACAGAACAGGCACCGCAGAGAGAGTCGGAGAGAGAATCAGAGCTACCCGCAGTGATACCTGGCTTCTCCTGAAACTGTTCCACAGGTTCTGATTCCGGAACCCCAACCAACACAACATCCTCATGCTTCTCCTCCTCTACGGGTCTGAACTCAATTTTTTGAGAGCCACGTTTTGCTGAAGAAATTGTGTAGATGTTACAGAATATACAGAACATAGTATGCAGAAAGAGAACGTTGCAGATTTCACTTTGGATATAATTATTGTTTGGTCTTGCTTTTTGTTGCTGATTTTTCAAACTGACTTTCAGCAAAATGAAACTTTGCCTTAATTCTTAATTACAAATCTAGAATTCTATCTTAAGAAGTACACAATTGTTAATTACTTCAGACAGGAAGTACTAGAATGCACACCATTATGTCTTTTAGGTTATCCTACAGTGCTATGTTTATGAACATTTCAAAATTCTAGGGTCAGTTCTTACATTATCCTCTAGCATGGGAGTCTTTACAGAGCCACTTGTTTCCATGCATCCTGCACTGTGGCTCTATACAAAACCAGCATTATTCCTCTAGAGACCAGAAAGTGGTTCCTAACATTACACAGCAATGTGGGAAGAAGCAGAGTGGCTCCCATGAAACTAAGGTAAGGTAGGAACTAGGCCTACATAACTGAATCCCAAAATCTTTCTTCCTTTATGCCATGAACAGTGAATTAACATTATGAAACTAATTAATGGAATAATTTAGCATATCAATTGGTAGAGTACAGTCTTAGAATCAATATGAAAATCTTAAACTGAAGATCTAAGAGGAATCTGGAAACAGTAAATCTACATATTAAGACGGGTTTATGAAGATTCTCACGGTGAAGTGGAGAAAATTTTTGATACTCACCACCATCAAGGCTTCTAGAGGCCCTCTTACTTGCTGTTCGTTCAAACTGCGGGGCAGGTCTGTCGATCAGGGCACTAGCTTGCCTTGTCTGTGCCTGTGTCCGACCACTGTAGCGAAACTTAGAGCCAAGTACCAGGAATCTGCTTTTGGGAATTGCTTCAGTGGATGTCAGCCTAAAAGTCACACAATATTTCAATTTAACTCATTTCCAACCAAAAACCAATAATGCAAAGAAAATAAGATCCAGCATTGTCATGTAATAGCACCTATATGCTTGGCAAAAATCAGTAGGAACCATCATGTTACTCTTCTGATTTATGATGACAGATGGAATGCAACACCCCAATGGTATCCTCAAGTGCTCGTCTTTGTTTTTACACATATGAGTTCCAATCACTCATATAAGGAAACTAAATTGTTGCACTTAGGTACAATATTGCTATAGGGGCAAACCCACTCAAGATGGCTTGGTCTCCACCAAGACACCAAGGAAGGTGCGATGAGGCAGCATGCACACAGAGATGGATCACTCACCCTCTTCTCAATATTCAGCAATATACAGTCTTCCCATTTGCATGCATACCCATCTCTAACAGTAATCAGCATTTCACAAGTACACATGCCAATAGCACATTATACATTTCCTGAAATGTTACAAGTACATACATTTAATAAGAATTTTAGTTGCCAGATTATTTTATTTAGAGTTATTGTTTTAAATGGTTTTATTATCAATTGAATGTTTCATTTTATTGTCATCTTTTAAAACTGTTTTTTATTGTTTAAAATTAATTGTTTTTAATTGGGTGTTGTACAATGTAAACCTCCCAGAAAGTCATTTGGATGCAGCATATAAGTATAACAACTAAACAAACAAACAAACAAATCAAAATGGAAAAAATCTACATACCTGAAAAATGTGTGATGTTCCACACAGACTTTCCACAGTTTCTTAGCTGCCCGATAGCTAGGAAGTTTGAATCCAATTGTACTTTCATATTGTTCATGCTACAGAGAACAAGACAAAGTAAGTTCCCTTTGGCACAGGTTGACTGCTCTTGTTTTAAAATATTACTTTTCAAAAATAATTCAAAAAGAAACATGAAATGTTTTTTGAATCTATTAACATTATAGCAAGATTTCAGCAATTCAGAGAGTCAAATTTCACTAAAACAGAAAAAGTAAAGGAAATACCTTAATGTAACTGTTAGCAACACTTGCAGCCCTCCAGTATGTCATTGTTCATCAGTACTATGAACAAATACATCTAAAACTGGAGTGAACATCTATTTTCCAACATGAACTTAATAATTAGTATCAACACAATTCAGGAATCATTTCATTGTCCTGAGCCCAGAAAAACACATTTAAAAGAGTAGAACACGCTCCCTTGTGGATACCTCTAGCCAGGATCCAGGAAGCTGCACTTTGTACACTGTCCAAACTATGATCAAGGGTAGCCTCCCGTAAAACACATTACAGCAATCAAGCCAGAACAGTTAATTCCTTCTTTCCTCAATATTTTTATGAGATAATAAAGATACAGAAATTGAAATGAAAATAGCATATGACTCCACAGCTTACCTCACCAGGACGAATCTTAATAAAAAAGCTGCTGCGCTTGTAAGAAATCTTCAACACTTTGGGCCAAGGGAAACGATTGATTCTCAATTTATCTTTATAGACAAGAAGGCCACTGGAACAGACTCCCAAAGTGATATCCACACCTTCCAAATCCTACAAAGGTTAGCACAAGTTAGAGCATACTTTAAAGGTGCTTGCAAATCCACATTTCAATATAAAACCACTTGGCCTTTGCCCCTTTCTCAGGGCTAAACTACATGCTCTGTTGCAATAGGTAAAATGTGGCTGATCACAACTCAGGGAAAAAGTACTCATGGCCCCAATCCCATGAATGCGACTAGATTTAGAATTTGTTACAGTATCAAATTAAACAAAATAAATCTGCTCATCTTAGAGGTGCTAGAAAACTCAATTTTTACTATTTACCAGACACTGTTTATTATCTGTAATGCAAAAGATATGCTTTGGTTATAACGTGCACATTGTTTGAGCATATAGTGACATTTCTAAAGGGTGGTTGAACTACGTCACCTGTAGGATGGATGCCCCACTTTAGACATTAAGCACATCTCATTTTGAATGATACAATGAAACCACTATATGATGGGAGCTGGGCTGTAGCTATATTAGCAGTTGGGTTGGCCCTGTCTTAGAAAGCAAGTAAACCTGAAAATGTTATGGTTTGCAAATGTTAATGAATGAAGGTTGCACAACTGGCAACTTTCTTCCTATCAGGTGCAGCAGCAGAAAGGTTGGGGCATAGAAGAGGACACTGTTTGTACAGAATGTAAGGACTGATTCCTGGGGAGGAACTCTCAAAAGTTGGGTGTGCTCACCAAGAACTTGCACTCCGGGTGAGACAAGAATCTGGGAAGGCAAGTCCAGGAATCTGACAGGTTCCCACCCCTCACACATCCCTATGAGTATACAAATAAGATGAGAAAACTCTTGGCTACAATCTCAGTTTTACTTCTTCACAATAAAGTACCCTTTTCAGGGGGATATCGTAGTAATCTGTAAATGAACCACTAGTCTGATTCAAATGAGTTTGGATTTCTATGAATCTGATTTGCAAATTCCACAATGGACAGGCTTTTTCTGAATCACAGAGACTTGCAGACCCTTTTTCACTTTCTGTTGAGGGAGATGTGCACTTGAGTAAGTACATACATTTAAATACAAAGACAACTTCAAGAAACTGGAAAAAATAGATTTGTGTTTCCACTTTCACTGACATTTGGGGCTGGAATAGGGCATTTTTGCAGAATTTCCATTCAGGAACAAAGTCACCCTAAAAGAAACCTGATGACATCAATGAAAGGACTATGGAACAGAGGAGGCCTGAGAACCCACAAACATACACATGGGATAGACTTTACAAAATCCTTATGTCCCTACTCCCTATTCAAGAATATCATAATCTGGCACTTGATAAGGGAGAATTGATTCAAGGTTGAAAATGTAAATATAAAACCGAAGGCCATCAGAAATAAAAAGCAAGAACGTTAAACAATATGAAAAAAAATCTTTCTACCTTGGCTTGATGTAGATCAACTCCATACATAGACAGCTTTTTGGCATTTTCAAGAAATTCCAGATCAGCTTGAGCCGGAGTCATAGATCTACATAAATATAAAGATAAGGAGCTGAATACTTGCTTACTTTGCAGGTACTGCTTTTTCATAAAGCATTATTTCCAGTTCTTTGTTAAGTCCACTGCTATAGTATGTACGTTTTAAAAAACACAGTATGGACAGAAAAAGGAAAGCTGGGTACTCACTGTGAATTTCTACTCCAGTTTGGTACACAGGAGACATGAATTCTGCGAATGGTTGAGCACTTGCTAATTATGTTTTATCAAAAGGGGTGTGCTGGTCCCTAACAGAAATGTCTTTTTTGTTCTGTCTCTTCAGTTATATCTACACTTTCTTCCTCTTTTGTTTCTGGACCCTCAATCATTGCTTCATAGAAGCTCAGCTACAAAAAAACTGACTGGAAAGAGATACAGAGGCCAAGGCAAAAAGCTTGGTCATATGCTCCTGGCTTGACCTGGGCAGGAGGAGGTGTTAACCTGTAAGTAATGCTTCTTTGAATTAATCTTGCAAACTTCTTATTTTTCATAGCCAATTAATTTTCACAAAGTAATTTTAAAAATAAAATCATACCAACTCTTTGGAGTGTGGGCAAAAAACCAAAGCAAGCAGAAAAATACAATTAAGATTCATATTATCAAATGAAAGAATATATTAACTTCTCCCTCAAAACCTTTCTTAGGGTTGTAACCAAGCAAGTGATCCTTACACCAGATTCACAAACTGGAGCGGGTAGAGTGCGGCAGAGATACAGAAAGGAGCTCCACTGTTCATGGGATACAGTTTCTGAGATAGACTTAGCTATACCAGTAGAAACCAGTAGAGCAGTAGTACAAAAGAGTTCCATTTTTCTGAACATGGGGCAGGAGGCAATTATCATACAGGCTAAGGCAAGAGGTGGCTGGATTTTGTCCCCATTCCATTGATTCTTATATTTATTTGTAACTCCCTGCCCCACAAAAAAGTATGTTGCCATAGGAAGAATGACCATTTCACATTCCCATCCTTGTCTTCCCACAAAGCATAGCAATTGGAGAGCTCCTGGTGAAGCACGCCCTATAATCAGAAGTGGACTTTCCAGTCAATCAACTTCATGCCCCTCTCATCAGCATTTGATAGAAACATAAGTGAAAGGTACAAGTTTAGGAAACACAGTTCTGAAAGTCAAAGCCTGAACAAAGCCTCTTTCAGGGCCTGGGTACAATTCTGGTCACTTCAGAAGAGTGACCTTATGAGGTACAAGAAATATTCCAAAAGAGCCAAAGTTTAGCTTGGGCTTTGGGTGAATTTGATGTGTTATTTCTACCATTTACAGATGCCCATATTTCTTTTTTACACAGACCACTTTCATTAAAGTTATATAACATTTTTTCTCTTTAACTGATAGACTTAATATTCACCTATATGTTTTGTGTAGTTCCATGACCTTATCTTCTAGTTCTTTCGTTTGGTTTGGGGCCAGTTTGAATTCCGTGACATAATCTGCACTATGCAGATCTGGGTCATGGTCTCCTAGCTCAGACTGTACTGTGTAAGAACCCAGCAGAGCTAATGTAGCAAAGGAACAAGGAAGCCGTCCAGTGATAATGTCTTTTCTCAGCTGGAGACATAAATAATATCTGCAAAGAAAAATAAAGGCCTCATAATATGGAGTTGAAAGCATAAATGCCAAAATTGATAGGTATAAACACCTGGGACCGTAAAACTTCACTTGCAGTTTTCAAGATGTACTTTCATATGACTGAAAAATGGACCAGGACAGCTTGCCTGAGATCCAAGTATTACATGCAAACTTTCAGCAAACATTTTCTAATGCAGCAAGAAAATGAGGATGCTCACTGCAAATCTGGAACAAAGCCAGAATCATCATTATCACTATGTAATTATGCTTTTGAGATTTCTTCTCCTTTGTTATTCAGCTGATGAACTGCAGGCCATAAAGTAACTCTCAAAAAGAAAAGTATACAGGGCAAGTAATTAATCTAGGCAATATAAAATGGAGGACAGGATACAGAGGTCCATGAATGTACAAACAGAGCCTGGGAGGAATATGTACAGTACAGTCAGCATCATATACTTTGTCCAGGGGTTTGTAGGCTCATGGAACCCCTGCCTCTTGTTCTGTGGTTGTGCCCAGAGCATGTTCTCCTCTGCAGCACACAAAGCAGCAATTACGGATGTCCTATGTCACTATGTAAGGTGCACAATGCCAAAGATTTTCAATTATATGTTTGTTGTTTCTGGAATTAAAAATAGTCAGTATTATACCCAGGACCGAATGAATGATTTTAGGTACACTCAAGAACCTACATGCATCCGTGGGATTTTTACCCTTTGAACATTGGATACATCCTATTCTGAAACATCGTAATACAAACTGCTTATGCATTTCCTAATGTAGTATGTCACTGGGGGAGAGTGGGGCTTACAAAAATAGTCACACATGTTATCTGGATCCCAGGTACTATGTTCAAATTATTTTTAAAAATCTTATGTCTTTGTCACAGGTTTATCTTGTGTACTACTTCCATTCCTAAATAAGAGTTTACTTGAATGTTTGCATGTTGCAAACCTTGTTATATCCTCTGTCAATTGTGCTGGATCTGGAGGGTAAAATTTGACACTGAAGGTGAAATTCCATGGGCTTCCTGCAATTAACACAAAATATTTATATTTATTTATAAATACTTTATGCTGCATTCTAGATAGCTTACATTAAAATACCCAAACAATAACAGAACAGTAAAAATAAAATCAATAAACAGCAGCAAAAATAACAAAAATCTACTCAGTACTAAAATCTATCAGGGAACCTGAGCTAAAAACCAGAAAACATCTAATCAAACACTGGAAAATTAGAAGAAAATGGATTGGTCTTCACAGCTTTCCTGAAAACATGCAGAGAGAGGGCAGAATCGACATCAAACAGCAGTCCATTCAGAATAATGTGCTGTAGATGAACTCATGAATTTAAGGTGTCCTGACCCACAACTGGGAAACCAGCAAGCTTTTCCTCTGGATTTCTTTTTTGGTCAGTTTTCAGTATACTGAAAAAGCAGTTTTACTGAAACAAAAATCCCCACAGTGCATAACAAACTATGAAATAGAATTGTGTCCTGTTTACATTTGTGCTGATAGCTTCCATCATCCTTACATGATTCCAGTGATTCGCCAGAGTCAAGACACTTACCATGAACCTGTTTTTTAACCTCTTTGGCAGCATCCAACCATGTCTGTAAGAAAATTGTACCAACTAGTTACTGCACAAAAACTTGACAAGTGTTATGAAGATCTTTGTGTGAAAATGCATTGTCACCACATTAAATGAAATCAACTTTTGGATGCAATTGAGTCAAAGCATGTGACATCACCGACCTGGGGTGTCTCCCTCACTAGGTGTCCTTTCCCTGTCAATTGGGCTGGGTCGAAAGCCTGCTGGGTTGCTGGCTATTGGAAAAATTAAGAAAAAAGAGCCAAGCCATTCCACTGTTAATAATCATTTCTATTCCATTTGTGCTGGCTAAATATGCCCAGAAACAGCCAACCATAAAGAGAGGCATCATGGATTAGATCAAAATCTCCAAATGGCATTAATTAATAAAGGCATAATTGATTAAGGGGCCTTATAGAACTAGCCCTCAAAACCACTGTTTGCTCTTGGGAGGGTTTGCTACTATGGATTGGGATGCTGACCATGGTACTGATCTACCGTATTTTCTTCATATGTACAGTATTGTGCAGTATCTGTACTTCAGCACCTTTCTACATCAGAGCAGAAAGCACACTTCCAACACTGCCAAGTCAAATGACAAAATAGATATGCTTAACTTCTTACAGGCCAAGCCATGTTAAATTTCAGAGAGTTCTTGGGGGCCACATTCTAATTGTAGGTTGGACCAAAGGCAAAAGTCATGGTGCCAAACAAATTACCTTACTTCCCTCCCTCCCGTCTTCTTCTTACCTTGGAGGTTGAGGTATCCCAAATGGCCAGTCCAAAATAGTCTTCTTCCAAAAGGTTGAGATGATCACATACTTTCTTAAGAAGATCCTGTCCTTTTGCATGTTTCTGCACACAAACATATGATACTATTATGGTCATGCCTACCTTCTGCATTCAATGTTACACAGCCAAAGATACAGTCAGCTTCCATAGGCTTAACAGTAACCCCATACGGCTCAGAATTGTATTGAGGATTTTTTCCCTCTTTTTTGTGGGGCCTATTAAATTGTTTACTGTGGGGACTTTTCTGGGAAAAAAGGCTAAACACTACTAATTTTCTCTGGCAAGTATGTAAATACAGAAAGAGATTTACATGTGTTATCAGAGAAAACATAGGGTTGAAAACATAGTGTTTCCTTTTTAAAAATTAGCTATGACTGGAGGAGAGTCAGCTCTTAACCATTTCCTTGAAAAGCAAAATGCTCCAGAAACCCATTTTGTACTTATTTGCTATGAGGGGAAAAAATGGAAATAGTGTGGTATGGTATTAGGTCAATAAAAGCAATAATAGGCTGGTGAATTACAGCCAGTTTAGCACATCTGCGTTTTTCTAGAACACTGTACTTGTGACAGCATCTGAAAGCCAAAGCAATATTTCCCCTTGGAACCTCAAACATACCAATCAACATAAAAGCATTTCGAGCCACAAAGAGAGAGAGGTTTTCTTATTCTTTTGCCATGGCTTCTCTTTTCTATAGTCCAGTTTTATACTCTTTATCTTTCCCCCAGTATGTCTCATACTAAAAGAGTATAAAGGAGACACTTTATTCCATCAACAGTTATTTCCTTCAGCTAACAGTAATTCTCCAGGGTATTAACATGGGATCATGTAGTCAAAGATGCTAGGGACAGAACATGGGGCCTTACACAAGGTCAATATATGGTTATCACTGAAGAATGGTTCCTCTCCAAATGAAGGGATATCTTCAATAACATTCACTTCACTTAGCAAAGCCAACACCAGTTCTATGTTCTGTACACAGAATGTGATCCTGAAAATTATAAAGCAGGCATGCACATGTGCACACACATGCAGGCACACATGAAAGGCAGAGGCAAAGCTACTGATATACTAGAAGGCAGAAACTTGTCTTGTATGATAGTAAAATATAAGTAATGTTTGAATAGATCCACTGACCAAATTACAATATTTAAGATAACTGTTTTGCTCAAGCTGCCGTAGGAACTCGTGTATGTACACTGAGGTTCAATCAGGTGTTCATGGCATTAACAAGCACAGAAAGTTCTTGTTGCTAACAACCAGACTGACAAAGCATTTTCTCTAGTATTTCATTTGCTGAATATAAGAAATGTAAAAAACCTAAAGTCATCCTATAAAAAATGAGTGACAAAGCATCTGGACACATTATTCCTTTTTTTATTTTTCTCTTTGTAAAATTATATTCTTTATTTCTTTACTATAAATGTCATTAGATAGCTTTTTGCATTCACCAAGCTCCTAATTTACTTAAATTTATTGAGACTGTGAGCACCAGAAAATTTATTGAGACTGTGAGCACCAGAAAAAGACACGTGTATTTTTGATTAAATTGATGTTATTCATTTTGGAATCATCTTGAAATTAACTGGGCTAGCAATCTGAATAAAATACTGCTCTGATTCTCTGCTTTCTGGGCATTTCTGTAGCATTTACATTAAAACGATGATTTGTGTACAACTACTGCTGGTACATTCTTTCACTGGTAAGTATTTGAATATGGAGTAATCCAACGGAATTATAGTTTGGCTTTGCATTGGTTGCCAGTTCACACATCACAATTAAACCACACTGAAAACAAGCCACAGTGGGTTGGTTGTTCATTTACTAACCTACTTACTCCCAACAGGGTAGCTTGCTTGTGGACAGTAAGCAATGATGGAAAAATCTATTTCAGGTTTGCACAATATTATAAACCACCCTGAAACAATCCATGACAACAACCCACCATGGCTTATGATGCTGGGTAAACCAGGGCAGTGTTACAACAGATGTGTATACAACAAACGTGCATACTGCCATATGGATTGTGCCTCCAGTGAGGAGCAAAGGAGAGTTAAGGAAGAGCCAGTATGTTACCCTTAGGTCAAACTTTTGATATATCTTCTCTAATACTTACATCCACAGAACACTCAAAAATTGTGTCATCCAGCAAAGTAATCTTGCAGTGCATGCTGTTTCTGGATCTTCTTAATGTTTTCTGAGCACCTTTTAATTCCTTGTCTGCTTTCACCTTAGTGCCCTCTTTTTTTTCATCTGTATTGGAGCACTCGACCTGCTCTCCTTCCTTAATTTCAGTATCTCTGTTCTCTGGATCTTGATCTTCTCTCCTATCTTCCTGAGCAGGCTGAGAATCATAGAACAAAATTTAGCATCATTCTAGAGAATCAACTGCTGAGTTATAAGTCTATATTTTACATGATTGTCTTTTCCCATGCTTGAAAATGCAGTCATATTAGCAAAGTAAGTAATCTTTTAATGGATAAGAATTTGCATACCTTTGGTAACTTTTAATTCCATTTAAACTTTATTGCTTCAGCAGTAGTGTTTCAGAATTTAACTAATCAACAATGGCAGATCAGATAAATGCTAATTTCAAAAATAGAAGCTATTTCAAAATCTTCAACAAAACATGGAATACTAGGATGAAGACAGCATCTTTTGTAACTTTTCATTCTGGGTGAAATAAGTTTGAAAATGATAGAATTTCTGTTTTAACACTTATCTGAGTGGTCATGTAAAGTTTATCTGATGTTATGGGAAACTAAAGGCTACACACAACTTATAGTCTAAATAAATCACATATGGTACAGATACCTAATAAGTATTGTCAGCTGACTGCCTGTTTGACAATATCGGATTGCTGTCAAATAGTCAACAAAAGATTTTAAATTTGTAAATCACCCAGAGAGCCTGGGAGCTAATAGGGTGGTATAAAAATGTAATAAATAATAAACAAGCAAAGCCAAGAATGCCCTTTCATAATGGTGAACTAATTTTTAAGTGTATCATTAGGTCATGGGAAGGGAAGGGAAGGGAAGGGAAGGGAAGGGAAGGGAAGGGAAGGGAAGGGACGGGAAGGGACGGGAAGGGACGGGAAGGGACGGGAAGGGACGGGAAGGGAAGGGACGGGACGGGACGGGACGGGACGGGACGGGACGGGACGGGACGGGAAGGGGAGTTGAATGGGACCTATGAGGCTATCAAGTCCTACCACTTGCTCAACTGCCACTCATCTAGAGCAGGTCTGCACCTTTCCTGCTTAGCAAAGGTGACTCAACATGCTAGCGCTATGTAATGCTACACAGGCAGACCTTGCAAGATTCCCTATTCCCTACAACTTTAGGAGTCTGCTTACAGATTAATATATTTCCTATGCCACACTTTAATCACAACCACATTTTAAAACTTTCTCTTAGTTTTTCAAGATGCCATGGTGTCTAATTCCTGGATTCCATTCTTTTCCAGATTCTTAATTTCAGATGAATGTCTTACATGGAAAATATAAAGTATTTAATAACCAAAATATTTAGGGAATAACCATGTAGTAAACATAATTTGTACAGAAAAATGTACAAGTACTCCCATTATGGTAAATAAAACAGAAAAAAAATGATCATTCCAAAATCTAATAAGCACGTATGCTTATAAAATGGTCTCCCTTCAGTGAACATAATTAATTTCATCATTATTGCTACATTCAAAATTATATAAAACCGACTTGGTAGAGAAGGAAGGTTCTTCTTCCAGCAAGAGCAGTTACAGCAGCCAATCAATTTCATTATAGAACTTAAAAACAAGTAAAATCTTCAAAGGATTATAAAAAAGTTTGTAACCTGTTATTCATTCAATACCAAAATACTACAGACCACTACAAAGTTAATCTTAAGACATTTCAAAAAAATGAACATAATCAGCTCCTGATTGTATCACCCATAGTATCCTGTACCAAAACTGTATTATTTTAAATTTTATATAGTGTTGAATATCAGTGAGGCACGGTTTTAAAACAGCTTTTCACATCCAAAGCAATTAAATATTTACTGATATTTTGCCCTGTCCAATTTCAAAATTCCTGAGATATGTTCAATCACAGATCTTTCTCCCATTTATGCTTGTATGTTACTTCCCTTCCATGTTGCCTCTTTCTGAGTAGCAAATATAGTCTACCAATCAATCCTTGATTGTTTTCATCAACATTTCCTGTATTTGAGGTAAATCACATATGGGACTAATTTCTGTATGAAAGTGCTAAATGCATTTTTGATCTGAAAGAACTGAAAAAAGCTCCTATTAAATTTACAAATTTAAATGTTCTTATCTTAGCTAAACATATTTCCCAGAAGATCCATGCTATGAGATCTGTTCATTATAATAATAAGATTGAAGTGGTGACAATTCAATCAGGGGTAGCATAAAATCCAATAAGAGTTGTACAGTCTCTTCAGTTATGCAGTTCTCAATGTGCATAATATTGGTAGCTATAAAAATATTTGTTTATAGAATCAAATAGAATCAAATAACAGTAGAGCTGGAAGGGGCTAGAAGGCCATCCAATCCAACCCTGTACAGTGCAGGACTCCAAATTAAACCATCTGTCTCAGATGGAGGTCTAGTTGCATCTTGAATGCCTCTAGTGTGGGAGAGTCCACAACCTTCTGAGGTGATTGGTTCCACTGCTATAGTTCTCTAACAGTGAGGAAATTTTAGCTTGCCAGAATCAGGGTTCCTGTGACTTGAGCCTGTTATTCCATGTCTTGCACTCTGGATTGATAGAGAAGAGATCCTGGCATTCCTCTTTGGACAGCCTTTCAAATACTTGGAGAATGCTATCCTATCTCCCCTCAGTCTTCTCAAGGCTAAATATGCCTAGTTCTTTCAATCTCTCCTGGGCTTTGTTTCCAGTCCGCTGAATCCTTTCCTGCTTGTCTGCATCTTTCTTAATCTGTGTGTCCAAAACTTGACACACTAACTCCTATTCCCATCTTATATTGCTGTTAATGTTTTTTTAATTTGTAATTGTTGTTTTATATTGCATTTTACATTTTGTTTTACACTGAATTTTATTTTATTCTGTATTTTATTTTTTTATTTTGTTTCTGTAACATGACTAGGAAGCCTTAAGGCTAATGGGATGGGTTAGAAATCTAATAAATACATGCATACATACTCCAGATGAGGCCTCGCCAGTGCTGAGTAAAGGGGAACTAGTACATCACATGATTTAGAAGTGATACTTCTATTAAAGCAGCCTAAACTAGCTTGCCCTTTTTGCAGGCACATCACACTATTGACTCATATTCAGCTTGTGATCTACAGCAATTCACTTGCAGTATTGTTGAGCAAAATAATCCCCATTTGGCTTGTTTTTCCTAGGTGTACAACTTAGCATTTTTCCCTACTGAATTTAATTCTGTTGTTTTCAGCCCAGCACTCCAACCTATCAAGATTACCTTGGATCATCCTTCTGTGTCCCAGGGTATTAGCTATCCTACCAAGTTGTGCATCACTTGCAGATCTGATAATCATTCTCTGCACTTCCTCAGCCAATGTATTCATAAAAATGTTGAGGAGCAGTGGGCCCAGGACTGAACCCTGCAGTACACCACTTGTTTCCTCTCCCTAGTTTGAAAAGGTGAGCACTCTTTGAGTCTGATTCTTTAGCCAACTGTGGATTCGGCTGGAGCAGTTCCATCAAAGCCCACTTTTAGGTAGTTTGCTAATCAGGATATCATGGGGCACTTTGTCAAAAGTTTGCTGAAGTCAAGATTTGTTACATCCGTTGCATTCCCACAGTCCATCAGGGAGGTTACCCAAACAAAAACTGAAATCAGATTAGTCTGGCAGGATTTGTACTAGCCTAGAACTGAATTAATTGAATGCTAATTAATTTAGAAGTTTGAGGTTAGCCTGAAAGTCGGTTTGTGTATGTTAAAATTCTGGACAATTATGAATGAATTACCAGGAGTCTGGGAACCATTTCACTTTACAAGTGTTTTATTTTCACTTTAGAATAACTCTGTGAAGTTAGTCAAGCTGCAAAACAAAATTTTCTCAAATCCATCAACAGCTTTTGGGGTTGAACAAGTATTTGAGTCTGTATTTCCCTCATCCAAACTTCACACACTAGTTACCATGCCATACACTCATACATGTGTAAGCCTTCAATGTTTTGCTTTGTTTGCATACATATATTGGGAATTAGATCAGGGATAAAATGTCAAAAAGAACAGTGAGATATTTAAGTAACACCATATAACTTATGTTACAATCTAGAACTTAGAATTAGTTAAATAAACCTCTTCACCAGGAAAATACTAACACCACCATTCCAGTTACACTTACTTGAGAATGACCTCCATTAACGTTCGAAGTATAGGATAGGATAAAAATCTTCTGGAATGAGAATTAACAAATTAGGCAGATAGGGAAATAGCTTGTGTCATATTCACCTGTGTTTCTGCACTGCTTAAGGAATGAAGGTCTAAAGATGGGTCAGTCCTGAGCTCAGGTTCAGGAGCTGCTATGGGGGCTTTCAGCAGAATCTCTTCATTAAGATCAACTCCTATATCTGTCTCTTTCTGGCCTCCTTCACCAAATTCCCTTGTTTCTGTCTCGTTGCCCTCTTCCTCAGAAACCTGAGATTTGGGCCTCTTGAGGAATGATGAAAACAAGCGTGATAAACCCCGACTTTCAGAAGTGCGCTCTTTGTTCTTGCTCTGGTCCTCTCGTGTAGGCGTGTCACCATTAGATGTTCTTGACTTCTTCTTTGATTGAGTATCCCCTTCAGGTGCCCTCTCCAAAGAAGCTTCCTGGGTACCTGCTTCAGTAGCTACTTCCTCCTCTTTTGGCGGCTGCTGCTTAGGTGTCTCAGCCTCTGCCACTAAACTCTTTTCAGTTGTCATGATGTTTCTGTTGAATGAAATGTTTAAGAAACTTATGGAATGCTATGTGAGCAAAAAATAGACTGCAGTCACAAAGTTTGTAACATTACAAGTACCACCTATCAGAGTGTTGTTGCTGTGAATAATAACTTTTATATATAACTTTACATGCACATTCATTTTTGAAGTATATAAATATCTAGCTGGGTGCAACTAGATGCAATTCAGCAACTCTAGTTGTTGTCATTCTTAATAGGGGGCACAGAGAAAAATCAAAGGCCAATTTACCATCTCTGCCAAATTAGGTATTAACCCTTTATTCCAGTTTCTCATCTTAAGAAAGCAGTATTATTATAAGTTGCTGTTTGACATAAAAAAGACCCATAAGACAACCTATAATGGAAAATATTTAAACAATATCATAGTGGCTAGAACTTAAGTGAAAACCACACTTCCTTGGCAAAGCCATGTATGTACTGAACTGCTAAAATTAAGGAATTGTGCAACTCCACTCATGTGAGACTAAGCATTTTGTGATCGAGAGAGGAAGTGTTCATGTTCCTGTTAAGAGGTGGCTGTTTCATCTAATCAGTGATGCATTGTTCAGCATGGTAGTTGTGAAAGATAAGAATCACATACAAGTCATCTATATGAACATTTATATGATGCATTTCAAGTTCTCAGGACTTCAGATATTAGCTCAGTAATGCTTCCAACAGTCCTGTAATACAGGTTAGCAGCATTATTACCTCCATCCTACTGATGGAGGGCTGAGAAAAATGTACCATATCCATCTTATCCATGTAAGTGAGATGCTTTAGAGCAGAGGAGAAGGAGCTAAGCACCACTAGGATATCTTATTGGTGCCAGTCTCATTACCTACCCTCTAGAATGTCTCAAAAGCCCTTCTCTGAGGTTCCAGTTCTTTCTGCACTGGCTGTGATATAGGGAGGAGGACCCTAACATGGATCCCAACTAGAGGTTGGAGCTGTTTTTCAACTGCATAACCAACATAAAACTGCATAACCTACTTAGGGAGAACAACATAAAACTGATTCAAATTTCAGTTATACTTTAAACTCTAACATCTTTTGTTAAAAGCACATTTAAGAAAGGCCTCTCTAAGGATTCAATGTACATTACAGCTTCCTTCTAAATTAAAATAAATAATATTACTTCAATTATTCTTTTCCTCAAGTTAGAGAAGCACCATTTGCAGCATTTCATGAAAATGCAAATTAGGTGTTTATTTGCCGCAGAGGTGGCAAGTATTTTGTCATCCTTAATTACATCAGTAGCCAATTTTCTTTCTCAAATATTATAAATTAAATTCTCCCATATGTATACCTCCATAAATATTAGTAAATAATGTATACCTGTAATAAAAATATGGAATTAATGTGTTTCTAATTTATAATTATACCAAAATGCAGCTGGAAACTGACAGTTTTCTTCAATATTATACCTCCAATATAATCATCACACTCAGTTCCCACATTTTTCAGTTTGTGCTTACAGTACAGGATGAACATAAAATAGGTACATTCACATTCAGTAGTAAGAGTGGAATGACAGAGAAACTGAGCTACATTTTGGGCTGATTGCCAAATCAACTTGCTTTTGTTATTGGATTCTATTCAGTTCACTTGGGAAAATACAAACAAAAACATCCTATTTTTACAAACTTATCCAATCTACCACCCAAGCCTTTGAAGTGGAGAATGAGAGACTGGTTTACGTGCAACTACTGGCTTAATTGGTATTTAAACAAAGTAAGCAAGTCACTCCCTAGGGAGGAAAAAGAAATGATATCTGCCAATTTAATAGATGGACCCAGGACAAACTTTGTTTGCACAACCATCTATTTATACCAGCCTAGTCTGCTGACAGGATATGCAGCTTTGAAACTAACCCCACCTATGGATTACGTTAGATGCCTGTCTCCAAGTCTCCTTGAGAATTACATCAGAATTGTGTTTCATAGAGGGAAGCTCTATTAGCTTCAGACAAATAAGTTTAGCAGGGGGCTGGGAATGGAATGGGAAATGCAGAGATGGGCATGCACAAGCAGTTCTTTTTCCAGTGCTTCTCCTTCCTCCATCTTCATTGTTTTCTCTGAATTCTCAAATTCTCAAATGTGATTGCAAGAAACCCTTTTGTGTCCGTTACTCACAAAAAAGTTTTCTGTCCAAGGGAAAACTTTACAATGCACACTAGTGCCTTGACTGAGAAAAATGAAATTAAATCAAATGTTCTGTTTATGCAACCTCCTACACAAGTACAAACCAGAATTTGCAGAACAGAACTAGTGTCCATGTCCCTTCTGCACTATTGAATTTACTCTATTTAGCAGGCTTAAAATACTTTCCCACAGAGAATGGTGTCAGCACATTATACTATCCTAGCAGTATTTAAGCATACAGAAATTTTGTTTTGATATGGGAGCAATCTATTTCCTCAAAATACATATATTTTCAAGCATCTCCAGTGTGCACATTTACCATTCCAGTAAGAATAAGCAAGAAAATCATGTTCACATTTTTGAGTCCAAGGTTCAAATACCCGATCAGTTATCTGCTACATCTTAGTTATAGGTGCAAATATATAGGAACAGGATGTGAGTTTTTAATATATAAATACATAAATACTCTAAAAGAGCTACTGTAATGGGAGTAATACAGTGTTATAACACTGTAACAAAACAAGACGATTCCTAAAATGTCCCTCATTCTTTCTTAAAACACTAATTATCTTTTTTGTTTACCTAAGTCAGCACAGTGGCCAAAACCGGCCAAAGATTTGCACTATTCTGACAGTTGGGCCCATCCTCAGCTGCTCCTGGAAAAGCCCTTCCACAGTACAGAAGACTAGAACAATTATTGATCAGTTACTAATATTCCCTGACTGGGTTTTTGATCTTTTTAATAAGATTGATAATTTAGAGTTAAGTCAATCAGATTTCAGGTCTGATACTGAAACAGAAACATGTGACAAGAGTAAGACAGAGGATGCATAACCTTAATGATTCTCCTGGACTTCTCTGAGGCTTTGTTATGTTTTTGACATTAGGAAAAGCCTTTTCTTAACTTTTAAAAACCTGTTTCATGGTCAATTTCTCTTTAAACAGAACTTATACTTTCAATAATATAAGCAGGGCTGGGGGAGATTTTGAAACATGAAACACTGACTGCAAATATGCTACTTTTTATAAGAACTCCCTGCTTTTTAAAGAATAACTTCCAGATTTAAGTATTACAAGCTTGTTTAACACTTTTGCATTTTACTGGATAAACAGTATTTCAAACAATTATGTTATCTCATTTTTTATTATGTTTACTTAAATTTCCCTAAGAAATTATCAGCAGTTTTACACAGCAAAGTAACATACATACCTCAGCCAATTTAGTATTTGTGCAACAAATCTGAATTTTGATAGCATGAACTTGCTTATAGTAAGAAATTTTCTAGTCTACCTTTCAATTAAAATTAATTTCCAAAGCAGAAAGCAGGATAAATCTAAAACAGCACATTAAAACAAACAGAATGGATGACAACCATAAAAAGTTTAGGACAAATTACAACAATTTATGGAAAACTATAAGGTAAACTATTTCAATGATGAAATGAAAGGCTATTTTTTGTATTTTTATTATGCAATTTGATATATTCAGCAGGTTCAGTCAATCAATCTTTAACTCTCACACTATTACTAAAATGTGTCAACCTGGAATAGGTTCTAATTTCCTCAAATATTATTTTTGTATTACAATATAATTTGTGCATCTCCATGTTCAAGGTGAATGTTTAAAATCTAGCCCTCCATCTTTCACTAACACAGCCACTCCATCATCACACAGTACAAATGTACTCATTTTCTCTTTGTTCTTCTTAATAATTCTGGATTCCCCTCCCAGTTCTGTTATCTTTTGAAATACAGACACAGCTAATGAAGATTTCCCCATTGCATCCCCAGTCCTCACCAGCTGCCTTATTAAGCTTCTGTTTCATTTTGTATTAAAAATACTCAACTGGGAAATGCTTAATATCCCTGCTCCATTTAGGGAAACCTCTAACACAGATGTTGCCAGGCAGACAACAGCGGAACATGGATTGAAAAACTGAGGTAGCTTTTGGCAAGGTTTTGATTGCCCCATTTCTCAATAGTGCTAACTGTAGGTTTCCCTTAGAAGTCCAAACACAGGATTATTGATGGTCTGCAATTTTAAATTTCAAAGGCTACCAGTATGTATGTACACTTAATCATGGGTAATATTCTGTTCAGTAAGACTCACTCAGAAATACATGTGTACTGAATTTCAATCCAAGTAGTTCTCAGAATATTAATTTGAACAGGAAAGATCATGTTAACAACATTAAGAGACATTAAGAAAACCACTGCCATTTAGCTAGTAAAAGAAACAAAGCAGGAAAAGGAGTGGGAGTGGAATTTATCAATGGAATAATGTTGTAGCCCAGTTTAGACATCGATTTACATATGCTGAAAGAATTTAACTACTGAAACAGACAAAATGAACCTCCCTACCTAGAAACTATTGCCTAATGCATTAAGCTGCAATCCAGACATCAGTGAAATAAACAGCAAATTGTCTCTGATATTGGCTAATCAGGTTTATCTTTCTTTAGCAAAAACAAACAAACAAACAACTGCATGGCAGATCAGTGGTGTAGTGCAAATTTAGAAGTGGGGGGGTGCTTTCTCCATGATAGTCAGAACCGCACCACAAGGCCATACACCCCAAGCCACACCTATTTCCAAGATTATGCAACCTATAATTGAACAATAAAAATGAGCTATGTCACTCTGTTTGGATTTCTCTTGAGTAATGACTGCAAAATGAGGGTACCTCTTTTTTGAGATGAAACAATGACAGTTATTTCTTATTAACTTTATTATGAATGAATGATTTCTCTTATTAAATTCCTGTGCCACTCTCCAGCAAAAAAGCTCCACGAATGGCTTGTATGGAATTAATAAGGCTGTTCCTGTCCACAGGCTTACTATCTAAAAACAAGACATACAAGGGGAAAGGGACAGTGAGGGAAGAAGAAAAAGGGAAACTCGGGCACTAATTACTCACACTTATATAAACCTATGTTGCTATATTCTCCCAAGAGCAACAGTCTGGACCAGGGCGGATAAAAATCAATTTATTTAAATCAGATTTTTTTAGATTTAAATTGGATTTTTAAAAATAAAATGCTTTTTGATAAAATCTATCTAAAGATAGTTTTGTATTTAAGATTCATTATAATCCAAAGGTAATTCATCATGAAATAGGGATTTGCTTTCTAATTATGTAGCATGAGGCTATGCATTCTTGCAATGTTTACATTCTTTGATAAATGAAATCCATTCAAAATGCCATGCTTTACCAGATGTTTCTGTAAGATTATAGGACAATTTTTCTATCTTGAAGATATTATCACAGATGCTTGGGTTTACAGTTCTCAAAACTCTGAACTTGTGTCTGCAGAGATCACATGCCTCTTATCCACAACAAAACGTTATAAAATAAGCACAGAGTTGAGAAAAAAATCTTTAATGTCATTGTTCCTTTGAAAATCTATGTACACAGAATCAACCCCTTACCTCTTAAGTACTAAGTTTTAAAAAAAATCAATAAATAGAAGATCACTGGAAGTGGAATAGATCTGCACAAGAAGCTAAGTGTGAGGAGGGAAAGACAAGCAGAAAAAATGAAAGTGAAACCTTTGGAGTACAATACTCCACAAGTCCTTGGATCTTTATGTATACAGCCTGAAGTTTAGCATAATATTCTTTCCCTGGAGGAGAAAACCTGTAACGGCAGCAGGGTGTAACAGAGATCTAATCAGATTCTTTGAGGAAGGAATGACTGTTAAATTGGAACAGAAGTGTCCAAATGTGTGGTATGAATGCAAGAGAGATGGGAGGTAGTTTTTGGAGAGGCAAACGCAAGCTGACCACATGAAGCTGAGGAACAGAGGCTGACCGTGAAGGAAAGTGTCACAGAAAGCACACATGTATGCCTGGCAGGCTTCTCCAGTTCTCAGGAACTGTTGGGAACTATTGAAAAAACACCCATGTTCTTAACCCATTAAATTCAGTTCTCTGACTCAGTGGCAGCTGTCAGCCACAAACCAGTAAAATGAAGACTCTTGAGAGGCAGTGGAGGAGGGACAGTGATCTCCCCCACTACACTCTTGGGCCAAACCCAAATATTAGCTTCCGTATTTTAATCAATTTATATTTTTGTGTTTGTGTGTGCTTTCTGAAAAGCAGCCACAGGAGCTAACACAATGATCAGAGAAGTAATTAGGGGATTTTTTCCAGGGAGAGTTACTGCCATCAACCCATTTTTCTACTTGAAGGGGAAAAGCTAAAAAATCACGCTTAACAAATTCTAAAGAATTTCAGCTTACTGTGAAAAAGCAAGTCTGCTGATGCATACTGCCCAATAACTCCCACTTGGCTCCTTCTGCAAAAGGAGCAGCTGAAGAAATCAGGAAGTCTACTTCTGTGGAATGATGAATGATATATACAACTAAGATCTCTGGCTTGTTCACCCCCTAATAAAGCTGGACTTACAAGCAAAGTTCCATATGTTTTACACTGTGGAAGAAAAGTAACTGAGATGATGGGTTTGACAGAAAAAAAGCACCCCGGCCACTTTACTACTTTTGTGATCAAATTTATAATTTATGTTTTATTTATTTTTGTTTCATATTAGCTAAAACAGTAAGTGGTGCCTCTTCCAACTTTCAGTAGCAGAAAGTGGCTGTGTGTGCACAAAACAGTAGGCCTTAATTTCTGCAAAGGCTGCCTTATCAATGAATAAATGGGCTTGTGCACACTACCTAATTGTTCCCACTTAGCTCTCCCTGAAAATGAGAGTAGCTACAGTAATAAGGAACTTAAAAGCCATAGAAAGCATTTTGTTACATCTGGACCCAGCTATTGATTGTCACTTTTCCAAGAAGTAAGGATTCAGAAACCAGCTACAATCCCTGGCTTCAGACTCTGGCTTTCAACAGGAGAAACAACCCAGGACTTCAGCTTTGGAAATAGCTCAAGGCTTTCTTTGGCTGGCAAATTCTGTTATTTGAGCAATTCCTGCTTGCAAGCAGGAGCAATAGACAGAACATACCAGCATGATTGTCTATATTAATCATGCAATTCTGGCTCACCATTTTATGTGAACACAGCCAATACATACAATTGCTCCATGCCCTCAAGCTTTTTAAAAAATCACCTTATATTATGTATATTGCTAGGGTTCATGATAACAAGCACTAAATAGTCCAAAATCCATGGTCAAGCAATACCTTTAACAGGCCTAACTAAAATGTCACAGAATATTGAGCAAGCTTTTATGTTCTCCAGAATTCTTCATCAATCTGATTCTTAAGATGGAGAGTTTTAGAGAAGTCAAAAGCTCACTACTATTTTGTGACCCTGTGGTTGGTTGTCATACAGATGTTTGCCAGCACAGATATTGGCATTTTTGTTATGGATGAACATTATTTTCTTTGCTCTTGGTAATTAAGGAAATACGTTAGGTTAGTAATACAGCCAACTATTAAGATTTATCTTACATGAATCAGAAACTGTACCCAATTTACATCCAGATCAAAGGATCATTCTAATTGTTAGAGGCATAATACCAGACCAATTACCTATTAGTTTCAGTATGCAGCTGACAGCACAACCAAGACAATTTTGTCAAAATCCACATTCATGGAGCATAAAGGAATAAAAAGCCACACAAATCCTCTTTCCTGCAAGCACAGTTGATATCATTGTTAGAGTTAAAACCACTGGGAGAAAGCGCCTTCAAAATGTGAAAAAGCACAGAGAGACCAAAAAGCTGGCTATGATCATACTCAGTCCTAGTCAGACAAATAGTTTGTGTTTCTGTCTATGCAATGAAAATAGTCGTAAAACCACTCAATCAGATTTCCTGAAAAGCAAACTAAAGCAATTGTGTTTGTTAAACTATTATGATAACTAAGCATTTCCCACTTCCACAGGATAACATGGAATTCAAAGAAATCATTAAAATTGCATCTGATAAAAATTATACTTGATAGTGCACTAATACTTTGAAAATACAATAATATAACATGGATGAACATTGACAGACTATCACTGTTTCATATGATATGCATTACTAATGAAGCATAACCATTCTTGCCTTTTCACAGTGTTCTGTAGCTTTTGTATTAATAAGGAGCTGTCCAGCAAGCTGCATAAGAATACAATCCTAAATGTACACACTAAAACAGACTTCCTCAACTTGATGTCTTCCAAATATGCCACATTATTATTCCCAGCATCTGCCAACAAGAAGGGTTTGGGGATGCTAGGAGTTGTAGTCTAATACATCTGCAGGTCACCAGATTAAGGAAGGTTGCACTAAGAAATAAACCAATTAACTCAACAAACGTTACTTTTACATAAAAGCGTGCCATATTTACTCAGCGGAAAGTTTAATGGCTCTTACTCCCTTAAATATGAACATGATTGTAGCCAAGGATATTTCACAATAACCTAAGAAACATATGCATATAGTTTTGGTTTCAGCACTCCATATAAAGTGATAAGTTTCCCCCATTTAAACTAGAACCATGAACAGTTTACAGTCCAACAACTACATTAATGAGAAGAAGTAAAGCAAGTTCTGCACTATTTTTTCTAAACCATCCAAGCTAAGTATAGCAAAATAAATAGCTGGGCTACAGTGCACATTCAGTGTTAAGAGTCCAACACAACATCAAAAACTTGAGCAAATTTTAAAGTGCACATGTGACCTTGGTTGACAAGATGATACCATGGTTGAAATCCAAAGAACAATTTCAGGGGAACCCAAGAGATTACAGGTGCCCTTATGGGATTTGCTCTCCACTTTCCTTTCAGCCTCTCATGTCATATCACAAACTTGAAACTCACCTCATTCCATTTTGAAATGAGTTTGTAATGGGGGCTCCTAGTTCAGAAACACTGGTTTCAGAAATAGTGGTGAGAGCCAGGAACTAATAGTGTGATTCTTTAAAAAGCTATAACCATCAGGGGTGGGCAACATTATACCTGAACATACCTGGCATTTCTGAATGACCAGACAAGATCTAGTTTAAAATTAGCTTAAGTATAACTTCTCTCCCAACAGCAAAGAGGGTAACCATATCTCAGGGACCACAATAGTAAAATGAAACCATTCAGAAAAGAGAAGATGGCTTCTGCATGCTAAAGAAATACCCCAGGTATTTTTCAAAAAGGAAATAGTAAGTACCAAAATGGAAAGACAGAGTGATAACACAAGAGCAGAGCACAGGAGGCATAAATTCTCAGTGATGCAGTCTTCCATTAGAATAAAGAGAAACAAGTGGCCTGCCTCTTCCTTCCCTTAAACCTAGAAAATGAGGTTGGAGGATACAAAAACTGCTGAAGTACACCAGCTAAATTCAATCTTCACCTTTGAGGTCCTTGACACTGTTTTTGTAGGTTAGAGTATTCTGGGAATATCTAACAGGGAGTGGAAAAGAAAACTCTTTCTCCGATTCAAAATTACTCCCACTCCACCCCCCCCAAAAAGCACACAAGCTAAAGTGTTTAATCTGCCAAGATGGAAGATCTCCTAGCAGATTAAGTATCCTGAAGAGAAGAAATTGAGGTTGCAAAAACATTGTTGAACCACAATTCTCTCCCCAAATCTTTCATACATACAGCATGGGAGATGGATTATACATAGACACATTCCAGCGTATTATCAGATGACAGAGGCAAACAGAATAAATTTCCACATTGGGTATCCTCCACACAATGATTTCTAACAGTTCCCCCCCAATTTGTTACTTCCAGCACCTTTAATAAGGTACAAGAACTGAAGGAATGTTTAACTTTGTGGCTTCTTCTTATATAAAACAGCATGTACACATTCATTTTTCATCATTTTGAATAACAGAGAGATTTGTACAGCATACTATACTAACGAGTTCAGCATTTTAGAACCTATGCTTGGGTAACATTGTGTTAAAGTCATTGATTTGTTTTCTTAATTTGCAATTTTATGCAGAAAAAAATGCTGGATGAACGTATCTAGAGAACCTAGAGAACTTACCTAGAGAACAGGATATAAGAAATACACTTGAACTTTGCAACACTGTACACAGACCACACCTATTTCTACTGAAGTAGAACAAACAGTTACACTCATTTCTCAAATAGAAGGAAAATGTATTTTACTAATATAGATTTACTAAAGCATACTAAGACACTTTCTTGTAGCAAAACTTAAACAATATTAGTTTATTAATCTTCCTGGCACAATTTTTCTCAAATTAGATTCCTTTTAAATGCACATTTAGGTTCCAAGATCAATGCTGACCAAAATATAATAAATGGCATAAGACAACATTTCTTATGACAAAGGAGAGCACTACTAAAGATTCTTAGACCTTAATTCAAGTACGTTTGCCCTCTTTACTTTTTTTCCTTTTAAGGCTTTGAGCACATTTGTCATTTTGGCGGAATTTCTTTTTTCACCCCCATCCTTCTCCTGCCGCACCCAACGCAAGGTTTCCTGCTCCTCCTCTCATCCATCTGCCTTTGCTGCTTCTGTTACTTGCCCACACTTGTTGTTGTCGTTAGTCGCCAAGTCGTGCCCGACCCATCGCGACCCCATGGACAACACTCCTCCAGGCTCTCCTGTCCTTCCCCATCCCCCGGAGTCCACCCAAGCTCACAGCCACTGCTTCAGTGACTCCAGCCAGCCACCTCATTCTCTGCCGTCCCCTTCTTCTTTTGCCATCTATTGTTCCCAGCATTAGGCTCTTCTCCAGGGAGTCCTTCCTTCTCATTAGGTGGCCAAAGTATTTGAGTTTCATCTTCAGTATCTGGCCTTCTAAAGAGCAGTCAGGGCTGAACTCCTCTAGGACTGACCGGTTTGATCGCCTTACACTTATTGAGTGATTTAGTCCTACTGTTGATTTCTGTGTAATGCATAAACCTTGCTCTGCTTGTATCTTAGTAGTCCCTCAGCAGGTAATATCACATTTTGGCCATACTGACTCAGCCCACATATGGAGTTCAGCTCCTGACCCTAAACCCACCTTTGCTAAACAGTTTCTTTGAAAAGATTACTTTACAGCCAATATCATCTAGTGGCCCATAAATTTGAGCTCAGCCTTACTGCATTGTTACTAAACATTCACAGAATTAAAATATGCTAAAGGAAAAAAAGTTTAAACATATAGCTTTCAGGCTACACAAGATCAATACCTTTGAGAAGACAATTCCTTATTACTTACTAATTAATCTTGCCTATATAAACATCTATGTATCAAACTTCTGCATCTGTGTATATACTATTAAAAAATTGTAAGAAATTACTTAAATCCTTTGAACATGCATAATAGTTGCACATCTGCACAGGACATTACAGTCCAAGACTTTTATAGATATAAACTTATTCATTTATTTAGGCAGCTTATATGCCACCCCCTTTGCATAAGCCTCGGGGTGAACTTTCTGTTCCATTCTGTGGTCTTTAGAAGTTCACAGCAGAAGCTGGCAGAACAGCATGGCTGATTGAGACATTAAGAATTTGTCTAAGCATGCATAGGATTGCTTATTAAGAAATGCATTCCAAAACTAGAGCATCAGGGTCAACTATAATTTTGTATGCAAAATTCATATATGGTCTACCAGAATCATATATGGTCAACTAGAACTTTGTATGCAAAACATTGGATGCAGCCTAAATTCCATTTACAACATAACAGTTGGGGTGGGTGAGAAGTGACAGTTGTTAATTTGACCATGAAAGCCATTTCCAAATTACAGAACAATCCTAACTGGAGCTGGGCAGAGTGAAATGGCAGATAATGCACCACTTCCAAAGCCCTGCTGGCTCATGTTAATCAAAATAGAAGATGAATGCTGTTTTTCTTCTTGTTTTTCCTACTGGATCTGCTTTTTAAAAACATTCTATTAATTGGAAAGGTGTCCCCTAAACCTTAGCTTATAACTCTTTTAAGGACATAGTTTGGTTTCTATGAGGGAACATTAACTACAATAGCAATGGGTTAATGTAGTTGGGGAGATGGATCGTATGACTTCTCAGGGGACCAAAAGACCTTTGGATTCAGAGGATGCAAAGCCTTTCTACTCCCAGCTTTTTTGTTTGGAGGCCTCCTACAACACTGGTACCCATGTATCTGTACCTGTGCAGCTTTTCTCAGGAGTAAATGGTAGTTCCAAATAAGACATGCACCACTTCAAGAAGAGGGACACACCTAGGCCACATCTTTACCGCCCATCAGCAGGCAAGATCACAGGGGTTGGACTCTTTTCTTAAAGGGGTGGGGGAGAGGCTGGCAATACGCTTCTTAGAAATTGAGCTAATTTAAGACAATTAATTGTCATCAGAACATATAATGCTTTTTTAAAGATGTTGGTCTGTTAATTTATACATTTATATATAAACATCTTACATTGTCTCATCACGCTTTATTTTTAAAAATATAAATACGCTGTTGTTAACTGATTTTGTATTAAGTTTGTAATTATTATAAATGTGTGCCCTCCAGGTGTTCAGGACTTCAGCTCCAATCAGCTTCAGGTGGCTCAGGCAATGTTCAGGAATAACGGGAGTTGTAGCCCAAAATACCCAAAGGGCACCAGTTGGAAAAGTCTGATAAGCCGCAATAAAGTTAAATTCTGCAGTGAATTCCTTAAAGGGATGAAAAGCAAGTATCCTCTTACATGATCAAATGATTTTAGGACAACAAAAGGCACTTGAAACTAGAAATGAGAATCATACTTCTTTAGCCAAGATTTATGTAAACCAATATACTAAGTATACCAGTAAGCAGAATGGAAGAACTCCATTATCTTTTAGGTTCCAGATGAAAATGGTCTTATTTACCTTGGCTACTTTTCAAGATGCTTCTCAAGTTGGTTGCAGTCATATTGATTTATATTGTTTAAATGGTTTATCAGCTTATTTTTTCATGTTATCCATACATGTGTGTATGTGTATTACTTGACTAACTGCTTACAATTAAATAGAGTAGGAATCATAATGACACTCATAACTAGGGATTTTTGGTCCATATGAATTTTGCATATATTGTATGTGTGCGTGTGTTGTGTGCTGTTTTCAAAATAATTTGTGGTATTTTTAAATGTTGCATAAAATTTATATTTAAATACATATTTTAACATTCTCAGAGTTTATATTTTGAAACATATTTTATATCCTTAATTACATATTTTAATGGCATAGTCTAGGTTTCTAATCAAAGAACATATTCATAAAATTCAGAGAAATACAAAAGTCAAGGAATAATTACATTCTTAACTACATATTAGTCTGGGAGATACTGTTCAGATCTGTTCCTATCAACAAAGATCAAATTCCTCAAACATCTGTTTTTCTAGAACATTATACAGTGCACCAAGAAAATAAAGAATGATGCAAATAAAGTCAGCCATTTGCCCAAAATGGAATAAAAACTGTAATTATTTGCCATCAGACCTGTTTATAATATAAAAGCCATCTCCATTCACTGTTGTAATATTTATACAACATATAATAGCCTCCCTAAAATATTTAACTATATTAATTGAAGCAAATAAGATGAGAAGCCAAAGTGTGCAATCAATCCAGCAGAGAGAGCGGAGTACAGCCAGGAAATTTGGAATAGAAGTTGTCAGTTACTTTCCTGCATGCAGTTCATTGTCCCCTATGGCTACTGGGCTAGTGATTAAATACAAAGCCAACTGATACCCCAATTTAGAAACTAAAATCCAATCTATGCATCATCAGGATAAGTATAGGAACTGGGGCACTCTGGTTATACCTACCTATATTGTTCCTAATAATATGTGAAAGACCTGGATCACACTGGCAGGACTGCAGACAGTATTTTTTGTATTTTATATTGTATATTTGTATTTTATTTTAATGTATATATTTTAAAATGTTATTTATGATGATTTTAACTTGTTGTTGTAAGCCGCCCCGAGGCTTCGGCAAATGGGGTGGCATAAAAATGTTTTAATAAAATAAAATAAAATAATATTATTTTTCAAGGAAACTGTCACTAGTCCCCCGGGTAGGACAATGCATGCACAGGGAGCAACCATGTCACTGAGTTCAGAACCCAGATTTTTCATAAGAAACTCCTGCTGGTAATCTATGAACTACTCTAAATCACACCAGTGAAACATTAATGTGAAATGTGACACTTTATACACCTTTTCAGTTAGGGTTTCTCCTAGCTTTCTGAATAAAAATGGTCATTCAATTTTTCAAGAAATTGGGAAAGAAAAGACAACATAGAAGGAAACCATTTGAAGGACTGATATTGTAGAAGGTAGAGATTATCCTATGCTCAGTGTAACATATTTATTCTGCCTATGAGATGTTGTCATCATCATCATCATAGGGATTTACTTTACCATAAACATAAACACTTAATGAAAAAATATCTAGGGTTTTAATCTTCTAAATAGGACAAAAGGCAAAATCAATTGTGGAAAAGTGATATAAATTTATACTACATCCCTTTATGGTTAACTTTTCTCCCATAAGGAAATATACATTGGAAATCAACAGAAGGGAGGCTGCAACAAAGTTCTACAAAAAGTGTTCTCCCAACTACCAAGCAGGTTAATAAAACAAATCTTATCAAATACTTTTCACTGAATGTGTGACCATCACTTAAGTTAGAAAGACCGCACTTCCAATACGAATGCATTGATTCACCTAATTTTCAAAACCAGCATTTCATGTTTCCCATTTATAAGGAGGACCATATGAATGTTTCTAATACAAATTCTTCTTGCATTTATAAAAATTTTTAGTTCACATGCTGAACCTGTTGAGAACACTTTCAAAATACCAGCAATAGCATGCTATTCTTATGTGTAACTTCATGCTGTGAACTGCCCAGAGAGCTTCAGCTGTGGGCGGTATAGAAATGTAATGAAGAATAATAATAATAATTTCAAAGCAACAGATATGAGCAAGTGTTTACCCTAACATTTAGAAGCACAGATGCTTTCATGGTGAACACAAGATGACATGAGACTTTATATATTTTAGCAGATCATTTTAAGTTACATATCAAAACAATTCTATGCAATGTACTTGCAGGTTACAAATAGAACAAATGGAATAGTAACTAAGTTACCATTTTTACAGAAGCCTATCATGATTTCAAAGTTTTGCCTATGTTCCTTATAACCCCCAAACCAACCAATTAAGAAAAGCTTATAGTCCTAATGTAACACTGCTTTTTAAAATGAAAGCTAGAATAAGTAAATATCTAGAAGTTTAAAATGGAACTACTGCTCACAAGATTAACAAGTACAAGCATTAGCAACTAACAACATTATCTGGATTAACTACAAGCCATAAACATTTCAATCTAATCCATTTTATATGCAAAGCCGGCACACTTCACCATACAACCCTCTCATAAGCTAAAAGTGCTATCATCTCACCCCTACAAAATGGCTTGCAAATCTTCATGGAACTCTTTCTACATTGACTCATCTGCCAAAGAATCCATTCCTGCAAAAGATTTTGGACGTCACTAGCTACTAGGACAAACCCTCTGTTCATGAAAAGCTAAAGCCAACACTGTTGCAACTCACCACAACATATCATGAACCAGCAGTATTACAATGCCCAATGCTCCACTGCAACTACTTAGAACTCTGCAAGTAAGAATCCAGTATCTGAATTTGTTTTTTCTTCCTCCCTCCCAATCTCTTTTCTTTTCACATCATGTCTTTTAGACTGTAAGATTGTGGGCAGGGACTGCCTTATTCCTTATCTTTCTAAGTTGCCTCAACAGTCTTTTTGGCTAAACGTCAGGATAAAAATTCTCTAAATAAATGCTAAATAAATTATAAAGGACAAAAGAAAACCATTAGTGATAACCAAGCTATCTTTCATCTCCAATAAACTTCTAAAGCAGCCCAGGATTCACTAAATCATAGCCTGAAAACCATATATCTAAAATATCCAACAAGCAAACTAACAAGCATATCACAAAGCAACCAAAGTACAGTACATAAAATAAGTTTGTAATTATAAGGTATCTATTTGCTATTTGTCCACATTCTACAAATCAAGATACAAACTGACAGATATCTTTGGCAATACTGAAAACAATCCCATCTGGTTTCAAATAGGAAGATTTCCTGAACAGAGTTTACAAGCAGTATAGCATACCTACTTCACTGAGAGGTAGTCTTTTAAGATTAATACATCTGGAATCACAGAGGTAAAACTGAAAAAGATTATTAACAAAAGCATAGTGCCGAATTACCACTTAAACAACATATCTGAGGAATTAAGTCTACCTAAAGAACAGATTTTTATTAATCAACTCAGTTAACTGCAAGACAGAACTGTGGACTGAAACCAGAGGCAGTATCAGGGAAGAATGCAAAAAAAAAAAAAAAAAAAATCCTGTAGTTAAAAAAAAGGAAAAGTCTAGGTGGATGACAGAAGACACACTCACATTTGCTAAGGACAGGTGAGAAGCAAAAAGTGACAGAAATAGGGTCAGAATCCTGAATGCAGCTTTTCAGAGACTAACACATATAGACAAAAAAATTATTATGGCTAGTGCAAAGAAACAGAAAGAACTACAAAAGAGGAAAAGCAAGAGACGTCTTTCAGAAAATCCAAGAAATCAAAGGGAAATTCAAACTGAGATTAGGAATGTGGAAAGACAAACAAGGGAACATATTAGCTGAGAAGGATAAAATAAAGAGAAGGTGGAAATAGTATACAGAAGAACTATATAGAAGACAGGGCCCTTTGAAGAAGAATCATACAAGGAAAATTCTCCATTTCTAGAAAGTGAAGTGAAAGCTGCTCTGAAAACAGCTGGAAGGAATAAAACACCCTCAGGCGAGAGAATTATTCCAAGCTGCAGAGACTGAATCGGTCCAAATCCTGACAAGAATATGCCAAGAAATTTAGAAAACATAATGACCTACAGATTGTACATATTCAATAGACGTTCCTATCCCCAAGAAAGAGTGAAACAATCATAAGACCCTTGCATTAACTTCCTGTGCAAGCAAAATGATTTCAAAGTGTTGCAACAAAGAATATTACCCTATATAGAAATGCCTGACATTTCAGCTGGATCCTGAAAGGACAAGGCAATTGACATCTTATTGCAAATATGTGTTGGTTCCTGACCACATGAAAGAATTTCAGAATTAGTCTCTGCTTCATAGACTAAAGCAAAGCTAACACTGGTTCTGAAAGAAATGGTTATGCCTTAGCACTTGAGTATCCTGTTACATAACTTCTATCATGAACAAGAAGCTACTGGTAAAATATGGAGAAACAGAATGGTTTCCTATAAGCAAAGGTGTCAGATAAAGATGCATCTTATCTCCCTATCTGTTCAGTCTGTACCCAGAAAAGAAAACTGGATTACTCTCAAAAGAAGCAGAGAAGATTGGTAGAAGGCACAACAATAATTTAAGGTATGCCAATATCTTTCTGCCACAATATGGGCAAAACTCAGCAATGAACTAAAATGACTCCTGATGAAAGAGAAAGAAGAAAATGCAAAAGTAGAACTGCAGCTGAACAGTAATAAAAATTACAACTACAGTAGAACTTGTATAAGATTTTGCATACCTTGGCTCAATGATCAGTTGAGTGCAGCCAAGAAATCAGAAAAAGGCTGAAGAGCAAAAATGAAGTAACCAAAGAAGATTATCGTGTGTAAGTACATTTCACTAGAGACTGAGGACAAGTTCTTCCACACTATTGTATTCCTGATCACTAAGAATGGGTGTGAAAGCTGGACAATGTAGAAAGCTAACAAGAAGGAAATGAATGTGTTCAAAACATGGTGCTGGAAGAGACTTTTGCAATTGCCTTGAACCAACAGAAAGATGAACAAGAGGGTCCTCGAGCAGAGGACAGAATGGATGGAACTTTCACTGGAAGCAAAACTGATCAAACTGAGGCTGTCATACTTCAGGCACATCATCTGAAGGGAAGATGAAGGCAGAAGAAGAGGAAAACTGTTTTGTGAATGGCCAGTGTAACTCTGTACTTTCTGCATATTATTTCCCCTCGAACTCCCAGTTTACACTCCTACCACCAACACCATGAATACCTGTGATTCAGGATAACACTTCATGCATCTCATTCACAGGGTCAACATAAGTTGGAGTTTAGTTTATCTTGCAATAAATGAGTACATGTTTTGAAGCAGCCAGTGTCCACTGGTTTCTGTCTGACCATTCTGTTGATATAGACACAAAACTGAAAGGCAAAAAAATCCTAATAATGTACTTTATGACAGCAAAAATGTATTCCATTTGGTATCCTTAAGCTGTATGCCAAACAGTGCCAGCTCAAAAATTCAGCAGGTTTTCAGAATCCTAGAAAAAGTGGAATGTGCAAGCCACATTTTCTGTCTCTGATTTTTTTGGGTGGGGGGAGGGGTAGCTGGTTGAAAGAATGGCATTATTATAAGGGCAGTAGATCCTTTCCTGGAGTTGGAGCTCTGACAAATGCCTGGCCTCACCATTCTCTAAAGTCAGCCCTGCCCAGAAAATCCTCACCACTGCAGCCTTCCTAACTGTAGGACTGGCTAAGTTACTATGTGCTGATCATCAGAGAATAAATGTATGAAATACCTAAGCAAAAAAATTGACATCCTTATATAAACTTTCTCTAATGGAATACCCCATGGATTTACTCAATGGAAGAATAAAATACACTTCCACAACAAATTGTTTTGAAATGTTAGTTCTAATAACCCAGATGTATAAAATTCAACCAATCTATTTTTGCATAACCCAAGTCCTGTCTACAGTTCATAATTTCTTCTTATTGCAAGACTACAACAAATATGTATGAAATTTAAAGACTCACAGATACTGCCTACAAACCATACCCAGTCTATATAGAACGTATGACTTCAACACATTCAGGGTTACATTATTAAACAAAACAACAACTGGCATAGCTAATAAAGCTGCCAATGGACTCCAGCTAAACCAGGTATTTACTAAACTCCTGAATACAAGTTAGGAACATCTGAGTTACAAGCAATTCATACTTCTGAACAAACTCTTGTGAAGCCTATTAGTCTTTAAAAATTACTGTGGAAAATATTATCACCCACCACAGAGAGAGAGGAAGTGAAAGAGAAGAGAGGGAGACCTCCAAAGCATGCCTTCCTGCCCCATCCATCCAGAGAAGGAACTCTCTTCAGCATTGCCTTGCTGCAAAGAGGAGGCATGGGTGAATTTGGGCAGGAAGGGGACCTGAGATATTTACAGTCTTTCCATTTTCACAGGGGTCCTGCACCCCTAACCCCCACAAATGTGGAGGGCCACATATATGTGATCCAACTTACATACAAATTCAACTTAAAGACAAATTCCCATTTTCTCAGGAACAGAATCCAGGGACTGCTAGTACTAGAATTGGGGTGGGGGGATTATTTCTGAAATACATTTGCTCTCTTGAACCTATATTTTACAACTTGATATTGCAATATTTCATCTAGGTAGGCATAGATTATTTATAAGCATGCAGTCTTTAAGCTTTCAGTAGAAGCTGGCAGTGAAGTGTCCAATGTATCAGACGGTCTAAGATAAAGTAAGTCAAAGTCCCAGATCTTACACATGCAGTTTTATTAATATACATCTGGCATATAAATTTTATACTGCCAACTATGTTCAGTATTTTCAGAGAACTGCTGCATCAAGTGCATTGCAGCAAAAATGACAAAGATCTCTGTAGTTACTTCAAAATTAAGTCTCTAACACTATTCACACTGACTTAGGAAACTATTAAATTCAATGGGATTAATTTCTGATTAGACATGCATAGCATTGCCCACTAAGGGTGCCATCCAATATGGCTGCCTTTAGTCCAATGAACTTGGGAGGATTATGGAGATCCAATCGGGCACAGAAACAAGACTGCACCATCTATGCCTTCTGCACCTGCTCACAAGGAGGAGAATCTGAGAAACCACCAGGAGTCCCTTGATCATTGCATAGCCTCAGTCCTTTCCACCCATTAGAACATCTCCAACTCCAAATTTGCACTTGTGACTTCAAAGCTGCAGACAGATGGAAAGAACTGCACCAGCTGCCAGGGTGCAGTGTCTGGACACCAAGTTCCAACCTCAGAACACATTCCCAGAATCAGAGCTGGGACTCCAAACTATCCTATGGCCATCAAGACAGTGCCTAGCCACCGCAGGATTGTGCTTTAATACATTTTGGGGGTAAAAACCCACTACAGCAAGATGCTATTTATGTAAGTTTACCATACCGGCTTAACAGTTGTATGCAATTCGATGCAAGTAACATGCAATTCAGCATATTAATATCTAAACGAATGTTTACTTGAGACTTAAATAAGTCATTTAAGCAACTAAAAATTAAGTTGATTCGTTTGTATGATAATAATCAAAACAAAAACCCTACTTCTTTAAAATGAAAAGTAACTGGCTATGTAACTTAGCCACCCAATCATCTCTACAAAGGCTAAAAGATAGTTTAAGTTATTTCTATATACTAATTTAACTTCCATGTACTACTTCAAAGTCAAAAATCTGTATAAACATCAGACTCTTCTCAGAAAAACAAACCACCCATCCTGTTTTGACATCAATGGGAAATGGGAAGTATACAGAGCACCCATCAAATATTTATCACATCTAATTACAAATTATCCAAACAATTTTACATAATCTTACTTCTAAGACCAAGAGGGCAAATAGTCAAATCATTTTGTCTCTCTGAATGTTTCAGCTTTAAATCATGCAGGATATCATTGTGGAATTGGTCTCAAATCATTTCTGCTACCCGCACCATACCTTTTAAGTCAAGCAGAAGTAAAATCAGAGAAGCATTTCCAAACTGCATCTGCATATATGCAAAACATAAGACGAGGAAACCCCTCAAACTCTGACTGTAACATTAAAACATACAGTGGCATTTACAATTCATGCTCTGCGTAAGTAAACCTTTTCTTTTTTCCCTTGTTTTGTTTTACATCTGTGACAAGGCTTTCTACAGGCTGCAGACACAAACAAACAGCTTAGGTTAACAACAACTGCAGAGACTCCATCTCAATTTGCAAAGCATCTCCTCTACCTGAGCTGCTTTGTTTCTACCCCTCCTCCTCTAAATGCTTATACAACTGTGGAGGGTCCTCCCCCTTCAAACTCCAACCTGTCATCGCTCGAGCCTTCTGCCCACCATCAACCTCCCCCTTCCTGTCATTACAACAAGACAAATACAGCGGGTTAAATATGGGAGGGGGTTAAGAGGGAAAGCTTTTAATTCAGTGTATCCGTCCCTCTACAAGCAAATCTCCAAGAGCAAAGCAGAGGAGGGAGGGAAGAGTGGGTTACTAAATGGATGCCATTTCTGTGGCTAACCCGCCATCTCTCCTTTTAATCTCCCATTCCCCCCCCACCTACTGCCCAATCCAATGCGATCTCCTTATTGAGTCACAGTATCTTCTATCCCACAATTCTTTCCATCCTAACACGGATGATGCCAGACGTGTGCGTGTGTGTGTGACACACACACGGTTTTCTAGAGAGGCCACTGCTGCTAAATGCATCTGTCTACAAAGCCAGGCAAGGAACCAGCGAAGAGCCCCCTCCTCACGACCCCTCTTCCTCCTCGTCCAGGGACGACCCCGATCCGCCCACATGGCACAATACGGGGCGCTCCTCCTGCGCCTCCCAGCCGGGGGGTGTATTCGCGCTGCTCTACCGCGCCAGCAGCAGCAGCAGCAGCCAGCCCAATGCAAGCGGCATCTTAACGCAACCCCACTCCCCGGGCCATGCATCACTCTCCTCTCCCCGCCCCGTGTGGAGGAGGAGGAGGTGCCTTTCCGCGCGCCGCCAGCAAGCCCGTCGCCTTCCCCCTCAGCACTCACCGTACGTCCTCTCGCTCTGCTCTGCCCGAAAGAGAAACGCGCACACCTCACCGAGGTAAGCCGAACGGGGAGGCGGGCTTGGCGGGAGGAGAGCGACGCGGAGAGGAAGGGGCGCAGTGCGGAGCGCCCTGGCCTCCGGCCGCCTCACTTGCCTGCCTGCCTGCCTGCCTCTCCCCCGATGGGCGATGCTGGGCGCCGATAGTACTTCGCGACGACCGACGAGAGGGCCCCAGGGCGGGCGGGCGGGCGGGCTCGCTCTATCTCCCTCAACCGCCTCGCTCCGCCCCATAACATAGTAGTAAGTTTCTATTGGCCGCAAGGAGAAGGCGGAGCCGTTTTGCCCTCCATCCATTCGCTAACCGGAGGAGGAGGAGAGGAGGAGGGGAAGAGAAAGGGAAGGGGGGCAACCGAAGCGAGGAGCGGGGCGGGGGGAGGAGGGGGCAGCGCGCGCGGGCCACGCGAAGGGGAGGTGGGCTTGTTTGAAGAGAGGGGAAAACAGACACGCGCGCGCCTGGGCGAGGGGAGGGGGCGGCCCGAGACCACAAACAACCCCTAACGGCCATCTGGGTCAGCTGCGAGGGGATGATGCGCGCGCGCGCTCGTGCTAATCCTGTTAGCCGGGTGGCAGCAGGAAAGGCGGCGCTGGGCTTCGGCGGCTTCCTCTTCTCCTCGCCAAGAACGCGCAGGGAGACCGTCACGGCAACTTCTCGTCACAGACCCCGCTTCTCAAAGGGCAGGGGGGCTGCAACAGCAACGTGAAATTAAACGTGCCGTTTCAAGCCCGGCGTAAAGAAGGGAAAAACAGCCCTTGCTGCTGCAGACCAAAAGACCCTGTGGTCCACCGCTTGGTTTCCCACACTGCCCACCCAGAGGCGTGCACGATTTCTCTGTTGTTGGTCTCCAGCATCTGGAGTGCTGAGAGGTACCCTAACTCTCAACAGGGAGGGTCCATTCAGGCCTCATGGCTTCACGATCATTGTTAGACCTCTCCTGCATGGATGCAGCTGTCTGGTCTAGGGGCTTCCCAGCCTTTTGGGCCTCTGGGCATATTTGGCACAAGGAGAAACTAGGCAGGGCACCACCACAAAATGGTTGCCATACAAAGGACAAGTAACCTATCCAGAAGAATGAATATGGGGTAAATCAGGGTCTGAGCTCAAACTCATTAAGCCCCCCCCCCCCAAAAAGCCACTTCCTTTGGACTAGCAGCTTTTAGTTCCAACAGAAACCTATTTCAGAGAAGGGAAATTCTTTTTCTCTTTTCCACCTCTGCTGGTTCACTCCTTCCTATTTATATTGCTTAGCAGACAGAAATAACAGGAGTTCCCTTTCCTTCCTTCCCTTTTCCTTGGTGGCTGGGCTTACTGCAGAGGAAAGCCTCCGTCTGCACTTGCCTGTCATCTTCATTTCCTACAAACATCTCTGAGCCCTGCATGTGGCGCAGAGGCATTCATGGCAAATGAAAATGGCAACAGCTGGAAGCCCTCACTTTGCTTTGAAGCTATTTTATACCAGTTGTTGGTACAAAATTTTAATTAAGAAGCGGGAGGGGTAGCACACCTCAGCAATCACCAAGAAAGATGTCCAGGGCTGCACTGCTGCCTATCCATGAACTAATTTCTTTTCACTATCAACTAAGCCAATGACCATGTTGGGGTAGTGAATTCCATAAATAAATTGTATGTTCTGAGTCAAGCTACTTTCCTCTGCCCCGCATCTACTACCAATCAATTTAATTGGGATGACACCTTCATTTCTAGCACAGATGTTATTCCCAGCAAACTGTTATTTTAAAAGTAGCATTATTCAACATATACATACTTGCTACTTACTTCGCTTTTCCATAATATAGCACTATAATGCCACTGCAGTATCCCTTACTGTTTATCTAAATTATTTGTAATGTTCTCAGTGTTTTCCACTCTATTGCACTTCATTTCTGGCTACTACTTTAGAACGAAAAGATACCTGCACTTGTAGTGAGAGGGAAATATAAACCTTTTTTGTATTTATAATGCTTGTTTGCTTTTGAAATATAGCCTTTTGACTTCCTTTTAGCCTTTCCATATTCCTGCCTTTTTCCTCTTGCTTCATTCACCATGTCCCAATAACTCAGCACTTCCACTCTTCAAACTGTGCTTACCACTCACCACCTGGAAAAGCAGCACATGTGCCAACAGCCCCAATGTTGGATGTAGGAAAGGACTTGTTTCCTCACTTTCCAAACCTTCACTGAGGACACTGCATGCTTCCTGTCTGTTCCTGGATCTTTCAGAAGCCTTAAGTCTGTTGAAACTCATCAGTTTGGAAGGGAGCTCAAAGATCATCTAGTCCACTCCCTACTAATGAAGAAAATCCAGCACTACACCATCTTCAAAACCCTCTGTGGTTTGTGTCCCCCCCACCCCCGACACACACACACACACATACACACCCCTTCTTCCTTCATTTTTATAACCCAGCATATCCCTTCCTGTGATCTTTGCTCTTCCAGTTCCTTTACCTTCAGCTATCCAAAGGGCGTCTGCTCCCTAAAAAATACTCCACTTTTTCTCTGTTGCTGCTCCTCATGGGATTAATTGCCTCCTAAGACATCTCTGTGTGACCCCCTCTACTACTTACTTCAAAAACCCACCTTTTCTATGAACCTATCAGAACAAACTCCAACTCTCAATGGATCATTTTGTAACTATGCCAGAGTACTTGTAATTGAAATAATTGCATATTCTTCACCTGTTTACTTCTGCATCCATTTCCCTCTCCTTCCTCTGTTGTTTCTTGTTTCTGTTTTTAGATGGGTAGTCTCCTGAGGTAGGGAACTATTAAACATGTTCTTTGTAAAGCACATCTACACAGATACTTCTGTATAAATATTAATGTTCTTGTGAGTGATAGTGAGCAAGGGATAGGGGCAGATTTTCTTCCTCTAGATCTGGCTTATATTCCTCCGCAGGCAGGGATTGGAGGCCAGCCGACCTCTGCAGGCCACATATAGAACCTCCACAGGCTGGAGTTTCTGCGTCCCTCAGATAAGGCCTGCTTCTTCCCCAGCTACTGCTTTCACAGTAGTGGAATTGCTGTATACTGCCTCTTCCCCATGTCTGAGGCTTCCCCAAGGCACCTGCTTGAAAACAGAGATTCTGGACTAGTGAGATCTTTGGTAAAGTTTTCATAGGCTCATCTTACATTCTTATGAGGTTGCTGTTACCTGGATAGGATTACTACCTTATCAACATTTTTAAGGGGTCTGGAAGGAACTATATTACTAAGTCCCGCGAAGCAGGAACCTGTCCTTTTCAATTCGTAAAGCACCGCTCAAATTGAAGGCATAACAAAAGTATCAAGAACTAGAAGTAAGTTCAGGAAGAAGAATTGTACTGTAATTTGCTGTGTGTGTCTTGTTTAAACCTAAATTTGAAAGCACACCAGCTTGCTCAGCATGGTACTAAAGAAGCAAGTTGTAATAAGATGGGGCCTTCAGATAGGAAAAGAAACCGCTTTCCACCTAATATCTGTTTTGAAGGCAAATGTAAATTTAAGTGTGTGGTAGATCCAGCTTTAGGTACATACTACTGAGGTGGCAGAAGTGGACTTCACTTGTGAGCTCCATTCATGGAATATTCCTTCATTCAACTTTGGGGGATTCTCCCATTTTTCCCTCAGCTTTTGCACTACGGACCACCCCATTTGGCAGTTTAGGTATGAAAGGCTTCCATTAGCCCTAAATCTGGATCTGATGCATCTACATATATGGGGTGGGCAGGGATTTGGTAGGCAAAGTCCATGGCAAGGAACTGGCAGCTTAGGAGGCTCTATTATACATTCAGATGCTATTGTACCAGAATGAGCCCTAGCTGTGCCACCTGGCTATCTATTGGCCACCAAGCCATGCACCAGGTTCCGCTGTTGATGTACAAAGCCATGAATAACCTGGGATCAGGTACCTAGCACACCGCCTCCCCTATATACTACAGTAACATGTTCTACATGAAGCTGCCTTTGAAAGAGGCCTGGAAGCTTCAGAATAGGGCAGCACGATTGCTAACAAAGACTAGTCTGCATGCCCATATTATGCCAGTCCTTTATCAGTTGCACTTGCTACCAGCTGAGAGCCAGACCCAATTCAAAGTGCTTGTCTTGGCATATAGAGCCCTAAAATAAGATATTTATTCATTGTTGTCATTTTTTGCTTTACTCAGTTGTGTAGTTTTACTTATAGATTTTTTATTGTCAATGGTTTTTATTGTGGATTGCGGATTTTATTGTGCTGGAAGCTGCCCAGAGAGCCTATTGCTAATGGGGCAGCATATAAACTGAACAATAAACAAACAAACAAATGGCTTCGGGGCAGGTTATCTGAAGGAATGCCCAGTCCTATATATTCCAACCCAATCACTAAGATGTGCTGGAGTGGCCCATCTCAATGAACTGCCCCCTAAGAAAGAAAATAGGAGAGGAGCCTTCTTGGTGGTTGTACCCCATCTGTGGAACATGCTCCCCAGAGAAGTACACCTGGCTCCTTTGTTTTCTTTCAGGCTCCAAGAGAAAACCTTTTTCTTCACCAGACATTTTAAAAATTAGATCTATTACTGTTTTGTTATAAATAATGTTATACTTGTTTTCTTCTTGCTGCTGTGCCTGGGATTAACTTACTGACTGTTGTAGTTATTTATTATTGGGTTTTAGTGCTTCCAGTGGTTTTACTGCTGGATTTTTATTGTTATGTATGTGTTTTAGATTGTGCATTGTCCTGAGAGCCTTGTGAGCTACAGGGCAGTATAGAAATGCAGTAAATAAATATACATCCAACCAAATGTTAAGGTCTTCTGAGGAAGCCTTTCTGGCAATTCAGTGATCAACAGACTATAGCCACTTAGCATCTTGAAAGCAGACTTCTCAGCAGTGGCAGCTGGAAAACACTCAACCACTTGGTTCAGGAAGCAAAAGAATGGTGCCTCCAGAAAATGCATTTGTTTCTAGATGTTTTCCTTGGCTAGTAACTGATGGCCATGATACTACTGTTTTATTGTTTCCCTTCATTTACTTAATTCATCTTTTTATTGCCATGGTAATTGTTCATTAAAAACTTGATTTAAATAATTTCTAAAACTTGGAGAGCTTTTATTCTATTAATACTTATTTTACCCTATTAATACAAGCAACATGTTGGTAGCCAGCAGTGTCTTGGAGCCAGGGCTTAGAAGGTCAAAGCACTGGGAGGTGTAAGACTTTTCTTTCTGCCTTTCTTTCTTTCTAGCCGGGTCACTTTCTTTGTCTGTTGCTGCTGTCCAAGGGACCAGAGAAGCGGAGGAGGCAACAGACAAGGAAATCAGTAAGAGGTGGTTGCCTAATTTGCATATAGATGTGAAGGGCTGGGGGAGAAATGGTACTAACAGAAAGGAAGGGCCTGGAAGTGCACGTCCGAAAATGGTGGGGGCAGAAACAAGAGCCACAGGTACACCAATGGGGACGGGTAACCCCACCATCTTGGTGATGCAGTCTTCCTGCTGGGAAGCACCCGATTCAAGCTTTTGGGTGTCCTCTCCTTTCTCAGCTCTTTCTGGAGCTCTTTGTGGAGCGCTTGCTGCAGGCTGTCTGGCCCAATTTGCATTTAAAGATTAAAAATGGGTCTCATCGAGAGATAGCACCTGGACAGCAGACTAAACAGGTCAGCTGCTCAGTCTTCCACCCTGCGAGGAGACGGCTATAATTTAAATAGAACTGCAGCCAATTGTTTCTAAATTGCTTCTATGCAGCTAAATGAACACGTGCTCATTTTATGCACACCCGTTTGTTTGTGATGCGTTTCTTCTTTTTTGGTGATTTACAAGTGGCCATCATAGAAAGAACAGATTCTTAAGAAACTGTTCCGTGTCAAACACTCTGGTGTGGGAGAGTGTGTGTGTTGTTGTTGTTATTGATTTTTTTTTTTACTCTAAGGCATATTTCAGGTCTCTTTCAGCTTAAATACTTGTTGAAAGCAAAAGGTGGCCAATGCAGTAAATCACAAATAAAATGTAATTAAATAGTAGCTCTTTACTTCTGAGGTATAATTGTTTATCCTCTGGAAGTAAATTATGATCAACACTCTAGTCTTTGTTTTCTGCCTTTAAAATCCCCCTGGTGGTGGCCTGCCCATTTTCCCAATCCACCTGCATTGTCCTTTGCAAACTAATAAACTTCTCTGACTGCTCTTTCTTTCACTATAATCCATTCAACACTCTATCCTGTTAACTATTAGCCCTAGAAGGAAGCACCACTCTAATCATGTCATTTCAATCCCTCTCCTAATGACCAATGTTTGTTTTTGTGCTAAATGACAAGTTGAAAGAATCTGAGATTCAGCAGCTACACCTCCTTAAATGGCATCCATTCAAGGAACTGTCAAGCACTGAATCTGTTAAATTCAGCCCAATGTCTTTATTTTAAGGAAATCTTTATAGTAGGCCGTCATTATTAATATTCATGACTTGAAACATTTTCCCCAGCACATGGGGGGCTGAATCTGTGTGTTTCTTCTGGAACACGAGCAGTCTATTGTTAGCAACTAGCATCTCCCAGGGTGCTGTCTGTGCCGTGGAACCCCAAGAGAGAAAGCGAAATGTTTTGAAATTATCTGAATGTAGATTTACAGCCAGCTGGCATGGACACACACAAATGAATGTGAAAGAATGACTCTTTTAACTTTGAATGGAACCTTTTTGGTTTTCTTTCTTTTTCCTTTTGGAAAACTTGAAAACAAACAAGCATTTCCCCCCTAAGATAATACAATCACTTCCCCATATAAGTTGCAAAGCTCTCACTAAATATAAACTCCGACCAGAGTGTAAACAAAAGCTGTATCCATACATCCCAACTCCTCCTTTAGTGTCTTGCAAATATACCTTATTGCAGGCACTTGCAGCTCTACTTTAACAAATCAATTAAAGTGCATATGCATACTATATACAGGCAGTCCCTGAGTTGCAAATGCCCGAGTTATTAACAATCTGCACTTATGAACAAACTGCCATAAAACCTATTATTTTTTTTTAAAAATTACAGCAGGAAATTGATATCCAGAAGCAGCAAAAAGGGGGAGCGGGAGGCCTCCAAAGCATGGCTTCCTGTCCTGCCCATTCAGAGATGGAACTCTTCCCTGCATTTCCTTGCTGCAAAGAGGAGAAACTGGTGAGGGGTTTTTTTTGGGGGGGGGGGGCATAGAGAGATCTGCTGTTTTTCCACTTTCAGGGGGGGTCCTGCACCCCTAACCCCTGCAAATGTGGAGGGCTGACTATACATGAACCAACTTATATACAAATTTGACTTGAAGACAAATGTCTGTTTTCTCAGGAACAGAACTCATTTGCAACCTGGGGCCTGCCTGGACACAAGCTGAGGACTATTGGGTCCTATCGAGGCTCTCTTCCATCAGCGGGAGCACTCGTATTACAGTGGAGTTCAGCTCAGGAAGCCCAGCTGGTTAAGGGGAGGGGGTGGTCTTCCTCCCCTCTGCAGCTCCCCTTGTCACCTCCCAGACTGTTCTCAAGGTTCCTTCAACTGCCTGGAGCACGTTGTGGTAGAGGGGAATGGGGGACAGGCTACGTTTGCCTCTTCCCTTGTTCTGCCAGGAGAAATCTTCTCCCAGCTCAGTAGCTGTCTGCAGGTGAAAGAACCCTTTTTATTCACAAAAGGCAGCTTCCAGGTCTGTTAAACTTGAGGCATCCAAGTATAAACAATACCCATTGGAAAAGGGCATTCTGAAGTACTGGTGTCACACCATAAAAGACCATGCATACCTTTTTATGCTGGAGGGACAGGTGTTTTGGGAAAATGAGCAGGCCACCACCAGGGGGATTTTAAAGACAGAAAACAAAGACTAGAGTGTTGATCATAATTTACTTCCAGAGGACAAACGGTTATACCTCAGAAGTAAAGAGCTACTATTTAATTATATTTTATTTGTGTTTTTGAAAAATGTTTCACTTCAGCAAAGAAACAAAAGTGGCAGCAGTTAACTAAACTACTACAAATGTAGTAGTTTACTTACTACACATTTTGCTTTCCACAAGTATATAAGCTGAAAGAGACCTGAAATATGCCTTAGAGTTAAAAAAATAAAATCAACAACAATAACAACACACACTCTCCCACACCAGAGTGTTTGACACGGAACAGTTTCTTAAGAATCTGTTCTTTCTAGGATGGCCACTTGTAAATCACCAAAAAAGAAGAAACGCATCACAAACAAACGGGTGTGCATAAAATGAGCACGTGTTCATTTAGCTGCATAGAAGCAATTTAGAAACAATTGGCTGCAGTTCTATTTAAATTATAGCCGTCTCCTCGCAGGGTGGAAGACTGAGCAGCTGACCTGTTTAGTCTGCTGTCCAGGTGCTAACTCTCGATGAGACCCATTTTTTAATCTTTAAATGCAAATTGGGCCAGACAGCCTGCAGCAAGTGCTCCACAAAGAGCTCCAGAAAGAGCTGAGAAAGGAGAGGGCACCCAAAAGCTTGAATCGGGTGCTTCCAAGCAGAAAGACTGCATCACCAAGATGGTGGGGTTACCTGTCCCCATTGGTGTACCTGTGGCTCTTGTTTCTGCCCCCACCATTTTCGGACGTGCACTTCCAGGCCCTTCCTTTCTGTTAGTACCATTTCTCCCCCAGTCCTTCACATCTATATGCAAATTAGGCAACCGCTTCTTCCGGGATGGGTGACTTAAATGTTGTGAACTGCCCAGAGTTCTTTGACTATGGGTAGTATAGAAATGTAATAAATAATAACAATAGATTGGGCTAAGAGCCTGTGACTGGCCCAAGGTCACCCAGTTGGCTCCATGGCTGAGTGGGGATTAGAATCCAGACTGAGTTCTAGTCCCGCACTCTTCACCGCTCTGGGGCAACAGAGGACACATTCCTATGCATGTTTAGACAGAAGAAAAAGTCCACATTGACTGGGGAAGGCTGAGAGTCCTGAGACTATTTTCTGCCTACAAATGCACAGGATTATATATGTAGTGAGTATCAGGTTTTACAATAGCCAAAGTTGTTGATTCAGGTTTATTGCTGCAGTTTATGGTTTGTTATTATATATGTGATGTTATGTTGATCATTACTTTGTGCATTTTTGTATGCAACAATGATATTCAATGTTGTTATCAAGTTCCTATGTTGACAGTTAATTTTTATGCAAGATGCTAGGTATGTTGGAACAAAGGCACTGTCCAGGATCTTTGGTAGAAGTATGCAAGAAATTTTCTGTTTCAGGATTCTAGTTGTTTTCATTCTACAAAAGCTCATTTCTTCTGTATTTCATTAATCAAGACCCCCCTTTTTCCTGTTAGATTCTGCTTTACTCTGGTACATTCTCCTCCTCAAGGGTTTTTTAAATTGCTGTACTTTCAGCTTTTACTTTTTTTACACCTGCCTATCGGAACAACCAGAGCAAAACCAAATGACCCCCTCCTGGAGGCTGCCATTTTGGGGTTTTTTTGTTTGGTTGTTGTTTTTGTTTTTTATCCCCAAGATGCCCTGCACATCATTTCACTCAATGATATTGTGGGAAAAGCAAAATTATAGCCACCAAGAATAAAAGGTGTTCCCACAGGCAGTCAAAATTTCCACCCCAGAATGATGTGGTGCTTGTCATGAGTCACTGTGAAAGAAGGCAATTCCCTTATCCCTGAATGGAAATCTTTCCACTCTGTATTATTTAAAGAACAAATAGAAATGATACAGAACGGTCCCAATTTTCTGTTTATTCTGACTAATGCACACTGCATTCATGTGAAAAATATTCCCATTGCATGGTACTTGAGAGTCCTACAAGACGGTTGGAAGATACATGAAGCGATTTGCTTGTGGATGCTTTACAACAGCATGACCTCATTACAGGAAAAAGCCCGGTGGAACCTACTTTTTAAAGTAGGCTTCAATTATGTTTTCTACAAATAGGCAGAACTGAAGAGCTTCCTCATTAGAGATATTCAGTATTACTTCCTTTCCCACCAAAATTATTTTTTAGCACTGAAATTGTGGACCCATATCAAGCATTTGGAGGGTGTTCAAGCCCCTTGGAAACCAAGGCACATTTCCAACAGAGTAAAACTCCCAAAATGTCACAAAGAGACAACACCGACCTACACTGTGTTCTCACAATAGGTGGACAACGGGGATACAGCCACTGTATCTTCCCACTGTTTTTCTCTTTTAGCCAAGTTTGGCAGCCAAAATAATAATACGGCCACTGTTGTTAAGTTCTGACTATTCCGTAAAGGTCCCAGAAAATGTTATAACTACACAACATTCAGAAACTAAAAACATTATCTCTATTTCCAGTTCTAACGTAGTACAATAGCTGCAGCAATTCTCTGAATAAATTTTCCATCTCACCAGAGAAACAACAGCAAAGACGGCAAAGCACCTTCTTTTCCAGAACTGTAAATGTATTTGAATTCAATTGCATTTCAGACACAGTGCATGATGGGACATATGCCAACAGTGGAAAGTCTGAGTGGGGAGGATGGAAACCATGATAATGCTGAAACCACTTGGTCATCTGTCGGATAGAGCATGGCAAAAACCAACTCAGATCATGGCAACTACACAGTGTTGTTTCTTACCTTGTGTGAATGCAGGCAATGCTTGTGGGAGAGTACTTAGAAGAGCCCACTGAGGACTGAAGGTGCTGACTTTTGAGAGAGAGAGAAATGGAAAACTAAGGAAGGAGAAGAAGCAGATGGAATATTTTGGGAGATAGAATGGCTGGCATCCTGAACTAGAACTCTACACTCTGCAATATGTTTTTGAATATCCCATATGCTTATGCACAAATCCATTTTCAAATAAGATTTAAGAAATACTTCATACAGAGGCATATACACGCGTGTATTACAGCTATGCCAAAATTAAGTAGCATATCAAGACAATAGAAGATTCAAACAGAAGCAACCACAAAACATCTGGTGATCAAAAAAACCAAAAATGCATCAGTTTTAAAAAAGGAAAATAGTTTAAAGCTTAGCATTGAAATTTCTGGTGTCCAGGGAAGCTGTGTCTGCTGAGCACCCAGCTGACTGGAAGCCAACTCAAGGGACAAGCACTGGGACAGTCAGGATGACTGCACTGAAAACAGGACACTGATTTCTGCCAGGCCAGTCTACTCAGCGCAGTAGTGTCTTCTCTGACTCGCAGCAGCTCTCCTTCGTACAGGTGGAGTTTGCTCCACCACCTGCTACCTGATGCTTTCCACTTGAAAGCCCTGGAAGTGAACCAAGGACCACCTGCATGCAAAGCATGTGTTCTGCCACTGCGCTATGGGCCTTCCCTTAACTGAGCTGTGGGGCCTTCCCTGCTGGGCTCTGGAAGACGCCTGGGCCCCCTTTCCGTGCCAGGTTCACCAGCTGCCCTTCCTTGCTCATCCTTCTCTCCCTTGTCAAGGCCACCACTTGACTGCAGGACAGTGAGAGCCCACGGACAGGGCAGCAGTGGCATCTTCTGCTCCCTATTTGCATCACCACCATCGACCAGCCCAGAGAGAGGGGCCAGTGAACAAGCAGCTTGCGATGGTGAAGAAGGGGGGCAGGTCCACAGGACTCTTCCCAGGGGGGCTCTGCTACTATATGGGCCCCGGCAGGTACCCTCCTCCATGCCTACTCTTGTCATCAGCCGTACTTCCCCTCAAGAAGAGGGTTTTATTAGGCTGCAATCCTAGACCCACATTGCTGGAAGTAATCCCCAAAGAAATAGCTGTGATTTAATTCTGGGTAGACATGTATAGGATTGCATGGTTAAAAGTCAAAGACTCAGGAAAAGGGAAGAACCAGCTTTACCCATAAGGAGTCAAGAAAGTGCTAGCCAAGAGGTACACACATGCAAATGTGAATTAATTTTAAAATAAGCTGAACTACTGAAAATATGAGCTTTAGTTTGATGTATAGCTCTCCTCCTACTTTCACTCAAACTTTAAGGCAAATAATAATTTTAGAACGATGAAAAGGCTCTTTGACGACAGACCAAACCAACAGAGACACACTCGCTAAATCCCTGTAAATTAAATTGTAACTAGCTTATACCAGTGTTTGTTTCAACTTGCTTCTGTTTAAGATTTTTTGTAAAAGGAAAAAAACCCTTCTTAATCCTAGCCTTAGCCTTGTTTATTTATTATTTAGCTTCATGAAAAAAGAATTTTCAGATTTGCTTTTATGGCCTTTGAGTTCTAAATAATAAGAAAAGCAAGCTGTGTAAGCTAGCCTGGAATGTTTCTTTGGGAGCTCCAATTTTATAAGAGAGAGAAGATGAGGTGAAACACACACACACACACACACACACACTGCAAAGCTCATGACAAAATAATGAGAATAGAATCTGGCTGCCTCTTGTGGCCTAGAACATGAAAAGTGAAAGGATTTTATTCCGAGGCTATAAATAACTACCACCATTTACATTCAAAGACTAGCCAAGGAAAATTGCAAACCCCCCCCCCCCACACACACACACACACAAAGGATAACCATAAAGACTGCTGTGAACACCTGAAGGTACAGGAGTTACAAGAAAGTACTTTGCAGTTCTAATTAAGACAGTTATTTTTCTGTGTCTCTTATTTATTTCCCTTAGCAGGAAAATAATGAAGATGGTTGACGTCAGGCACTGTGAACCAAAGGGTGCTTAGCCATAGCATCATTATAATGCACTGTGATGGACCTAGAGAAGCTTTTTCAGCATCTTAAACCTTTCGCTGCTGTTTTTTTTTTCTTTTGCATTTTGCTTGTTGTTTATTTGGCTCCTTCCCACCCACCCCTCAAACCCATTAAGTTCATCAAATCAGTAAAAAATCGTAAAAGTAATTAAAATGGAAGAACACATTTTCCCCAAGCACTTCATACTTTGGGAAGGATGATTTCAAGCATTTTTATAGGCCCCCAAAGAAAAATTGTAGACAAATGTCAATACATTTGTTCAGAAATGTGGCGTCTGTGGTCTGGTGAGATTTTTGTGTTTCTGAAAATTTGTCTCTGCCCCTTAAAGAACCAAGTGCTTACAAAGCCAACAGCAGGAATGGATGCTGAGGGTCACCCATCACCTACAACAGATTGGTACCCAGCATGTCTGTTAACTTGCACCGGACAGGGATGATGGGGAAGGAATTGCAGAAACTGCTTCACTTGGAAGCAAGAAACATGGAAACTGCTTTCTTCACATGTTCACATGTCACATCTTCAAAAGCATTTGATTTTTTATTTATTTATTTATTTATTAATTAAATTTATTTAGCACACTTATATGCCGCCCCATTCGCCGGAGCGAATTTAATTTTTTAAATTTATTATTATTATTATTATTATTTTGCACACCGCTTAGGCACAGGAGCCAATACAGTTAAAACAGAGGATACATCCCATGTTCGTTCGTTCGTTCGTTCGTTCGTTCGTTCTTTCTGCCCGCCCGCTGCCTCTCCCTCCAATTCATCATCTGCAGTGAAGGAGAATATAAGCGCCTGCTACATGCCATCTAGCCCAGCTGGTTGCATCACTGCACACCGACAACGTGCCAAGAGCCAGATGGAAGCAAATGAGTTTGCTTTCACAATTTACTACTGGATTCTCAATGACTGTCAAGAAGCCCTCCCCAAACTGATGCCCTCCAGATACGTTGGGCTGCAACTCCCATCATTCATGGTTGTGGAAGATGGGATCTGCAGACCAACATACCTAGATGTTAATCGTTTGGGGAAGGCGGTTGTAAACTGGTGGAACATACACTTAAATATTTTTATATTTTTAATATTTAATGTTACACTAGGAATGCAGTGGGGCATGTTCCAAGCACAGTTCAGCCCTTTTAAGGTTTGATTGTGTACAGGAAAATTAAGCCATTTCTCATTATCAGGATTTATTGATTCGCCATGTATCCATCAATAAAAAGAATGACTTTATTATAAGCTCCCTTAAGTATCTAATTGTGGTAAAGCAAAGAATCATGCACCAACTATGAATCTACCTGAACTCTATCATGTAGCCCTGCTCCCAGGTGTATAATCTTTAAGGTTGATCACACTGACAGGTAACAGAGATGGAGTCTTTTCAGTGATGGCCCCACACCTACGGAATTCCCTCTCCCAATTGTTTTGCAACCCTATAATCCTTTTATTCACCAAGCCTAGTATTGCCTTTCCTGCTGACTCCCTCTTTATTTTCATCTGATGCCAGTTTTTAAAAATGTATTGTCATTCCCTATACTGCCTTTAGAAAATTCATAAACTACCTTTCTAAATAGAATTTTTGTTCAAAACTAAAAATACGAAAGAGTAAAATACAACTACAAGAAGAAATAGCAAGCAATAATAAGCAGAAAAGAGGGTCAAGGACGAATCAAACCATTTTAGGCACATTTTAGCCATTTCGGATGGATGGCTCAAAGTACTAACCAATTATTACTTTTCTGCTGTAAGCTACAAAGGGAAATGTGATCAACTTTCCAAACTATCTGAGATGCAGCACTGGGAAAACGGGAGTATTACAAAAGGATGACATGTTACAGTGAACCTCCCTTGACCTGCTCATAAAATGTGTATAACAAACCATGGTGATTCTACAAATAAAGCTTTGTCTGGAAGCAGCCAGGGCCACTAAAAACAACATCAATGAAACCCTAACCTACAATCTTAAGGGTACTTCCAGATGGAGGGCTGCTAACACTACCAATCAAAACGTATTGTGAACTTACTCTAAACATTTTTCCTTCCTTAACTCATTTTCTAGGTAGATGAAAGCTAGAAGAAGCAGTAGGAAAAGACAGGAGGTTTGCAAACATCAGGCAATGATGTCAGCCCCACCACTAAAATTCCATGTTGGACCAAGGGTGATTGATGGATAAAAGTTTCATCTGGAAATTAAAGGCACTTAAAGGCAGTCCGGTGGAGTGGAGGAATTATCAGGGCCCTCCTAAAAGAAAGGAAGGAAGAAGCAAAATGCATTTCTTGGGGGATGGATTTCCCCATCTGCAAGCTGCTATAAAGAACAGCTCCTCTCTCTCTTTATAATAAATACATCTCCCATTATATACGTCTCCCAAAAGCCAACACTCTCTGAATGGCTCACAACAATTTAAAACAATTCCCAAGCCAAACTGTTCTTCTGGAGGACACACATGCAGATAGCACATTTATTTATGTGAGCTGTCCCAAGGCTGTAAGCGAGGGGACGGCATACAAAAATGCTAAATAAATAAATTAATCTTAATGCTCTGGCAAGTTATGGATGGAGGTGGTCTTTTAAGAAAACCGCACCTTTTATCACTGGCATCATTAGCAGGCTGACGTTTAGTCTTGTGCACAGGTAAAGATAAAGGTCTACAACATTCATAAATGAATAATGCTTGGCTGCTGAATCTAGTTAAACCTTTTGTTCCCCCAGAAAAGTTTTCCCAAGAACAAGTTTGTAGCAGGCCTTGGGTGCTGACACTTGACACCTGGACACGCCACAGTGCGGCTGAGAAAATGTGCACAGAGAGGGAGTTTACCAAAGGCACAAACATGCTCAGGACACAATCCAGTGCATGTTTAAACAGAAAAATCCTTACCACTCCCAGCATGGGTGTCGGGAATGTTCAGAGTGTAAGGACTTCTTTCTCTCTAAACATGTATAGGATTGCACTGTAAGTCACCAGGCATCATTGCCTTGCTCCACTTCCACTTCTCTGAATGGCTCAGTTTCTTTGTCACCAACAAGGGTCTGGATGCCAAGGAATGGTCTGAAAAGATACAATCCAGTCGCCTCAGTGATGTGGCCCAGTTAGTACCTGGGCGGATGTAGTGTGCCAACCTGATTTCCACTGCTTTGAGTTCTACTGTGATTTTAAAAACCCCACCCTTCCTAATTCCAATCACTCTGAGGGTGGGGGATGCCAATGGGAAACACGATGTGCGAGGAGGAAAGGACTACCACATTTCTGCCTTACTTTTTTCCTCTCTCCAACAAATCCAAGGCAGTTTGCAAGGTTCTCCTCCTCTCCATTTTATCCTTGCAGCAACAACCCTGTGAGGTAGGTTAGGCTAAGAGTCTGACTGGCCCAAAGCCATCCAGGGAACTTCATGGCTGGGTGGAGTCTAGAACCTGGGGCTCCCAAGTTCCTGTCCTGCACTGCAACCATTGCACACCACTGGCTCACCTGGACTGGGTTGAGCGTGAGAATGCAAGAAGAGAATGCAAAATCTACCAGTCAGGTACTGAATAGGTACAAACAGAAATACGTTGAGGTGTGAGTTCTAATATACAAAAACAGAGGAAGCTCCCTGAGCAAAACTCCTTATTTTTAAACTAATGCTATGCTGAGGCCTGCCTGTGAAACGGAAGGCAGCCCATCCCATCCTGGGCCTCATCACTGCCATGTTAAAAGAAATCTTCGGCGAAAGCCCCACATGACCGCCTCCCTCCTGCAATGATGCTAGAAAACCCTGGTAGAATACTGTCCAGTTCCTTCAACTGTGTTGGCTTCTTCCACCTGACACCCATCAGAGGAAACCTTTCTCTGTGCGAATCAGCTTTTGGGCATACGGTCACAGCAGTTTAAACAAGCCACTGTGTGAAACTGATTAAAAGGCGCTGTGTGAAAACTGAGAATAGCCGAGTATTGCTGAAAGTGACATGACTGGTGTTTCATTGCCAAGGCATGGGTTTCACCACCAATATTTAACATGCAGTCTAAACACGTGGAATGGGGAGGGTGGGAAGGCAACTGAGAATAAATTAATAGGAATTAACATCGTCTGGACTATTAGGAATAAGCAAGTAAAGCAAATTTGGGTCAGTACCAAAGAAAAGATGTTTTACTGTGGAAAAATCCAAGGCCATTTCAACAAGCAACACGGAACAGCAAATATGCTCAACATTTCATTTACTTACACGACCTCTCCTCCTGACCGCACACCATTCTTGTGCTCAAGGCAGCCTATACTATTCTGCATGGTTTTAAACTGTAATCATAGATCAGTCCAAAACAGAGTCCAGCCTCCATAAAGGCAAAGGATCAGCAGCAACAGAAAAGCAGTTGAGTATCCATTGTTCTTAAAAGCTTAGATAAAGCCAGGCAGATTTAGCTCAGCATCTGAAAAATAACCGTGTGGGTGCCAGGCAAATATTCCTAAGGAGGAGATCCTAATGTTGTGCCACCACCACAGAAAAGTCCCTGCACCCCAAAGTTCATCACCAAGGAGTGCCCACAGTGGAAGGCAGCACTTTATAACAGCCATTTTAAAGTCTATCTCAGCCTTCCCCAACCAGGCTTCTAAACGTGTTAAACTTCAACCCCACCTGCCTAGCTGGCTGAGGGTAACGGGAGTTCTCTTCCAACACATCCAGAAGGCACTGGGTTGGCAAAAGCAGGAGCATGTGTATCTTCCAAGTCTTACAAAATAAAAATCATAGCTATAGCAGAGTTCTGGAGAGATCCTTGCCCCAAATGTGTAATTTGATTAATCTCTCAAGAAGAGCTCTCACAGCTATGCTCCTTCTCATAGAGGTGTTTTATTCTAAAGATGTTATGCACCATTCAAGTCTAGAGAAAAGCCCCACCAGATCAGACTGAAGGTCCAATTCTTCCAGCATCTTGCTTTCTCCTAGTAGTCAGCCAGATGCGTCTTGTAGCCTTGTCCCTTTGTTGTGCACTAAAGGCTGATATTTAAGGTGACTGGCCTCTGTTACATTCATCCTCTGTTAATTTCTCTACTCCCCCCCTTAAAAGACATCAAACTAACAAGAACATTTGGGTCAAATTCCTTCCATTTCTCCACATTTAAAATCTATTCCTTTATTTTCGATTTTAAAATAAATCTTCTAGCTAAAATTCGATGCAGAGACTGCCATTTCTTCCAAGCAAATTTGTGCAAATACCCAGAATGCAAATAATGGAGCAGATCATCATTTTACAACGGTTTAGAAGTAGCTGAACCCCTCAAAAAGCCAAATGATAATCCAGGACTAAGTGGAAAAATAGATTTGAAAGAAAAAAATCCACTGCAGGAGAACAACTTACTACTGTATCATATTTCATATTACATCTACCGCATTTCCTGTTTTGCAAAAATAAATACAATCAACATTAGTCATTCAATTGCATTAGATGGGAAATGTGAAGGATAAAAAACAGAACAACAGAATGAGAGAGAGACTGACTACCCACTTTTGGAAATCCTGTCTCAGCTCATTCAAGGTGTAATAAAGCATGTACTCACCAAAAAAAGGAGCCAGTCAGAAGTCCAAAGGTGAGACAGAAGAATCCACCACAACACATGTAAAAGAGTGAGAGAGGCAGCATTAATAGCCAGCCAACATAATTTTTAGGAAAAGGTATATGAACAAGCATCTTTAAGCCCCAAAACCAGGAGTTCATACCTATAAATTCTCCTTCTTCTAGAGACTAGCAAAGGATTTCCTGGAAATTAAGAGACCGCTAAACTAATCAGAGATTAATACAAAACTCTTTTCATATGATAAAAAGATTTGGGGCAGGGAAAAGTCATGTGTTATTTAAAACACAGACAACGCTCCAAAGTTCTGCATACGTTAGCCGTGGTGGGAGCAACATTTCTTGCTTTTTAATCTCAGCAGTTTGGATTTATGGACAGCTTTCAATGGTAATCTCACATATGGAACAGATTTTCACAGCCCCAAAAACTGAAAAAAAGCAGCAAGGAAATGACAGAGGATCCAATGGAGTTGCAGGAGGGGTGGAATATGACATAGAATTTGGAGACTAAGCAGGGGTGGGATGGGGGAGGAAACCACTTGGCTGCATGCTGGGCCTGGCTAAGCCTGGATCAGTTATGTAAGGTAAACCTTACTGGGGTGGGGGAACTGGTGGTCTGATTTTGTCCAATTCCAGCTCTAATGGGTTCTGACTGAGCCCTCTAGTGGAGTCTTCTTTTTTCTTTCTTCCTTTTTTGTTTAGTAAACAGGCATTTCCAGACAACCGGCACAGCCTGATCTTCCCCACAGAGCAGCCCAAAGTAAATACACCATTTTTTAAAAAGTTGGTATACAGATCCCATTAACCCTCCTCTGCCAGCACAGGGCTCTCCATCCTGGGCCTGCCAACTCCATGATCCCCAGAATTAGGGCTGCTAAGATACTGTATAGGATTTTTATTTTTATTTTTTGTATATTAGTTACAAGCATCACTTAGCTTCCCCTCTGAGAAAGAAGTTTCCTTTTATGTTGCCTGAAGGGAAGCTGAAATGCCTGAAAGAATTTCTCTTCTTCACACATTTAAATACTTTATTTTAGATGTTTATTCATTTTATCAGGATTTTAGTAAATCAGTATGGTTGTCCATCTCACCTTGGTATGTATTAGAATGATCCTTGTTGTTATTATTATTATTATTATTACTGTGGTTTTTAATGTTTTGCATGCATTTGTAATTTTCTGCTTGAAAAGGTGGAGAGGGTCTTTTTGTACTACTCAGTGGCTTAAAAATACAAACATAAATAAATACAAATAAATAAATGAGCTTGCAAAAAAGGATCCTTATTTTCCCTGTCACAGAATGACATCTAGGTTGGACAGAACATGAATTCCTTTTTTGCTTCTAACTTTAGAAGCGGGAAGTAATGCTCACTGATGGCCAATCAGCCATGCTAAAGTCTTGGATTTCTCCGTTGTTTTGTTTTCTATGAGCTGCCTCCTTCCTCTCTTCAGGGCAGGGAAGAAAATGAAAACAACACAACCAGGGATGCTCCTGTGTCCACACAAAGCATCTGCTCAGTGACCACCAGAACCAAGGTTTTGGTCTCGGCATTTCTTTGTCTGCCAGTGCAGGAGATGGATGGGGAGTCTGCATGAGCCAGGAGACCCGTCTGGCCTCATCTGCACTGCACCTGCTGCCTCCGTATTTGTCAAGGCTGGGCTCCGGGCGACAAAGGGAGCTGAACCGGGATCCAGCAGCTGTGCAGAATGACACCGGCCGTCAGGCCTGAAGCGCACCAGGAGGCCCAGTCAAAGAGCACGCCTGCAATCGGGGCTGGAAACAGGCTCACAGAGCAAGCCAGAAGCTTGAACCCAATAACAGCTTGGACCAAAGGACACCCCAGGAGGCAGGAGCAAGCCAGACATCAGGGCCAAAGGACGAGACGGAGCTCAGGAGACTGCACTGCTCAAGCAAGCCTCACTGGAACTTGTAGTCCTTCCAGTCCAGGAGGACCCAGTGCCCAGGCCGGGAGTGTTGGGTCCATGCAGGCACACCGATGTTGAGCCACCTAAACAGATGTTGCAACAGACCGTGCAGAGCCCAAAGTCAGGGAGGTGGAGGAGTGTGTCCGTGTGTGTTGTTACATTCCATTGGTACTCTACCTTTCTTCCTCTTGCAAAAAATCCAAGGTAACTTACAAGGTTCTCGTCCTCTCGGTCTTATCCTCTCAACAACAACCCTGTGAGGTGGCTTAGGCCAAGAGTTTGTGACTAGCCCAAACCACCCAGTGATCTTCGTGACAGAGTGGGGATTAAAACCAGGCTCCCCCCAGTCCCAGTCCAACAATCTAACCACTGTGCCACACTGGCTTTCCTGTGGTGCACATATGAAATCCATGTTTCGAAAGTGAACTGTTGACTGAACATGAGCTAAAAGCTGGTTCTGAGCCTACGGCTTGAACAACGTCAGGTGGAAATGTCAGGTGTGTGCCACAATCCCCAGACTCGAGCTGAAGTAGGCAGTGGCACACCGTAGTTATGAGAACCAGCTGCAAGAAACCTTGGGTACTCCTGTTCCCTCCCACTCTCTCTTCCTCCTTCACATGTGAGGGGGGCAGATTAAGAGCTTCCACTTTGAGCTTTGAATGATCTGTGATTTCCCTTTTCTGTCTGAACCAGGAAACTGTAGTTCATCCTGTGGTTAGTTGAAACAAACCAATATTAA